>NC_072440.2:76514848-76817878 GCF_028878055.3 Symphalangus syndactylus | reverse complement strand
GCAATGTATTACTCATTATGGGATTCTCAGATAACAAGCTTGATCTCATTACTGTTTAGAAATTCCCTACCTTAGAAAGGGTGACTCTGTGGATAAAATTGAATGCATTCCTTCATTCAGTCATATTTTCCAAACACAGAATGTGTGTTAGGTACTGTGGTAAGGTAGCCACCACCCCATGGGGCCTGTCACCCAGCATTTGAAGTCGCAGTCAGTAGAGCCTGTCCCAACCTTGAATCTGGGGCTAATAATCTACCCCTTTTCAGGAGGGGGATTGCAGTGGAACATGATCAAAATCTATCTCTTGTCATCAGAGTGTAGTCTTGAGCCAAGGTGAGCTCCTATAACTCAAAATTTCCTTTCTTTCTAAGCAGGTTGAAATTTACAGCCAGATTTTCTACCTAAGAATTATCTTTCTGCCTTACATAACTGAAAATATCTAGGCCTTTTTCAGGAGGCTTCTTTTCATCTTCTGTTGGGGGTTAACATGAGGCTGCTTCAAGGCCTTGCAGAAAGAGGTACACACATAGCTGCATTTTTCACACGTGGCTCCCTTCCCTGTTCCCTGGGTCCCCTGAAGCCTGCCCCTGCTTGGAAGTTGCAGCAGGGGCAGCCAACAGCACCTGGGTGTGAGGGCATAGTGAACATGGGTGCCCTGCAAACAGATCATCAGCATCTCTTGATTGTTATTTTTTTAGGAAGTTCTGATGGTGACTGGGCAATATCGACACTTAAGTCACCAAAAGGTACTGTACGGCTTTTTCTAGCTCTTTTGTCCAGGTGTTGTCAAATTTAGCATTAAATAATGAAGGTATAGAGAGTCCTGGTGTCTGTGTGACCTGTGCACATGTGTGTCTGCATAGGGTGACATCTGCAAGTCCGTCTAAGTTCCAGTGTGTAGGTGTTTGTGTGTGTGTGTGTGTGTGCATCTAGCAATTGTTGGACAACGTGCTACCCCTCACTTCCCAATATTTGTTGCCTGATGGAAAAGATAACTATGAGAAATCATGCCAGGTAAGGTGAAATATGTTGATTTTTCTCAGAAAGTTACAATGGCAAATGGCAAAACACAAGGTAAATTAATGGGGGTGGGGTGGGGGAAGAACACAGCTTCTGAGGGACAGATAAACATAATCAAGTTATTGGCCAAGGGTCTTGGGAATGATTAGCCTTTTAGAGAAAAGAATGCCGTTTTCAACTTTCTTGGGACAGCATGGTGAGCAGAGAGGGTTAAGAAGTTGGTCTACTTGAGTCTGTGAGTTAACCCAGCTGGGTGACCAGACCAGGTGGCAGCTACCATTAATTAATTAGCTCCCTACTATGTGCCAGAGGACTGGCCCTTTACATCATTTTATCATTTAATTCTATGATGATCAGGCTGTGTAGGCATTGTCATCTGCATTTAGAAATGAGGACATGATGTCTAAGTAAGGATAAATCTTGCTGGTCTAGAGTCATATGACTATTCAGTGGTAGATCTGCAGTTTGAACCTCTATCAGTCTGACTCTTATTCTAAGCTATTTTCCACTGGGGTGTAATGGAAGCAGCTCTTTTTAGAATAGACCAGAAACACCCTTCTCCATATGGTTTGTTGGACTTGGTGGAGAAGAGCTGACCTAAGGAGGTGGAGGTAGAACTATTTATTTATTTATTTATTTATTTATGAGACAGAGTCTCACTCTGTCACCCAGGCTGAAGTGCAGTGGTGTGATCTTGGCTTACTGCAACCTCCTCTGCCTCCCAGGTTCAAGTGATTCTCCTGCTTCAGCTTTCTGAGTAGCTGGGATTACAGGCACATGTCACCATGCCTAGCTAATTTTTGCATTTTTTTTTTTTTTTAGTAGAAATGGGGTTTCACCATGTTGGCCAGGCTGGTCAAAATCCTGACCTTAGATGACCCACCTGCCTTGGCCTCCCAAAGTGGTGGGATTACAGGCATGAGCCACCATGCCCGGCCAGTAGAACTCTTTAATGAGCTCGAACTGGGGTAAATTAGGAGACATTGCAAGGATATAAGCAAGAAACTGGTGTATTAGTCTGTTTCAATGCTGCTGATAAAGACATACCCAAGACTGGGCAATTTACAAAAGAACAAGGTCTATTGGACTCACAGTTCCACGTGGCTGGGGAGGTCTCACAATCAAGGCAGAAGGCAAAGAGGAGGAAGTCACATCTTATGTGGATAGCAAAGAGAGAGCTTGTACAGGGAAACTCCCATTTTTAAAACCATCCGATCTTGTGAGACTCATTCACTCCCACAAGAACAGCACAGGAAAGACCCACCTCCATAATTCAATCATCTCCCACCGGGTTCCTCCCACAACACCTGGGAATTGTGGGAGTTACAATTCAAGATGAGATTTGGGTGGGGGCACAGCCAAACCATATCAGCAGTCGTGGCCATTTCTTTTGCCCTCTCAAAAGATTATTCTGGCTTCTAAGTGGAGACTGGATTAGGGGACCGTGGACTAGAGTTTCAGACACCCACTGGAAGGCTGTTGCAGGTACTGGGGTGGGTAGAGGATGGAGAGAAGAAAATGGAGTGGAAGGATCATTGAGAGACTGCAAAAAGTACTGAGTGAGGAGGGGGAGGGACCATGAGACCAATGGCTCTCACTTTGTAACCAGCTTGAGCACACATCGGCATCACTTGGAAGGTTGTTATAAACCCAGATTCCTGGGCCTTACCCAGGAGCACCTTATTCACTAAGCTTTGGTTGGGGTCTGAGGAGTTGAACTGCTAACAGGTCCCAAGGTGATGCTGATGCTACACGTCTGGGACCACATTGTGAAAACTACTGCAGTCAGGATATCTTTCTGGGAAACGAACACTCTGTGATTTGTTCTCCAGATATCTTTTTGTAAGTCGAAGGTTCTGAAGAGGAGAGTTTGACCAGGGCTCCAGAGGCTCAGAAACATCCTGAGTTGTTGCAGGGAGGAGAGTGCATTCTATTCCCTCACTGGGAAAGAGAGCTTTACACAGATGTGTTTAATGAGAATCCCCTGACTACCTGGCTGTTGCCTTGAGAGAGACAGATTTTTGGATTTTCCATTAGATAATAAGTATTCACATGTCAAAGTCCATTTTTAGAAATGCAAACAATTTGGAACATGACAGACCTCCTAATTTGAGGCATTAACTTTTTTTTCCCTCCCTGTGAAAAACAAAGCTGTTATGATCCCTGTGATGGCATTTGGAGGCAGTCTGCATCTCTGTCCTTATATCATCCTTTTGTTGTCAGATGCATTTAGAACATATTTCAGTTTAGGTTAAAAGCAAGGAGCTGTTTTCTACCCAAACCAAGCTAACATCACCTGTCCTGCTAAAGGCACCTTTATCCTGCCTTGTCGGGGGAGAGGAAAAGGGGTGCCAGTGAGAACCAAGTTCCTCTGGGGTCATTGGTCTGCCTCTAGTGTTCTCTATTCAACCTCTAGACCCAGATTCTAGATGAGGTATGGTAGCAAGATTGGGGAGTTTGTATGCCCCCACCTTCCACATCCTGCCACTTTCTTAAAAGAGAGAGACAGGCTGGGTACGGTGTCTCACGCCTGTAATCCCAGCACTTTGGGAGGCTGAGGCAGGCAGATCACCTGAGGTCAGGAGTTTGAGACCAGCCTGGCCAACATGGTGAAACCCTGTCTCTACTAAAAATACCAAAATTAGCCAGGCATGGTGGCACATGCCTGTAGTCCCAGCTACTCAGGAGGCTGAGGCAGGAGAATCACTTGAATCCGGGAGATGGAGGTTGCAGTGAGCCGAGATCTTGCCACTGTACTCCAGCCTGAGCGGCAGAGCAAGACTCTGTCAAAAAAAAAAGAAGAGACAAGTTGGATATGATGGGCTTAGACTCAGACACATACGGGTTCCAATACAGGCACCATCATTTGCTAGTCTTGTTATCTTCAACCTCTCTGATCCCCTATTTTCTGATCTGCAAAATGGAGACCATCATATCACCTACCTCCTAGGTTGTTGTGAGATAAGATGTTTAAAACACATGTCATAGTACCTGGCATATGGAAAGTAATAAATGCATGCAGGTTATTACTGGTATTAGTAGTACTGTTATTATCAGGTGAGCAAATTAAAGACTCTGAAAAGCCTTGTGGTAATAAAAACTGGTGAACTCTTTTTAACCCGCCATTTCCCAAACACTTTTGACATCTGATCTCTTTGCTCTTAAGGAAGACCAATGAACACCTTAACATTCAGTGGCATGAATGTTGCTGGGAACCTACTTTGGGAACATAAGGCACGGGCAGAGAAGTAGGTAGAGGTGCAGATGTCACTGGGGAGCAGTGGGGGAGATGGGAAAAGGAAGAGGTAGCTGTCAAGGAGAAAGGACAAGGTCCTTGAAGATACAAGTTTCTTACTGCCACCTGCATTGATAGTGACTCCCTTTAGAGTGTGTCTGCCAGGACAGGAAATGGTAAACATCACACTAGTTGGTACGATTTATTTTTCAGTACCTAGGGCTTCCCATGCAAGTTGCCCCCTAGTGGTCACTGCTGTTGATCCACCCACGCCCAGTCTTGGAAACACCTGTCACACCTGTTTAAAATCCACCCACCTGTCACACCTGTTTAAAGTCCACCCTGGGCCGGGCACTGTGGCTCACGCCTATAATCCCAGTACTTTGGGAGGCCGAGGTGGGCAGATCATGAGGTCAGGAAATGGAGACCATCCTGGCTAACATGGTGAAACCACATCTCTACTAAAAACACAAAAAAAAAATTAGCCGGGCGTGGTGGTGGGTGCCTGTAGTCCCAGCTACTTGGGAGGCTGAGGCAGGAGAATGGAGCGAACCCGGGAGGCGGAGCTTGCAGTGAGAGGGGATCTCGCCACTGCACTCCAGCCTGGGCGACAGAACGAGACTCAGTCTCAAAAAAAAAAAAAAAAAAAAAATTAAATTAAATTAAATTAAATTAAATCCACACTGGAAGACACCGCCTCAAGCCCAGCAGACTGTCTTCATCAAGATGAAGCCATGTCTTTGGAAATATGTTTATTTTGCAAACAGAATCTTTAAACTTAAGTCCAGTGCCACAGCAAGGCAATCAAATTAGGAGAAACTGCCAGCATAGACTGCAATGTAATCTCTCTGCTTCTAACTAGAATCAGCCTGGGTCCCCTTTTCCAAGCTACATACATCCTCCATGCTCCCATTTCTACCATTGCTCCAACAGAGGAAATCAGAGAATCTACTCTCTGTAGGTTTTGCACGGGGCTTGGTTTCATATATAATAGGTGCTAAATAAAAGAGGTCAGTACTCACAAAGTCTCCATTTATCTCTGCTTTGGAGATAGCTCTTAGTCATCCTGATGGAGTCTTTCAGAAAGATATACACTTCACTAGGCCGGGCACGGTGGCTCATGCCTGTAATCCCAGCACTTTGGGAGGCCGAGGTGAGCAGATCACTTGAGGTAAGGAGTTTGAGACCATCCTGGCTAACACGGAGAAAACTCATCTCTACTAAAAATACAACAATTAACTGGGTACAGTGGCATGCGCCTGTAGTCCCCACTAGTCCCAGCTACCTGGGAGGCTGAGGCAAGAGAATGGCTTGAACCCCAGAGGTGGAGCCTGCAGTGAGCCAAGAACATGACACTGCACTCCAACCTGGGTGACAGAGCAAGACTGTCAAAAAAAAAAAAAAAGAGGGAAGGAAGGAAGGAAGGAAAGGAAGGAAGGAAGGAAGGAAGGAAGGAAGGAAAAGAAAGGAAAGGAAAGGAGGAAGGGAAGGAAAGAAGGGAAGGAAGGAAGGAAAGAAGGAAGGAAGGAAGGAAAGAAGAAAGGAAGGAAGGAAGGAAGGAAGGAAGGAAGGAAGGAAGGAAGGAAGAAGGAAGGAGGACGGAAGGGAAAGGAAGGAAAGGGAAGGAAGGAAGGGAAGGAAGGAAGGAAAGAAGGAAGGAAGGAAGGAAGGAAGGAAGGAAGGAAGGAAGGAAAGACACTTTACCTAGCTTTTCTGTTTTTATATATGAGGAAACTGGGGTTTCCTAAAACCATGAAAGAAAACTACATCACAACAGGGGCCAGGGTCCAAACCTCCAAGAGGGGCTTGAGGACTTGACCCAGAATCACTGGAGATGCTTGTTACAAATGTAGATCCTGGGCCCACTCACTCCTAAGGAATTAGAACGTCTGAGTGTTGTGTCCCAGTGTATTCATTTTTAAAACGCACCTCCTGGGTGATTCTTACGTATGTTAGAGTTTAGACCTAGCTTTTCCTAATCCCCCACCCTAGATGCAATTGCAGTTTGCAACACAGCATCAATTTACATACCAGCGTTCTTCCCAATGTATTTTTGCTGTTTGCTGAAATAAAACTGTTTTCTTAGTGGTAATTTGAGCTGGGGCCACAGCTGGACGGTAACAGCATCGGAAGTGGATAGTCTTTGGTTTGGTTTCTTGCTCTGCCACTTATTGGCAGTGACAGAGTAATTTGTCAGCCAAATTATTTAACATCTCTGGGCCTTAGTTCCTTCATCTGTCATGTGGAAAGAATGCTATTGCCTGCCATGTCTCTTTAAGAGGATTTAAATGAGACAATGTAGGTAAAATGGCTAAACCAGTGTCTAGCCCATAGTAGGTACTCAGTACATGCTAGCTTTCCTTCTTCTAAGAAAATTGACTTAGCCCAATGAGAAATGCTCATGGAGGAGGCAGAAGACAATAGACAATGTGCAACAGGGTTACAGTTCCATTGGAGTGCATGCATCCTATAGACCGTCCCAGGGGAGGGAACACCCACCTAAAGGCGGCTTTAAAACATTACTTCATGAAATTCAGGCTTTTGCAATTTCCTGATTTTGGTTATTGGTTTGGTCATGAGCCGCCGGGTGCAAAGCAGGTGGAAGACAGGAGGGTGATGTGAGGTGAAGTTTTTTAATAAAAATCAAATCCCACTCGGTAATGAGTTCAGTCCCCTTTGAAAAGCACACAGCAAGCACTGGGGTTTTGATGAGCTTCCTTGGGAACCCATAGGGCATGAAATGAATGCTCAGAGAGGGTTCTCTGGTTTGCAGAAAATGCTCTTGCATCAAGATTGCAATAAACATTTGACTAGTTTGGCCGTGTGTCCTTCCGAGGCTAACCCAGCCAGATCCTGTTCATTCCAAAGCCATCTTGCATGACACCCGCAACACACACAGTGGGCACTCAACATACATTTAGTTAATAAATTAATAAATGAAACTGGGCATAGTGTTCAAAGGAAATTTTGTCTTTTCTAAAAAGGCACTGGGAAATGAGAATCAACCAGAGGGAAGTCTGGAAACCTATATTCTAGACCCAATACTGGTTTATCCATGTGACAGTCTTTGAGCTTGGTATATAACAGGTGCTAAAGTTTCCTCTCCTGAAAAATGGAAAGCTTGAGACTATTAATTTTTTTGCCCCCAAGCTTCTATAAGTAAATATCCCAGGCTTTGCTCTGATTAGCTTACCTTGTCATGTGCCCACCTCTGAACAAATTTGTAGGAGGAGGACAAAGAAATGGAGAATGACTGGGGCATGGGGAAGTGGAGGGATATGACATCGAAACCACATGGATTAAGAATAGGAGAGAGGCTTTGGGAGGCCGAGGTGGGCAGATCACCTGAGGTCAGGAGTTCAAGACCAGCCTGGCCAACAGAGATGGTGAAACTCCGTCTCTACAAAAATACAAAAATTAGCTGGGCGTGATAGTGGGTGCCTGTAATCTCAGCTACTCAGGAGGCTGAGGCAGAAGAATCACTTGAACCCAGGAGGTGGAGGTTGCAGTGAGCCAAGATCACACCACTGCACTCCAGTCTGGGTGACAGAGGGAGACTCCATCTCAAAAAAAGAAAAAAAAGAATAGGAAAGAGATGCATCTCACCTGAAAATTGGGGGCTCTTCTTGGAAGTACGGTGAGTGAATGATTGGTATTTGTATCAGTCAGCTACTGCCACAATAACACAGTGTAACAAATAACCTCAAATCTCATTACTTAAAATGTATTTAGACCAGCATTTATTTAGATCAGGAGTCTATATGCAGTGATTTCAGCGGATGTGGGAGGTTCTTCTTATCTCAGGCGATCTCACCCATCTCTCTGGGAGTTGGCTGGATGTTGGCTGATCTAGGCTGGTTTTAACTGGAATGACTTGGGTGACTTGACTCTGCTCCAGTGTGCCTCATGCTCAAATAAGGCAGCCCAGACATGGTCTCATGAGGGTGGGAGAGGTGCAAGAGAGAAATTCAAACCAGCAAGCACTTCTCCAAATGCCTGTATGTCTCATGTCTGCTAACATCTCTTAGTCACACGGAACAGAGTGTAGAGATGGAGAAAGTCAAAGAATTGATTCATGCATTAATCTAACATAGGATCCCAAATCCCATAATTATCTACATTGACATGGTCCCAGGAAACTACAGCCAAGAGGAAGGTGACAAGCAGGGCTTAGAATTCTTTCCCTTAATTTGCTTCATTTAGAAAACCACCAGTTGTATGAAATTTCACCAGCTGGGAGGATGATTGGAAGACAGACCATGCAATGAATTTCTGAAAAAAAAAAATCTCTATCTATAGAGCAGCAATGCACAGGAAGACAGTGAGTGAACACAGTTCCATCCAGGACCCTGTGTGGGAATTGGTGGGAGGGGATCTGTGCTCAGCAACGGCTGGAGTATGAGCCTGTCCACCATTGTCCAGTAGCCTTTCAGAAGATTTTGACTGCACAGCAGGACTGCCTAAGCGAAGAGAGAAAGGGCCTGAGGTTTCAGAGGGCTCCTGGCAGCCACAACAAAGGGGGCCCATGGTACGGGCTGGACAGCTTTGTTGCAAAGCCCAAGCCAGGGGCTGTTTTAGAATTCTCCCTAGCAAAGGCTCCCTCCTCACTCTGGATTGATAGTTTGCCTATATATGGGATTTTAGAAAAAAAAAAAAAAATCACAGTACCACCGCCTGTTGGGAGCCTTCAAGGTTAAGACTAAAAAAGGGCCAGGCTGCTGGACGCCCTTTCTGGTTTTCTCTCTTAGAGCAATATGGCTTTGGGAAAGATATGGTGCCCTGTGGGGAGGGCCAGATGCCCCGTGCTTCTTCAGGACCTGGTTCATGTGCAGCCTCCCCTACTTGTGTCTCTGCAGCAAGGCCCAGAGGCAGGTGAAGTGCAGCTAATTCGCCATAAAGACAAATCTTCCATCTCCTCCCTGGTCCTCTCCTGCTTAGGAAACTCAGGCTTTTTTTCCTACCTTTCTTGTTTCTGTCTGCTGAGACAGCCTCTGGAATTTGCACAATTTTATACCATGTAGTTCAAAAGAAGAGAGAAATACCTGGACTTTTTTTTTTTAACAACATGAACTCTTTCCCTTTCACTTTTTAATTCAGCTTGTGAAGAAGAAAGCAGAGACCCAGAAAATGGTCCTATATAAGTTAAATACTGTTTTACAGTACCAAAAGGTCCCAAAAATACAGTGCTTAAGAGAAAGAAGTATTTCTTTTTTTAACAGCTTTATTGAGATATGATTCACCTGTCATACAATTCACCCATTTAAAGTGTAAAATCCAGTGGTTTTCAGAATGTTCACAGAATTGTGCAACCATTATTACAGTCAATATTAGAACATTTTCCTCACCCCAGAAAGAAACTCTATAACCATTAGTAGACATTTTCCATCTCTCTGTCTTAGCAGTCCTCTCCCAGCTAACCCCTGGTTCAAGCAATGACTTGCCTATTTTATGTCTTTATATATTTGCCTATTTTGGATATAGCTGTCTTATGTAATAGACCTGTATTAGTTTGTTTCCATGCTGCTAATAAAGACATACCAGAGACTGGGTAGTTTATGAAGGAAAGAGGTTTAATGGACTCACAATTCCACATGGCTGGGGAGGCCTCACAATCATGGTAGAAGGCCAAAGGGAAGCAAAACACGTCTTACATGGCAGCAGGCAAGAGAGCGTGTGCAGGGGAACTCCCCATTATAAAACCATCAGATCTCATGAGACTTATTCACTATCACAAGAACAGCACGGGAAAAACCCACCCCCATGATTCAGTTACCTCCCACCAGGTCCCTCCCATGACACGTGGGAATCATTACAATTCAAGGTGAGATTTGGGTGGGGATACAGCCAAACCATATCATGACCCAAGGAGAGTAGTCCAGGTTGGTGGGCAGCTCTACTCCAAGTGGTCACTCCAGGACCCAGGTTCCTCCAACCTTGTTGCACTGTGACTCTTACCATCTTGTCCAAATCTGCATTGTTATAGTTGGTCACTGTCACTGTGTAATTCTGGCATGGGGGAAGAGGAAAGAGAGGAGATCCAGAAGAAGGATTTCTTTTTTTAAAGCAAGTCAGGTAAAGCAGAAATAGGACACATCAGTTTTGCTATTATTTCATTGGTGCGATATCAGTCTCATGGCCAAATGTAGCTTCCAAGAAGGCTGGTAAATCTAATTCTGAGTTGAGTCACCATGTGTCCAGGAAAAAAAGGTAGAATAAATCTGATCTGGGAGATAGGAAGCAGTCAGCCACAGCATCTTCTCTGATGGGAATGTACATTTCAGGAGATGTACCATGCACTGTGTATAATGCTCTGAGTTTTTACAAGCCTTGTCTCATTTACTTCTACACTGCACTCTACAAGATATATATATATACACCACAAGGTATATATCCACAAGGTATATATAAAATTATCCTAATTTTATAATCTTTATATTTTCTGATGATGACAGAAATAGCAGTTACTACCCTTTGAATACCTGCTGTGAGGCAATGACATTGGCCTTTTTTCAGGGTGCAAGGTGCTCTACACGATTCTCTTCAATACTCTCCAACCCCAGGCCACATAGGCCTGGTTATTTTAGTTTCAATTTTATAGGTGAAGCTTAGAGATTTGAACCCAGATCCATCTGCTGTCAAAGTTTATACTCTTTCCTCCATATGGTAAAGAAGATTTTGTAGTCACAAAAGTCAGACATGGCTGGGTGCGGTGGCTCATGCCTGTAATCCCAGTACTTTGGGAGGCTGAGGTGGGAGGATTGCTTGAGCTCAGGAGTTTGAGACAAGCCTGGACAACATAGTGAGACCCCTTCTCTACAAAAATAGCCAGGCATGGTGGTGCATGGCTATAGTCCTACATTCTCGGGAGGCTGAGGTGGGAGGATCACTTGAGCCCAGGAGGGTCAAGTCTGTAGTGAGCTCTGATCATGCCACTGCACTCCAGCCTTGGTGACAGAGTGAGGTGTGCGTACTTCCAAACTTTGTTATCTGTCATATAAAACTGGTGCGTTGAATCCTTCAAACTCCCAGCCATATTAACTCCTCTTTCCTTCTCAGCATTCCCAGATCTCATTGTCTTGTCTTTCAAGACTGGGGGCTCTACCATAGCTTTCAAGAGCCTAGTGTAGGATTCAAAACCAACACGTTGGTTCTTTGTCATCATTTGTATCAGTCTGTTCTCATGCTGCAAATAAAGATGTACCTGAGACTGGGTAATTTATAAAGGAAAGAGGTTTGATGGACTCACAGTTCCACATGGCTGAGGAGGCCTCAAAATCATGGTAGAAGGCCACAGAAGAGCAAAAGCACACCTTACATGGCAGCAGGAAAGAGAGGGCATGTGCAGAGGAACTCCCCTTTATAAAACCATCAGATCTCATGAGACTTATTCACTGTCATGAGAACAGCATGGGAAAAGCCCACCTCCGTGATTCAGTGATCTTCCACTGGGTCCCTCCCACAATGTGTGGGGATTATTACAATTCAAGGTGAGATTTCAGTGGGGACACACAGCCAAACTATATCATCATTGAAAGTGAAGGGATAGACTGGGTGCAGTGGTTCATGCCTGTAATCCCAGCACTTTGGGAGGCCGAGGCAGGTGGATTACGAGGTCAGGAGTTTGAGATCAGCCTAGACAACATGGTGAAACCCCCTCTCTACTAAAAATTAGCTGGGTGTGGTGGTGGGTGCCTGTAATTCCAGCTACTTGGGAGGCTGAGGCAGGAGAATTGCTTGAATCCAGGAGGTGGACATTGCAGTGAGCCGAGATTGCACCACTGCACTACAGCCTAGGCGATAGAGCTAGACTCAGTTTCAAAAAAACAAAAACCAAAACAAAACAAAACAAAAAGTGAAGGGGTAGTGTAAGCACAAGGGCAAGAAAATTTGATTAAAATTTCAAAATATAGTCTCACTACATTGTCATGGAGGGAATCAGTGGGATATGGCATGAAAAGCCCAGGAAACCACATCGACCTCAATGGCTCAGACTAAATGAGAAAACACATGGAAAGCTCCTGGTGAGTGCCTGGACTGGAATGATGGTGAAGAAATCTCAGTCTCAGTTCTCACTTCTATCATTAGTCTGCAGCTCTATCTAACCCAGCCCTGTTATAGGAAAGCAACTTCCTGTCTGTGACTAGCCAGTACTCCAGCCAATGTCAGCATAACTTAGAGGTTGCTAGATGCATGCCTCTTGTAATGCGGTAGCCATCCTGGCAGGGAGTCTCACATCACCCCCAGCTCTCTCCTCCTACCCCACCTTAAGGTAGAAAAAGATAAACATATTTTGCCTTGTTGGCAAATTTCTGGGCTTCGTTAAACTTTTGACTGTGACATCTTGATGTTTTCTCTTGAGAATGTGATATTTACACATCTGTCCCAATCCCTGATATTTTGAGAGGAGGAATCAAGAAGAGTGTTTTCCCTGCATAACTCTTACCCCACCCTCCATATTCTTTAGTTTTGAAGGAATATTTTCCTGCAAATAGACCCTTTTCAAAGGAGCAATATTCATTGTCCATTGCAGGCAATGTAGAATGCCTACATTGCAATATTCTACACTGCAGGCAAAAGCTTCCATAAATATTGAGTGTGATGGCCATAAATTCAGGCAGTGGAGCCAGGTGTCCTGGGTTCAAGTCTCAGCTCCATTCGTTGGATAAACTGCCAAAGCTCTCTGAGCCTCAGTTTCCCCACTTATAAAATAAGACCAATGGTAACACCTACCTCATTAGGATGTTGAGAGTATTGAAGGGGATAGCAAATGTAAATTCCTAGTGAAGGCAGTAGCATAGAACACACAAGAAAGGTGAGCAATTACTCAGTTTGCCATTGACAAGAGTGGGGAAATAGAGAGGAAGTCCCTGTCTCTACTCAGACTTCTGATATACCCAAACAGTCTCTTTAATCGATCCCTGCCTTCTTCACCTGACTTTATTCTACCTCCCTCCCCAGAGCTAGGTCTGCTAAAGAGTATCCAGGTCTCTGCAAATTCTCAGACAGGAAGATGGATCCTAGTTTGCCTGTCTGAGAAACAAAAGCACTTAACCCGAGCTCCAGCCCTTCAATCCCTGTAAAGAACAGATTACTCAGTCTTCGGTGATACAGACTGAATGACCAGGAGTTGAAACATCCTGCCCATTTCTCATATTTCAGGGACTGTCATTGGAATTGGAATATCATCAGTGCTTTCCTTCTTTCATCACATGCATATTATTGCACCCCTGCCGTGTACCAGGCACTGGGCTGGATGTTGAGGATACAGCAGTGAGCAGAACAGATACAACCTCTGCCCTAAGTGGAGCTTTATATTCTGGTTAAGGGAGACAGAGCATACACAAGTAACCAAAAAAGATAACTTTATATAGTAATATGGGCTATGAACATATTAAAATAGGGATAGGTCATCAGAGCCATTGGTGGAGGTGTCTTCTTTGGGTATTAGGAGGGTTTTTTAGGAGGTAGCCTTTGGACACAGGTCCAGATGACAAGAAGTAGTATTTAGGCAGAGGAAACAGCAGGGATGATGTCCAAAGGTCCTGAGATGGTGACAAGCTTGGTGTGTTCAGGAACAGAAAGGAATCTCATGTATAGTGGAATAGTACCCCCCTAAATCCTTGTCCACTCAGAACCTCAGGCTGGGAATGCACATGGAAATAGAGTCTTTGCAGAGGTCATTGAGTTGAGGATATATTGAGTTAATGTAGGCCCTAATCCAGTGGCTGATACCCTTATAAGAAGGGAAAAATTTGGACACACAGACACACACACACACACACACACACACGGAAAATGGCCACGTGAAGTCCAAGGCAGAGATTGGAATGATGTAACTTACAAGGCAAGAGATGCCAAGGATTGCCAGCAACCACCAGAAACTCGAAGAGGCAAGAATTGATCCTCTGACGGAGCCTTCAGAGGGAGCACGGCCTGGCCAACTTCTGGCCTTTGGAATTGCAAGAGAATGTATTTCTGTTGTTTTAAGCCATCAAGTTTGTAGTACTTTGTGATAGCAGCTTTAACAAATGAACACACACTGTGATGTGTTCACAATAGGTATGGAGCAGAGGAGGGTGCAGAAGTAGCTAGAGTCCACGTCAAACAGACCTCAGGGACCACTGCAAAGAATTTGGATTTTGTTCTTAAGTGTAATAAGAAGATTAATTGCTGTCTTTTATCATACCCTTGAGCCAAAGGCAGAAACTGATGAGGAAATGTGAGAGCTTTGGTTGGGGCATTGCTTACCAGGTGAAATCCATCACCAGTGACCCAGGAATATTACCAAGCAAGAATGAGTGGTAGGCACCCCTCCCTAAGATATCTTTGCCTCAAGGAAAGGAGGTAGGTGGGAGGCTGCCTGCTGAGACCCTCAGATGTGCAGCTTGTTTTGGAAACTGGTTATTACCTTGATGTTCTCCCTTTCCACAGAAGCCAGGCTCCATCCAGCCCCGCACCTGTACAAGTGTCTGCTGCTAATTAAGAGGGAGACAGATGGAGGAAGGTATAGTTTAATTTTACAGCCCCAGTTTCTTCAAGGCAATTAGGCTCATTGGAAGGAAAGCACCTCTTCCTTTCTTCTTCTTTTGTAAATGAAGAAAAATCAAACAGGAGAGGGCCAGTGTTGTTGAAAGCCTCGCACATCTGTTTCCTGGTCGGTTTGTCAGCCATCTGCCCATGAGGTACCGGGGCTGATTAGGTTAATGCATTTATTAATGGGGCTTACAAGACTGTTCAATGAATCTGTTATTTCTTTTGCAAGTAGCTTTTTAATATACTAAGACAGGGACCACACTGCACAAAGCCAAGAGTGGCTAGATAAGCATTTCTTTCCCCTCATCTGGCTCCAACCCAGAGGGGAACAGAAACATTATGAAAATAGGGTTTCATGAAAACTGCACTTCCAGGTAATGGAAATGATTCATCCATCTAACCTCTAACCACCTCCTTGTTGTTGAAATAATCTTGAAAATATCTCTTTGGAGGATAGTTTCATGCACCAGGCACCAGTTCAGTGCCTGCACTGCACTTCTCTAAGAGAACACCTGAGTCCTGGGGTGGGAGAATGGTTAGTTAAATGAATAGGCATGAATGATATAATCTTGCCTATAGGACATTAGATGGCCTGAGGATTAGATGGCCTGAGGATCCCTTGACTTCTTCACTCTACAACTCAGATGTCCTTTCAGGTTCTTGAAGCTACTCGGCTCCTCACCACAAAGCTTTTGCAAATGCTGTCATGTATCAGTTATCAACTGCTGCGTAACAAATGACTCCAAATCTTAGTTGCTGAGCATAGCAACCATTTATTGAGATCATGATTCTGGGTCAACGGGGCAGTTCTTGTTTGGGCTGGATTGGTTCCTCTCAGTTGGATTTTCTTGGTATCTGGGTCTGCTGTTAGGTGGTTGATGGTCTAAGATGGCCTCACTGAACATACTGCAGTTAGCAGTTGGTTGGTTGTGTTGAACAGGGGTAACTGGCCTGTGGGTTTCTCATCCTCCAGGAGTCTAGGGTCTCCTTTCTTCACATGGAGGCAGATTTCAAGAGCCTTAGAGTAGAAGTTGCTAGGATCTACTGGTCCAAGCCCACCATAATGCCAGGACATATTCAAGGCATGGGGAAATAGATTCCACTTCTTGATGGTAAGAGCTGCAAAGTATTTTGGTCATTCTTGCAATATTCCACATATTCCCTCAAGTGGGTTGCTCTTTCTGTTACTCTTCACCTTCTGATCTCAGAACTTAAAGAGTTCTTTCTCAAGAGGCCTGCCTCCCTAGTAGAATGTTTATCTCAGGATGGCAGGAACCATGTCTGTTTCTGTTTCTGATTGTCTTTCATATTTCAGGTATCCAGCATATGGTGGGTACCTGTTTGATGAATGACTAAATGACTGAACAAACAGCTCTAAGACTGCAGCATGGAGAATGGATTGGAGGAGGTGAAACAAGGCAAGGAGGCCAGTTTGGTTACTGAAGGAGAACAATGTTCAAAGGGGGTAGGAGAAAGGGAATAGGTTAAGGAAATATTTGTTAGATATAGCTGGAAGGACTTGTTGGTTTGACAGTTGTGCTGCAAGAGAAGAGGAGAATGAAGTCAACTATTGCTCCCAAGTTTCTGGCATAAGTGGCTAAGGAGTGGGTGGTCCCACGTGAGATGTAAGGAAAAGGCTGAAGAACAGATCTGAGTAATGTTGCTGGGTTCAGGCATGGCCACCTTGGGCCAGAGATGCTATTGAATCTGTCTGGGAGGTAACTGGATATATAAATTTTGAAGTCTAAAGGGAAATCTTAGATTATTTTTCTATTGAAGTTTCATGTCACTGGAAATCTCGAACTTTCCTCTAAAAGGCAGGAAAATGGGTTCAAGTCCTAGCTCTAATGTTAGCTTGTGCTACCTTAAACAATAAAGCTTCCCTGACCACCACCTCCCACCTGATCAGATCAAGGCCCCTTTGTGTGCCCTTTCATGGAGTAAACTAGGCACTCAACAAATATGGTGGGTGGAAGAAGGAAAGAAGGGAGACAGAAAAGAAGGCAGCTTGGTTTGGATGAATGCCTGCTTTGTGCCTAGTAAGTTGCCTACCATAGAGTAAGTGTTCAAACAATGTCTGTCGAATTTAATCCAGGGCTTCTTTCTTAAGGCAGGGAATAGATAAAATATAGGTATTGAGCATTTACTACATTCCAGGAATTGTGCTGTGTAGCAGGTGTATCTCATGCAATTCATTGCTCACAGTAAATCCAGGAGTGGTTAATATTATCCCCATTTCACACCTAAGGAAACAGGCATAAATGGTTAAGTGGTGTTCCCAAGGTCTCATAAACTCAGATCTGTCTCATTCCAGAGCCTGCAGACTTTCTTGTTCACTCCACTCTTGCCCCAAGTACCAAACAGTTTCTGTTCCCAGGGAGCACCCACTACCAGGTTCACCAAGCAACCAGCTCAGAGTTAGGTAAGGAGGACGGTGTGGATTCTCCATGTGGGACTCAGTGTTTCCTCTTAATGGGATTTTTCCCCCCATCTGCACGGATATGGACAGACTTGAATGCCTGTGTATCTACTTTTCTTTAGAACTTTCCAAGGGGACATCACGTATTGAAGCTGCTGGGATGCTTAATTCATAATTTATTTTATCTGTTTCTCAGAAACAGGAATCATTGAATACATCCCTTGCTCAGAGCAGACCTCAGACTGGTCTGATGACTGGAAAGAAGAACATGGGAAAGAATGATGCTGGATCATTATAAGACGTATAATGAGGGCGAGTGAGATTTTTCAGTGAAAGATTACTGGGAGGAAAATGGGAAATATAGCTTCCACCCCTATTCTTGCCCTGATATTCTCTATGTTCTCACTATATTTTGCTCATTTTTTTTTAATTTTTAAGTTCAGGGGTACAAGTGCAGGTTTGTTACATAGGTAAACTTGTGTCATGGGGGTTTGTTGTATAGATTATTTCACCCCCAAGTATTAAACCTAGTACTCATTATTTTTCCTGATCCTCTCCCTCTTCCCACTGTCATCATTCATCAAATATTTACTGAGGCCAGGTGTGGTGGCTCACACCTGTAATCCCAGCCCTTCGGAAGGCCAAGGTGTGTCGATCACTTCAGGTCAGGAGTTCGAGACCAGCCTGGCCAACATGGAAAAACGCTGTCTCTACTGAAAATACCAAAATCAGCCGGGAGTGGTGGCACATACCTGGAATCCTAGTTACTTGGGAGGCTGAGACAGGAGAATCACTTCAGCCCAGGAGGCAGAGGCTGTAGCGAGCTAAGACTGTGCCACCACACTCCAGCCTGGGTGACAGAGCGAGACACTGTCTCAAAAAAAATTTTACTGAGTCCTTAATATCTGCCAGGAACTAGGCTGGACATTGCTTATATAATGCTGGCCAAAAGTCATACCTGGCCTTGGAACGCTAGTGAGTGAGACGGATGATAATGAATGAACTGCATAAACAAGTGTAAAATGACAATCATGATAAATGCCATGGGGAGGAGCTTATTATGGAGAGATCTGACCTTATCGGACTTTCTAGAAGGGAGAGGGACCTCAGGGGAGAGGCAGCTGGGCATAATAGGAGTGAAGTGGGAGGATACTTCCCTTTAGTTCTCTAACAAAAAAACACCCCAATGTGCTGGAACTGTGATAATGGCAGGGGCTATCCCTGTGGTTCTCAACCCTGGCTGCATATTAGAATCACTTGAGGGACTTAGAAAATATATGTCTGGGCCACAATCTCTGAGATTCTGATCAAATAGGTTTGGGAAGGGGTCCAGGTGTCTGAACACTTTTAAAGCTCCCCCATGTGATTTCCATGTACTGCCAGGACTGAGAACCACTGAGCCACCCAGATGGAAGGATATTTCTGCTCTCAAAGAACTCGTGGTCTAGTGGGGAAACAGATGTGAACACAGAAAATTATAAAACAGCATAGTCAGTGTTATGATGGAGAGAGCAGGGGTGGCTGACAAAGTCTGAGGGAATGAGGGAGGCAACATCTCAGCTAAGTCTTGCAAGACGAGTAACAGTGAACCTGGTGCTAATGAAGGGGATAGACTCTGCAGCTCAGACACCTGGTTCTTAGACCAGATAGGGGACCGCATTATAAGTACTGCTATGACTGGTTAGCTCCCCTTCATAGCACTTACCATAGTTATACTTTTATGTAATTATTTGGTCCCACCTCCCTCCTGATCAGATCAAGGCCCCTTTGTGTGCTCTTTCAAGGAGTAAACTAGGCACTCAACAAACATGGTCGGTGGAAGAAGGAAAGAGGGGAGACAGAAAAGAAGCCAGGTTGGTTTGGATGAATGCCTGCCTCCCTGCTAGAATGTCCACCCCAGCAGGGCAGGAACCATGTCTGTTTCTGATTCTCCTTCATATTTCAAGTGTCCAGCACATGGTGGGTACCTGTTTGATGAATGACTAAATGATTGAACAAACAGCTCAAAGACTACAGCATGGAGAAAGGATTGGAGGAGGTGAAACAAGGCAAGGAGGCCAGTTTGGTTACTGAAGGAGAACAATGTTCAAAGGGTGTAGGAGAAATGGAATAGGTTAAGGAAATATTTGTTAGACATGGCTAGAAGGACTTGTTGGTTTGACAGTTGTGCTGCAAGAGAAGAGGAGAATGAAGTCAACCATTACTCCCAAGTTTCTGGCTTAAGTGGCTAAAGGGTGGGTGGTCCCATGTGAGAGATAAGGAAGAGGCTGAAGAACAGATCTGAGTAACGTTGCTGGGTTCAGGCACAGCCACCTTAGTTGTGGGAAAGGAGTCCTGACCTAGACCCCAAGAGAGGGTTCTTGGATCTCATACAAGAAAGAATTCAGGGTGAGTCCACAGAGTAAAGTGAAATTAAGTTTAATAAGAAAGTAGAGGAATAAAAGAATGGCTACTCCATAGACAGAGCAGCACTGAGGGCTGCTGGTTACTCATTTTTATGGTTATTTCTTGATGATATGCTAAAGAAGGTGTGGATTATTTATGCCTCCCCTTTTTTGGCCATATATGGTAACTTCCTGACATTGCCATGGCATTTGTAAACTGTCATGGCCCTGGTGGGAGTGTAGCAGTGAGGACGACCAGAGGTCACTCTCATGGCCATTTTGGTTTTGGTGGGTTTTGATCAGCTTCTTTACTGCAACCTGTTTTTTCAGCAAAGCCTTCATGACTTGTGCCAGGCTTCTGTCTCATCCTGTGACTAAGAATGCCTTAACCATCTGGGAATGCAGCCCAGTAGGTCTCAGCCTCATTTTACCCAGCTTCTATTCAAGATGGGGTTGCTGTGGTTCACATGCCTCTGACAGTTGTCCTGCAAGAGGAGCATGAAGTTAACCATTGCTCCCAAGTTTCTGGCTTAAGTGGCTAAGGGGTGGGTGGTTCCCATGTGAGAGATAAGAAAGAGGCTGAAGAACAGATCTGAGTAATGTTGCTGGGTTCAGGCATTGGCCACTTTGGGCCAGAGATGCTGGTGAATCCAGGAGGTAATGACATATAAATTTTGATGTCGAAGGGGGAAACTTTGAGTATTCTTCTCTTGAAGTTTCATGGCACTGGAAATCTAGAACGTTACTCCAAAGGGCAGGAAGATGGGTTCTAGTCCCAGCTCTAATATTAACTTGTCCTACCTTAAACAATTCATGACATTTTAGGAATGTGTGATCCTCACAACCTTAGCAGATTCCAAGATTGCTTTTGGCTTTGACATTCCATACCTTCAGGTAGCCCTAGAATTTAAAGAGGAACTTTCTTTTGAAAGGCTTTATCAGTCAGAGCTATTTGCATTACAAGGAATATAAACTCAACTTAAACTGTATCATACATAGCAAGTTAATATGCGGCTTCCTGGGTTGTTTCCTTGGGCAGTAGTCCGAGTGGAGGCCACGCTAGCCAGGAAAGATGCGGTGATCAATGAATGATGTCTAGCATAGACACAGAGTCAGAAACAGGGACATATTTTTGTTTCAGTCTTGAAACCAAAGGTTTCCATCTGTGGTCTTTCAAATAATGTTGATTGAATGTAGGTTCTACTCTGGCTCAGCCATTAGCTCTGGGTAACCTTAGTTTAATCATTTTATATGCCAGAGCTTGACAGTTTCCGTATTTGTCAAGCGGGATTAATAGTCCCCATCTTTTCTACCTTCGTTGTTGAAAGGATCTAATGAGAAAAGAAGCATAGAGCCCTGTAAGGAAGAGAATCAGATATGAAGATATGAAGGAGAATCAGAAACAGACATAGTTCCTGCCCTGCTGGGGTGGGCATTCTAGTGGGGAGGCAGGCATTCTTTAACCTTTATGTAAATTCACATGTATGACGCTGTGAGATCCCAACATGTGGATGAAAGAGCAAATACTTCTGGTCTCCTGAGAGATGAAAGTTCAAAAATTTATTGCTAAAGAATTAATTTTAAAAGTGTAGATAATCTTATAATAAAAGAATTCAGAAATTAAAATAAAAGGAGGTTTCATAAAATTGTCAAATAAAAAACAAATAAGAAAAGAAAGTGTCAGCAAATCACCATGGCACATGTATACCTATGTAACAAACCTGCACGTTCTGCACATGTATCCCAGAACTTAAAGTATAATAAAAAAATTAAAAGAAAAGAAAGTGTCGATGAAAAAAGTCAAACTCTGTCAAATACTTGAAGAGATTTATTCTGAGCCAAATAGGAGTGACCATGGCCCATGACACAGCCCTCAGGAGTCCTGAGAACATGTGCCCAGGGTGGTTGGTCTGCAGCTTGGTTCTATACATTTTAGGGAGGTATGAGACATCAATCAAATACATTTGAGAAATACATAGGTTTGGTCCAGAAAAATGGGACAATTCAAAGGGGATGGTGAGGGAGGAGCTTCAAGGCTATAGGTAAATGTAAACATTTTCTGCTTGACAATTGGTTGAGTCTAAAGACCTGGGATCAATAGAAAGGGAATGTTCAGGTGAAGGGGAAGCTTCAAGGCTATAGGTAAATGTAAACATTTTCTGCTTGACAATTGGTTGAGTCTAAAGACCTGAGATCAATAGAAAGGGAATGTTCAGGTGAAGATAAAAGATTGTGGAGATGAAGGTTCTTTTGAAGTCTTATAGTGGCAGCCCTTAGAGACAATAGAAGACAAATGTTTCCTATTTAGACTTTTAAAAGGTGCTAGACTCTCAGTTAATCTCTTTAGGATTGGGAGGGCCTGGAAGAAAAAATCTAGCTATGTTAATAGAGCTTCTTTACAGATGTAGGTTTTACCCCCAAAAAAACTTTTTTTTGCAGGACCATTTCAAAGAACGACAAAAAAACATGTTTGGGGGTGAAATATTTTGATTTTCTTCTTTGTCGTGTAATGTTGTGCCAGAGTCAGATAGGAAAGTAAGTCATGATATATAGGGTTAAATAAAACCCATCTGATGAGAATTTATGGTTTGTAGGATATGATTCCCAGACCTCTTAGATAGAAATCCGGGCAAGATAAGAAAAAATTAGAGCTTAGTCCTCAAAAGAAAGAAAGGCAGAGAAAGAGAAGTAAAAATGAAGGAAGAGAGGGAGGGAGGAAGAGAAAGAGAGAGGAAGAAGGAAGGAAGGAAGGAATCATTCAATGCTGGAGAGAGTGTAGTTAAATTGAGTGGATATTGGTAAAACTCTTTTGTAGAATAGTTGGCAATATGTATAAGAGCCTTAACAATGTTTATACTCTTTGGCCAAATAATTCTACTTTTTATAATCCAAATCAAAGGTCAGCAAACTTTTTAAAAAAGGACTGGGTAGTAAATATCTCAGGCTCTTCAGGCCTCAGTTTCTGTCAATTGAGTTTCAACCAGCACTCAGTTCTACCATAGCAGAACAAAAGCAGCTATGGATAATATATAAATGAATGGGCATGGTTTTGTGTCCAATAAAACTTTGTTTACAAAATCAGGATGTGGCCAGATTTGGCCCGTGGGCCATAGTTTGCCAATCCCTGATGTAAATTAAGAAAATAGGCCTGGTGCGGTAGCTCACACCTGTAATCCCAGCACTTTGGGAGGCCAAGGTGGGAGGATTGCTTGAGCCCAGGAGTTCAAGACCAGCCTGGGCAACATGGTGAAACCTCATTTCTACAAAAAAAACAAACAAAAAAAAAAACAAAAAAAAACAAGCTAATAAAGCCAAACACTAAGTAGGCTGAAAAAAAAAAAAAATACAAAAATTAGCCTAGTGTGGTGGTGCTTGCCTGTGGTCCCAGCTACTCAGGAGAATCATCTGAGCCTAGGAGGTAGAGGCTGCAGTGAGCTATGATTGTGCCACTGCACTCCAGCCTGGGCAGCAGAGTAAGATCCTGTCTCAGAAAATAATAATAAATAAATAAGAAAACATTTTTAGAATTGTGCTAAATTCAAAATTCTAAATGTAAAGAGAGGTTTGAGTGAAAAGAAAACTTGCTATTACAACTTTATTTGTAATAGCAAAATATTGGCACAACTAGAACACTCATTAATAGGGGAGTTAATTAATTTTGATAGTTCTACTCAATGAAATACTAGGTACACATGAAAATCCTGTCTATTAATAATTTATAACAACATGAAGAAATGCTTGATAGAACATTACTTGAGAAATAGAAACAAACTTATTTATAATGATGATGATAATGGTGGTAGATAATATCTAAGCACTTTACACAGGTCATGTCTTTTAACTCTCCAAACAGACCTACGAAGTATACTTTTTTATTGTAATGACTTTCCTTATGGAGAAGCTGATGCTAACACATGTTAAGTAATTTAGTCAAGGTTAAGCTGCTGGCAGGTGTCAGAGTTGAAATGTGAATACAGGTCTGGTTTAACTGCTAAAAGCAAAAACAAAAGCAAACAAACCAGCCAAAAAAAATCCCAAATTAAACTCTGTTTATTAAAAATACCAGAAGAAAATACACCCAAAAGTTGTTATTGGCTGTCTTGATTGGTAGGTGATAGATAAGAAGATCACTTAACTGTTCACTGTTTTCTCTAATGAGAATGTATCATTTTAATAAAAAAGAAACAACATGCGAATTTCATAGGCGAACCAACGATGGCAGAATGGTAGGCGGGACTGTGGGGGGAGAAGTGTTTATTTCGGGGGTCTAGAGGTTCCCTTGGGGATGCCTTTAGTCCTCGTGGTCCTGCTCTTTGTTTGTGAAAAGGACATGGTGCTGCCTTTCCCTCTGTCTTGTTCTAGGTGGAGTTTCTAGTGTGTCTTGTTTGGACTGTTGGCCCATTTTTATGCTGTTCTTGGGTTGACATGCCAGTCTCTAACTCTCTCTCTCTCTCTCTCTGTCTCTCCTCTTTCTTCCCTTTCTTCATCCACCTGTTCCACTGTGTAGCTGACAAGGTCAATGACGACTTCTACACCAAGCGACGGCACCTGGCTGAGCTGGCTGCCAAGGGGAACTTACCTCTGCACCCCATAAGAGTTGAGGACGAGCCCCGGGCCTTCAGCCCTGAGCACGGTCCTGCCAAGCAGAATGGACAGAAGTCCCGCACCAACAAGATGCCCCCACATCCCCTGGCCTACAACTCCACCACCAACTTTAAGGGCTGGGACCCCAACGAGCAGTCCCTCCGGCGGCAGGCTTACAGCAACAAGGGCAAGCTTGGCACGGCCGAGACAGGCTCCAGCGACCCCTTGGGAACTCGCCCCCAGCACTACCCACCCCCACAGCCATACTTCATCACCAACAGCAAAACAGAAGTGACTGTCTGAGCTTTCACCACAGGGAGCACCCTGGAGACCACACTCAACTGAGAGAGGCAAAAAACAACCCCGCCCACACCTTCCCCATTCTCCCCTAATACATGCGTCCACACACTCACTCTCGACAAGAACCAACTCTAAACCTACTGGGGACACAGAGTCACGCTTTTCCTAGGTCATGCCTATAACGTGTCGGCGGGCAGCTGAGAAAGACCGAAGCATGGACATTCAGCAATATAGCAAAGGGGAAAATGAGGCACACTCTTTCCACTTCAGGCCCAAGATGGCCAAATCACATGCCCAAACCGTGGGGCTGAGTTTTCTTTTCCTCCTAACTTGAAACTGAAATCCATGATGACAAAATATAAAAGTAGCACAATTTAGAGAAATTGTCCATTTGAGCACATACACTACTTGCCACGTGCTGTCTGTTTCTAGGTTCGAAAGCCAGGGTGGAAATGGGGGTAGAGAATGAGGGAGGACACAACAGAAGAGTGCATTCTGGAAGAGGAGTTGTTCTGGGAGGAATTTGCCTACGTTAGAAGCATTTTTTCTAATTCCAAGAAGTGGTGTCGTGGACGTAAAATTTTGACGAGCGTGAAACAGTAACTGGACCCCAACCATTCTATTTATAGTACTTTTCATACCATCCATGTTGAAAGCAAAAAACAACACACCCTCAAACTCACAAAAAGTAAATAGACCCTGAACCCACCGACAATGATGGGAAGGAAAAAAACAAAAACAAAAAACATTTTAGAGAACTCCCATAAGGACCATGACAGTAGAAATGGGAGGGATGGGCTTTTATGGAGAGGGTCCGGACAGTATCAAATAACTTTTTAAAAAGAGAATTAAAATATAAGCCCACTACAAAACAGATAAAAACGGCAAATTAGGTTTTTTTTTTTTCCAAGATCTTGAAGACTTGTTGTTGACATTAACAACAACAAATCTACAGCTGGAAAAGTCCACAGGAGATCAGATGAGGATCCAGAAGCCTCTGATTTCTGGGTTTTGCCTCCAAGACCTGAAACAGCCACAGAAACAAGTTGTCTATAAACTGTATGTCCCTGACATCCCTTTCCCTTCAGCGCGTTGCCGCCGCCGCTGCCAAACTTCAACTGCTTTGGACTGAAAATGTCATAAGCGTGGGTGGTGCCTTCAATGTGTTACTGTTGTTTAATGACAGTCTTGTTTCCCAAGTGCAACCTGTGTTCTTTTAGCCTTCCTTCCTCTTGTTTTTCTGCAGTAGTAGAAGATGTCTCCATCCTTCCTTTGTAGGTGAGCCCACCCCATAATACCCTCTGAGGGGCTGCTACAATGTCAGGGGTACCCAAGAATGAAGACCTCCCTACTCTCTACACTATCAAAATTAGTCCTTCCATTTTCTAGCCCTCTCAAACCTGTCAGACATTTCTTGGTCCCGTAATTCCCATGGTCCCTCCAAATTACCTCCCCACATACTTCATGTGTTCATCTCCCATCCAGAATGTCCTGCGGTTTTTCTGGTTGGTTCTCATAATCCATAGTCCTTGGGGTTCCAACAAAGTCAGTTTTCCTACAAGTTGTGTTTGTTTTGTGGAAGCCCAAAGAAGTGGATTGAGAGAGAAGAGATTTTTATCTAAGGTGAAAGGTTTTTCAACTAGCCCCTAAAGGTCTTTGGTAGTTAATTAACATTCAACAGACCCACAGCAACTCTGGTTTCAGGAGCTATAAATGGTCTGGCGAAACAAGACTCAAGAGTATTTTCTGAAATCCTGAGCCACAAGGTTTTGCCTCACCTGTCTCTCCACTCTGACATCATGAAATCAGCAAAACCAGGTATTTATTCTTCTTCTCACTCCCAGCAGTTACGAGGACACCAACAATGCAGTTGATCCCTCTGGGCCTCAGTCTCCCATCTGAAACATGGGGATTTGGGGTAGGTCAAGCTTTTTGAAACCGCAAAACCTCTACCTGTTTTTAAAAATCTGATCTTGTGGCCAGGCGCAGTGGCTCATGCCTAAAATCCCAGCACTTTGGGAGGCCGAGGCGGGTGGATCATCTGAGGTCAGGAGTTTGAGATCAGCCTGGCCAACATGTGAAACCCCATCTCTACTAAAAATACAAACATTAGCCAGGCATGGTGGTGGGTGCCTGTAATCCCAACTACTCGAGAGGCTGAGGCAGGAGAATCGCTTAAACTCCGGAGGTTGCAGTGAGCTGAGACCACACCACTGCCCTCTAGCCTGGGCGACGGAGTGAGACTGTCTCAAAAAAAAAAAAAAAAAAAAAAAAGAGATCTTTCAAAGAACACATAATAGGAGATCTCCATGTATAAAAAGGCACCGTGCTGTACAAAGCAGGGTCAGATTTAGTCTCCTTGGGAAGACCCCAGAGTTTCCCAGAGTCAAGTAAATACCACCGGGCATGGTCAGAGTTTCCTTGATGTTAATGAGCTATGTACCTGCAACACACTTTGGCATTTCTGTATATCACCTTCACAATATTTGTATCTAAACTGATTCATTTTAATGCATTTTGTTTTTAAAATGAAAACTTCCTGTCTTCATCACAAATTAAAAAAAAAATCATCAGTTGCCATAAATAGAAAGTAAGCATAAAAATAAGTACAAAGGAAACAAGCAGTGATGATAAAATTCCAGCTGGAGTCTGTTGTCTGTGAGTCTGAACTAAAGCCTGGGGTTCTTTCTTTCTCTCTCCATCTCTCTGTCTCTGTTTCTCTCTCTTAAAATGATATTAGCAGGTACTAAATAATTGTTTAAAAATACCAGCACCCAATGAAGACTTTCTCTTTGTACTAATAAGATGGACCGAAAGGTAAATGAAAGGGGCATTTCCTATGCAAGTCAGTGTTGAACAATGCTGTAGCTATGTACTGCCTATGATCATTGTGCAAACACTAGGGATGCACAGCCCACACTTCAGAAAACCCTGGGTTGACTTATCTGTGAGGCTGTTTCCAGCTCAAAGTTTCCATAATTCTTATCTCCCTTTTACCTCATTGTTGCTCTTTGCCCCCAGTTCACTTCATCCCACCCTTATCTCAACTCTGATTAAGAGTCTTTCTTGGCCTCTAAATCTGTAGTATTGTATTCCTTCTGCATGCTCCTTCTCCTCTGAATAAAATTCAGCAATTAAACTGGGCTCCTTGGGGTCTGCAGTTGTAATTTTGGCAGCAAAGGTGTAGACTGGTCATTAAGATCTAGCCACAATCATGGCCCAAGAAGGACAAGTACTTTCCAAGTTGTCCCATCTAGGATGGAAAGCTCAAGAAGTGCTTCATAGTTTATATTCCAATTGGCTTTGGGAGATGAACTGAAGAGGGAGGTTTGGATAGGGAAGGTCTTTTTATTCTTTGGCTTCCTCTTGGGAGGGTAGACAGACCTCACAATACAGAAAGACGGGACAACCTATGGAACTGTCTGTGACTTCCATGTACCAAGACAAGGACCCTATAGCTAGGGTAGTGAGACCTAGAAGAGAGAAACCAGAACAAAGCAGACAGGCTGTCCTCTTCCTAATTCCTTGCCCTGACATCAGCCCCTATTTTTTGCCTTTAGCTGTCCCCCAATTTCCAACCCAATGGGACCAGAGTCTGACTTCCCTTTTCCCTTTCACAGTGTCTCAGCCTCCATCTGCCTTGGGCTCCGCCTGGCCTCCCCATCTAACTCTTCCCGGTTTTTTGTGTAAATGGAGCATATTTTATGTGCGAATATTTTAGTACCTGTATGTTCTGCAAGTAAACCTGTGTTAATACTTGTCAACTGCAGAGTTTATGATACGAATAATTCTTCCTACAATGAAGAAAAAAACACATTTGTTTGTTTTCTAAGAATGTTTATTTGTAAACATATGTATTCACTATATTAATATGAATTTCTTACCTGGCAATAAAACTGATTATATGTGAGGCTGTTGGGGTTGTCATGTATCTTTCTAGAACCCTGCATCGTAATTTGTGTTTTCACCAGGGAACACCAATATTAGCATAGAGAATGACGTCTTTAATACTCAGAATATATGGGAAGTTGTTTCCAGCAAAGGCAATTTCTAGTTAACAGCAACTTAATGCACATTTTCCAGGAGACTTTGTGTTTGAAGCCTTTTTGGTAAGTTTGTGTCACATCTCCTAGTTCACATCCTTTTGCCTTTAGAAATCTATTATTGCTAGGTTTCCTCATCATAACTAAATTTATCCTTAATGGTCAAGAATCTTGCTGCGATTTGAACTTTAGTTTTGAACACTGATCAGGGTCATAGAAGACAGAAATATTGAAAAGATGGAAGATTGGATTCTTCCCCTATTTATTAAATTGTATTTCCTGTCTGGCCTCTGGTAGTATAGAGTTTGAAATTTTCAGGTAGAAACCTGTCTGACTATGGTTCCTCCAGAAGGAGGCTCTGAGATGAGGATGTGAGAAATGAAGAGAATACTGGGAGGGGGTGGGAGGTTCGATAAGGAAGGGAAAGCAGCCAAGAAGAGTACGATATAATGCCAGGTACCACTATGCATAGCTGGGGTTTCATGCTGCAGGGAAACTTTGGGAGATGGTGTTGAACACACACACAGAATCATCCTGCCCAAGTAACATGGAGCTTGGGTGTTTACGTGCCCATGGCCATCAGACATTGTTTCCAAGTTGCTTTCAGGGATGCTAATGTTCAGACATTCCTAGGCTGTCATGTGCAAAGGCAGAAGGATTTTCATGGTGTCAAGAATCCCTAGGCAGCCTGGCGTGGTGGCTCACGACTGTAATTCCAGCACTTTGGGAGGCCAAGGCGGGCAGATCACCTGAGGTCAGGACCGACCGACCTGGCCAACATGGAGAAACCCCATCTCTACTAAAAATACAAAATTAGCTGGGCATGGTGGTGGATGCCTGTACTCCCAGCTACTCGGGAGGCTGAGGCAGGAGAATCACTTTAACCTGGGAGGCGGAGGTTGTGGTGAGCTGAGATCACACCATTGCATTCCAGCCTGGGCAACAAGAGCAAAACTCCATCTCAAAAAAAAAAAAAAAAAAAAAATCCTTAGGCACCTACTGGTGATTATAAGTCCCAAAGACACTATGGATGTGGGCAGGAACTCACAGTGGCTGCCCAAAGCCAGAGATCTGGGGTCCCTGGGAAATGAAACTTACATGCTCTGGATGCTTAGAGATGTTGTCAATGTCAAGCAAAGGGGAGATTTGCAGTCAGGGTCAGGATCTTTACTCTGGGATTTGGAGACCTTTCCTTGGCCACAGGGTCACTTGGCATCACCCAGAGCAGATCCCCTGGGCTGTCTTTGGGGCACAGTTCTGGTTATCAGAGAAGTCTGGAACACAGAGGATGCTCTTTCAGCACTTGGAAACTGTTGATGGCTGGAGTCACTCACATCAGAGCCCCATGAATGTAGTCATAGAACAGAGAAGTACACCTCTGTGAGGAGAGCCACACTATTCCTCTAGTGAGCCACCTGGTGGATTATCACTCATAAACAACAACAACAACAACAACAACAACAATAATCATAGCAAGATTATTTGCGGAGCCACACACTGTTAAAGACCTTCTATGCATTGCCACATTTGGTTCTCACTGCAAAAGGTAGGTACTATTATGCTTTGGAGATGCTGTTTAGAGATTTGTCTAAAATGTGAGTAATGTTCCTAAAGCAATTCAACTAGTAAGTGGTAGAACTGGGATTTGAACTCCAGAGCTCATGCTTTAATGGCTCTGTCAATAGTTCTCACTTGGATTCGCATGTGAATCAGTGGGGCAGCTTGATAAAAATGCCTATTCCCAAGCTCACTCAGAGAGCTTCAGATGAGGTAGCTCTGAGGAGTTGGGGCCCAGGGTCCAATGTTTGTAACAAGCTCCCTGTCATAGCACTACAGTGGCTCCTAGACCCTATGATGAGAAGGCTTGTACTGTGCCACATTACGTCATCATCCAACATCTGTGGGATCATCCCAAGGACCTCGAGATGCAGAAGAAATTGGAGTGGACATGTGTGCTTCCAGAGAGAGGAACTCTCATTATCCAGCTTCATGTCTGATATTGAAAGGTTGTGTCCTATAATGAAGAGAAGACTGACTCCAGGAGACTTGGTTGGTGGTATTGATTCCAACGCCAATTTGCCACATGCCTTGAAATTATCCTTTCCTGCAACTCCATGTCTTCATCTTCCTTCAGAAGGAGGAGGTTGCAGTTGATAATCTTCAACCCTGCTCTCTGATTGGACTGAGTGTTCTTCTTCCTGATCACCATGAAATGGGTATAACCAATAGAATTGAGTCTCTTACCACTTTCAAAGGTTTGCTCCTGGATGACTGGGATCTTAGTGTGTATAATAATAACATTATAGTAATGGATTCTGAGGATTGAGCACTTGCCAGGTACTCGGTGTAGACCCAGAAAATCTGAGACAAGTCTGTTAATTTAGAAATATTATTTTGCCGGCCAGGCACGGTGGCTCACGCCTGTAATGTCAGCACTTTGGGAGGCCGAGGAGGACAGATCACGAGGTCAGGAGTTTGAGACCAGCCTGGCCAACATGATGAAACCCCATCTCTACTAAAAATACAAAAATTAGCTGGTGTGGTGGCACGTGACTGTAGTCCCAGCTACTTGGGAGGCTGAGGCAGGAGAATGGCGTGAACCTGGGAGGCAGAGTTTGCAGTGAGCCGAGATTGCGCCACTGCACTCCAACCCCAGGCAACAGTGTGAGACTCCGTCTCAAAAAAAAAAAAAAAAGAAAGAAAGAAAGTTTATTTTGCTAAGGTTGAGGACACGTGCCCGTGACACAGCCTCAGGAAGTCCTGATGACATGTGCCCAGGGTGGTTGGGGTGCAGCTTGGTTTTATACGTTTTAGGGAGACATGAGACATCAATCAAGTACATTTAAGAAATATATTGGTTTGGTCCAGAAAGGCAGGACAACTCAAAGTTGGGGGGCTTCCAGGCTATACGTAAATTTAAACATTTTCTGGTTGACAATTGGTTGAGTTTGTCTAAAGACCTGGGATCAATAGAAAGGAATGTTTGGGTTGATGTAAGAGGTAGTGGAGTCCAAAGTTTTATCATGAAGATGAAGCTTTTACCTAGCAGGCTTCAGAGAGAACAGGCTCTAAAATATTTCTTATCAGACTTAAAGCCTGTGTTGATGTTAATGTTGGACAGGTATGAAGAGGTATGTCTGACCCCCACTTCTCCCTTCATGGCCTGAACCAGTCTTTCAGGGGCCTTGGAATTTTATTTTTGGTTTACATTAGCGTTGTTTTTTTTTTTTTTGAGATGAAGTCTTGCTCTGTTGCCAGGCTGGAGTGCAGTGGTGCAATCTTGGCTCACTGCAACCTCTGCCTCCCAGGTTCATGTGATTCTCCTGAGTCAGCCTCCCTAGTAGCTGGGACTACAGGCACATACCACCACACCTGGCTAATTTTTTGTCTTTTAGTAGAGGCAGGGTTTCACCATGTTGGCCAGGATGGCCTCGATCTCCTGACCTTGTGATCCTCCCGCTTTGGCCTCCCAAAGTGCTGGGATTACAGGCCTGAGCCACCATGGCTTTCTGATGCTCTAACAGCCATGGGCTACTATGAATATTCTTAATGTTCTTAGGCCATGGATCCTTTCAATTATCTGGTGAATGCCTATGGATTCCCTTTTCAGAATATTGACTTTAAATGCATAAAACAAAATACATAGAATTACAAAAAAAATCCATTATCTCAATATATACTCATGAAAATATTTTTAAAAACTCACATCTGTGATACGGTAATACAGTTGGCCCTTGAACAACACTGCTTTGAACTGCATGGGTACACTTATGCATGAATTTTCTTCCACCTCTGCCACCCCTGAGACAGCAAGACCAAGCCCGCCTCTTCCTCAGCCTACTCAACGTGAAGATGACAAGGATGAAGACCTCTATGATGGTCCACTTCCACTTAATAAATAGTAAATATGTTTTCTCTTCCTTATGTTTTTTTTTTTTTTTTGAGACGGAGTCTCGCTCTGTCACCCAGGCTGGAGTGCAGTGGCACAATCTCGGCTCACTGCAAGCTCCGCCTCCCGGGTTCACGCCATTCTCCTGTCTCAGCCTCTCCGAGTAGCTGGGACTACAGGCGCCCGCCACCATGCCCGGATAATTTTTTTGTATTTTCAGTAGAGACGGGGTTTCACCGTGGTCTCGATCTCCTGACCTCGTGATCCGCCCGCCTCGGCCTCCCAAAGTGCTGGGATTACAAGCGTGAGCCACCGCGCCCGGCCACCTTATGATTTTTTAAATAACATTTTCTTTTCTCTAGCTTACTTTATCTTAAGAACACAGTGTTATATATTTATATACATATATACATAAAATACACATAACATACTAAATATGTGTTAATCAATTGATTATGTTATCAGTAAGGCTTCTGGTCAAAGTGGACTATTAGTAATTTAGTACTGGGGGAGTCAAAAGCTGTATGAAGTCTCCGACTACATGGAGTTTGTCGACCTCTAACCCCTGCATTGTTCTAGGGTCAGCTGTGTATGTGCTTTTCAACTAATGCAATAAATAACATGAGGTTTCAAAGTATTGATGAGCACAAACAATTCTTTGAGCTATCTGCTACATAGGCAATGTGATACGACAATATCTGCGATTCTACTGTTGACAAAGTCCCAGGTCACTGCTAATATTATAGGTGGTTCTTTGCCTACACTTATTTACTTACTTTTGAGACAGGGTCTCACTCTGTTGCCCAGGCTGGAGTGCAGTGGAGCAATCACAGCTCACTGCAGCTTTGACCTCTGGGGCTCCAGCAATCCTCCCACCTCAGCCTCCCAAGTAGCTGGGACTACAGGTACGTGCCACCATGCCCAGCTAATTTTCTGTATTTTTTGTAGAGATGGGCATTCACCATGTTGCCCAGGTTGGTTTTGAACTCCTGGGCTCAAGCAATCTGCCCACCTCAGTCTCCCAATGTGCTGGGATTACAGGCATGAGCCTCTGTGCCCTACCTTATTGCCCACATTTTATAATTGAAGGACGTGCTAAATTTCAACTAGAGGCCAGTGAAAGTAAAGACATTATGTATTTTCTCCCACCTACTTTCATAAACCCACTGAATTCTACCCACAAATTCCTCTGCAGATGTGTGGGTCCCAGATGAAGCACTGTGTACGAGTGAGACTTAGAGCTACTTACCTATTCTCTTCATGCTTCTATCTTTTTAAAATAGGGATAACAATAGTATCTCTATCATTGGCTGTTATGAGAGATAAAATAATAGATAAAAAGACAGTAGCTTAATGCTTAACACCTAGTAAACACTTCAGCATTAGCTTTTGTTATTAGAATTATTCTTTCAGATGATTCCTATAACCTTACAAAATTGTGTTTTATTTTTCCGCACTCATAGAAGAAGAAACAGGCTTAAAGAGGTAAAAATTGCACAAAGTAACACAGGAAGTCAGTGGCAGAGCTGATTGAAACCTGGTTCTCTCTGATTCAACCTCAAGCTCTGGACCATCATGGGTGCTGTGTCATTTTTTAAAACTGATAGTATTAAATGTCCTCACTTCTCCCTGGAATGAGGCTAGACCAACACTGGAATAGATTACTATGGATGTCCCCATTTCTTTACCCCTCCCAGAGGAGAAAGACAAATGTCCAAGGTTCAGGAAGCTCTTGTCTGGCGCCTATTTATTTAAGGGCTTATTGGAGACAGTTAACACCAATGTCCTCCCTTCAACACAAGCTCTCTCCAACTTAGTACTTACAAGATCACAATTGCAAACCTCACTGTCCCAGAAATTGTCAGATTCTAGTTTTTTATTAAAAAAAAATCCATCCTGTTAGGAATATATTCACCACATAAAACCAAAATAAGTCTTTGATATGGCTTGGCTGTGTCCCCACCCAAATCTCATCTTGAATTGTAGCTCCCCTAATTCCCACGTGTTGTGGGAGGTACCCGGGGGGAGGTAATTGAATCATGGGGGTGGTTTTCCCCATACTGTTTTCATGACAGTGAATAAGTCTCTCGAGATCTGATGGTTTTATAAGGGGAAACCCCTTTTGCTTGGCTCCAATTCTTCTCCATGCGTCCCCATGTAAGATGTGCCTTTCGCCTTCTACCATGATTATGAGGTCTCCCAAGCCACATGGAACTGAGTCCATTAAACCTATTTCTCTTTATAAATTTCCTAGTCTCAGGTATGTCTTTATCAGCAGTGTGAGATCAGACTAAAACAGTCTCTCTCATACATTCAGTCTCAGCCTTGAAAGATAATAATCATCATAATGCTAATAGCAACAACTTCTTTTATTACCAATTATTGAACATTTTTTGTGTATCAGGCACTGGGTTAGGCACTGTAAATGCTTCATTCTTCTCTTCTTGCTGGGGCTCTGAGCCTCAGTCAGCTTGAGTCTCTAAATGGTTTTGTGAAGCAGTAACTTCCTTTACCACCACTTCCACCACCAATTGGACTTTATGTGAGTTAGGAATAGTCTTCTATTATTATCAGTGTGTTAAGCACTGAGATTTCAGGGTTTATCTGTTAGAGTAGCTAGAATTTCCTTAACAAATACAAAAGATAAAGCACTTAGAAATGTATCTGACTATTTAAAAAAAAATGTTATCTGTTGCCATCATCAACATTATCATCATTGTAGCAGTCTGTTTTCACACTGCTATAAAGAACTACCCTAGACTGGATAATTTGTTATGAAAGATATATAATAAATATATTTATATATTAAATATAATAATAAATATAATAAAAATAATAATTTGTTATTAATTGACTCACAGTTCCACATGGCTGGGAGGCCTCAGGAAACTAATAATCATGGCGGAAGGGGAAGGGGAAGCAAGGACCTTCTTCACATGGTGGCAGGAGACAGAGAGCAAGCAAAGAGGAAATGCCACACTTGTAAACCATCAGATCTCTTGAGAACTGACTCACTATCACGAGAACAGCATGGGGGAACTGCCCCCATGATCTAATCACCTCCCACCAGGTTCCTTCCATGAAGGGATTACAATGAGATGAGATTTGGGTGGGGACACAGAGTGAAACCATATCAATCATCTTAATTAAACTTCTACTGTATGCTAGGGCCTTTACATACGTTATCTTTAATCCTCGCAGTAACCCTGAAAGGGTTCATAACTCCATTTTAAAGATAAGGGAACTGAGAGGTTAAATGTCTTACTCAAGGTCACAGAGCAAGTGCTGGAGCGAGAATCTAAACCTGGAGTTTTCTGGTTCCACAATTTCTAGCACCCCATTTAACCCTCTCAAAGTTGCTGGTACTATCTGGATCCAGTTACTGTGGTTAAATAAATAAATAAATAAAAATACCTTTGTAGAAGAAAAATGTCTTCATTATCAGCTTGGCATCTCACTTATTTTCTCGTCAGATTCCAAATCCTAACTCGTGCTGTGTTATACAGTTCAAAGAAAGCATTTCACATCAAGAAATGTCATGGTTGCTAGAAATAATTTTGTCACATCCTCTTGAATTTTTCCTTTTTGCAAGTTCAGAGGTTTGAGTTAGATTCACATCTTATGATGCCTCTTTTTAAAACATTGTAAAAGGGCAACTCGTTTTTAAAAATCTCAACATCCAAATAGAACACTTCGTTGTTTTCATCTTAAAAGGTAAAAAATGGGAAGACTCTAAAGAGGCAATTTACAATGTTCGGGTGCCTTATTTTCTGGTAATTTGAAGCTGTTTTTGACACTGTAATTTGTTTTTGAATTTTGCTGTCCATGTATCAAAGGCAGTTGAGCTGAATGTACTGGAATTCTACAAGTTAGGTGTCTGTTGAATTCCCAGATCCAGGATACCAAAAGTCAGCACCATGTAGGTCTTAAAGCCTTTCTCTTGGGTCTTATTAGTTGCCATGAGAATTTTCCTCATGGGGGTTTGATTCTTTCTCATGTGGAGTCAATGTTAGACTTTTGGACAAAATTTAGAGAACACTGTTGAGTGCTTGGTTCTGCTCAAAAAATCTCATTTTGTAATTCATTCAACAAATACAGAGCATCTACGATGTGCCAGCCATGGTGCTGGGCCTTGAGGGTGCAAGAATCCCTTTACTGTCACCCTTCTCTCTCCCCCTTCTCCAAAACATAAAAATTAAGAAGGTAGAAGATGAGCAATAGAAAGCAAGCCCTGTAAAGAAATAGAGAGGCACTACAGGTAGAGAGAAGCCTTGGTGTCGGATAACCCTGGATTTGAGTCCTCTCTATAACTTCTAGTTATGTGACGTTGGGGAAGCTACTGAGGTTTTCAGAGCCTAGTTTTCCTCATCTGTAGAGCAAGCCCAGTCATACCAACCTTGTGTTGTTTGAACAGTTGAGATAAGATATGTAAAACATTTACTCATGGTGGATGCTCAACAGACTTGGGGTGTTATTAATCGGAAGCATTTACTTATCAACTCCCACCCATTAGGAACCAGGCTAATGTGATACCTTGGTTTTTCCATTTTGTTTTTGTTGGGGTCCCCAGAAAGAGATCCTGAGACAGGAATTCATATGCAAGGAAGGAAGGAATTTCGGAAGAAACTGGTAAGGAGATGGCAGAAGTTAGGTAGAAGGAGAAGGACCCAAACAAGGATATACTTTTAGGCAACCCCACAGAGAGGGTACATCTTATGTGCATTACTCTTTAGAATTTGTATCAACCCCAAGCAAGGGAGCAGGGCTTTCATTCTTATGTGCCTGCCAGTCATTCATCAAAGAGATGGAAACTTCTAGCTACTCTGGCTCATTGCATGTTAAGGGAAAAGTTCTCAAAGAGTCTCAGGTGCTGGTGGTTGGAACTAAAGACATACAGAATCTGGAAAAGAGGTGCATGGAAATAAGAAAAAGGATGTGAGGACGTCTAGGTGAAGCACCATGTTGGTTATACTTCCCTTTTCTGACTTCTCAGAGACATTAGCCCTGGTCCAACTGGTCCCAGTAAGGAAGATGAGTTTTCCTTGGTTCATAAAAGCAGGACGTTTGGAGAATTTACCTGCCAAAAATATGGGGAATGGCTTTGGGGTCAGCCTCGTTGAAGATAAAATCTCAGCCTAACTTTTTATAGCCCATGTCACTTTGGGCAATCAATTTAGCCTCCTTGACCTAGATTTTCTTACATATAAAATAGGAATAATAATGCGCTTTCTGTAGATTTGTTGTAGGTTGAGATGACTTTATATTCCCTGACTTATATGACAAATATATGCTGAGCATCTACTGTATGTCAAACAGGGATAAGCATTGGTACACTGAGATGAATCAGGCACAGGTCCTGCCTTCCAAGACCTTGGCATCCAATGGGGGAGGCAGGCACACAAATTACAGACTCTTTTTTCTATCTTATACATTTTTTCTCTTTTTCTCTGTTTCCTTCTCTATGTTTTTTACTCGGTTGCATCTTCTCTTCTTTTTTCCTCCCCTCTTCCATCTCCTTCACTTTATCTCTACCTTTCTTTTATTATTATTTATTTTACTTCTTAGAGACGAAGTCTCACTCTGTCACCCAAGCTGGAGTGCAGTGGCATGTGGACTCACAGCAGCCTCAACCTCTGAGGTTCAAGCGATCCCCCAGCCTCAGCCTCCAAGAAACTGGGACTACAGGAACATACTACCCTGCCCAGCTAAATTTTTAAAACTTTTTGTAGAGCCGGGGTTTTGCTACGTTGCCCAGACTGGTCTTGAACTCCTAGGCTCAAGCAGTCCTTCCACCTCGGTCTCCTGAGTAACAGGAACAGCAGGTGTGTGCCACCGCACCTGGCCACATCTCTGCATTTCTATCTTGCATTCTCTGACCCTCACTACTTCCATATCTAGTCTTTATATTAACTGGAGGATATCTAATCTGCTACCCTTTCAAGTCCCTGAGTCCTGCTGCTGTTTTCCAAAGTTTCTTCTGCAAATTGCAAAGCATATAAAGTTCTGGGGAATTTAACTGTACCCAGACCCTCAGTTGTGACAGAAGGAGACTTGGAGATAGGAGAAAACCATCTAGAGCTTTACTTAAAGCTTAGGAGTGGAGGAGTGGGGGCAGGAGGTACAATCAGCAGTCCTGAGTGGACCGTCCTGAGGAATGGCAAATAGAATTTATGATTAATTGCATTGTGGGGAGAGGGTCAGAGATGATTTTCCCTGCTATTTTGCACATGGGTAGACTCCTAAGAGCATTAGGATAGGAGCCAGAAATTCTTCGTTTTAATTCTAGCTCTGAAACTAGCTGTATCATCTTGGACGTTGATTTCCTCATCCATATGATATAGAGGTTGCATTCAGTTATTTTTTAGGACTCCTCTGACACTCTTGGTCAGGAACTCTGCCTTCATACATTTCTTATCGCCCCAACCCCATTGTGTCTTACTCTGAGAATGGCACCCACCAGGTGCTTATATATATATATAACAACAATAGACTTATTTTCTGTATTCCAGGATTCTGGGGATGATTAGCTTTGGGTTTGAGAAAGATCTATGTTTGGGGCCCTGGAAGCAGACTCTGTTGGCTGGAATCCATTCAGCCATTTTACTGTGAAGTCCAGGGCAGCTGCTGCAGATGGCGAGGCAAACCCTAATGGCTTGTATAACGTGGTACTTCTCAGACTTGACCACTGTGATTCAGAGGCTCTGTGGGCTCAGGAATTTGCATTTTAAGAAACACTTTGGGGATTCTGATGCAAGTAGTTAGTGGACTACTGTTGAGAATCAATTCTAGAAACCTGAGCTTAGTGCTGCCACCAATACTCTGTGTGACCCTTACCTAGTAGTGTAAGGTTTTGAACACATTTCTTCACCTGCACAATAGGGCTCTTCACCCCCACCCCGTCTTCCTGCAGGATTTCTGTGAGGAACAGATAAAACAGCAGATGGAAAAGCTCTAAGAGGCTCCACAAGAATCAAAGATGGCGGCCTTTGCATGTGAAGATGCACCATCCCCAAGCTTCCTTCTCTCCATACTCAGAAGAAAAGAGATTGCAGGTAGATAATATTCCAGGGGATACTTCAGCCCCTCACCCCATTTCCTGTATTTGATACTTCTTGATCCCCGCTTCACCTGCTTTTGACTAACTTTTTTTACTCCAGTCATTGCCATGACAACCAGCTATGCAGGTGTACCCAGTTAGCACCTGGCCTAGGTATGCTTTAAAGCTCTTGCTTTCTGACTCAGTGCCTTGTGTCCTCAGCATGTGCAAACCTGGAAGTGTGAGAGGGTTAACACACCACGGCCCAAACTTTGACTAATGGTTGAAGGAAGAGGGGGATTGGAGATTAGTGGTGCATATTCCCCTCTCCATCTCTTAGATAGACAATTCTAAGTGATTTCTTCCAGCTCCTCAGAGGGTCCTAGTGGGTTGGAACCCACTTGCCCATATGGTGGTTACCAGGTCCATAAAGTACCTTGAGGTTGGCTTTTCATCCTTCCTGTTTCATTCTTCCAAGCCCCTCCTCCTTTTCTTTAGGATACTTTCCAAAATAAATACCTGCAGACAGCACCTTGCTCAAGTTCTGGTTTAGAGGGCAAACCAGGCTGACACAAAGGGGGCTTTGTTGATGAACCAGCCTGGATCTCCAGTAGTAATTCCAGGTCTAGGATTGTCATCCAACAATTGACTATTTACTTAGAAGCAGAGTGAGGGCAGGTAACAGGAAATGTAACCTGTCCAACTTCCTACTTGACCAGCAAGAACTGAGTTCAAATCCCAGCCTTGTGCCCTAGGACCAGGTACAATGTAGGTAAAGAATTCTGCAACAATGCCTGGTACATAGCAAGTTCCCTTAAGACAATTACAACATTCTTTCTTCAGTTCCCTCCTTTTCACTCCACATAAAGTCAAAGTCCTTAAAACAAGCCAAAAAGTCCTTCCAACTCCCTCTCTGCCTTCCTGTCGTACTACTCACCCCTTCACTCACTCTGCTCCAGCCCCCACTGGCCTCCTTGCTGTTCCTCAAATGCCCCAAGAATGTGCTCACCTACAGTGCTTTGTCCGTTAACTGGGACAATGTCATCTCCCTCCTCCAGGGGACATTTGACAATAAATGGACGCATTTTTGGTTGTCATAACTTGGGAGATAGGTTGCTACTGGCATCTAGTGTGTAGAGGCCAAGGATGCTGCTAAATATCCTACAAGGCATAGGACAGCTCTCCTCCTCCAAAGACAGAAAATTCTCTGTTCCCAAATGTTAGTAGTGCTGAGGGTGAGAAACCCCAAGGACCCTTCTTCATGCTGCAGTCTTCCTCCCCTGGCTTACCCCAAATCTGTTGGGTCTTTGACTATATTTCACCTTCTCAGTGAGGCCTGATGCCCTGTTGATAATGAACCTTGTGCTGCTCATGTCTCCTGGCCTGTCTTAACCTTCTCTATTATTTTCTTATTGCATTCAGCCCTTTCTACCATATTATATAATTGATCTACTTATGTTTACTGTTATTGTCTGTCTCTTCTCACTGGGACGGAAGCTCCATTATGGTAGAAATCTTTGATTGCTGCCCATATCCCCTCCGCCTACCACAGTACCTGGAACATAGTAGGCATTCAATAAATATTTGTTGAATTAATGAATGAATGAATGAAAGGAAATACAGTTGACCCTTGAACAACATGGGTTTGAACTGTGCAGGTCCACTTATCCTTGGATTTTCTTCTGCCTCTACCACCCCTGAAATAGCAAGACCAACTCCTCTTCTCACTCCTCTTCTTTAGCCTCCTCAACATGAAGACGATGAGGATAAGGTAAAAAAAAAGCAAAGACCTTCATGATGATCCACTTCCACTTAATAAATAGGAAATATATTTTCTCTTTCTCGTGATTTTCTTAATAATAACATTTTATTTTCTCTAGCTTACTTTATTATAAGAATACAGTATGTAGTATGTATAACATGCAAAATGTGTGTTACTTGACTGTTTTATTATCTGTAGGATTTCTGGTCAATAATAGGCTATTACTAGTTAAATTTTGGAGTAGTCGAAAGTTATATGCAGATTTTTGATTGTGTGGGGGTAGGAGTTGTTCAAAAGTCAACTGTATTGTGAGGCTGAGGTTTGAGGTGCATCTCTTCTACTATCATGCCAATGTCATCAATGCTTATGGGAACACCTATCCAAAGGTACAAGGGAGATGGCAGTGTGTGTTAGTCTGTTCTCCACTGCTAATAAAGACATACCCAAGGCTGGGTAATTTATATAAGAAGAGGTTTAATGGACTTACAGTTCCACGTGGCTGGGGAGACCTCACAATCATGGTAGAAGGTAAAAAAGAAGCAAAGTCGAATCTTGCATGGTGGCAGGCAAGAGAGCTTGTGCAGGGGAACTCCCATTTATAACACCATCAGATCTCGTGAGACTTATTCACTATGGCAAAAACAGTATGGGGGAAACCACCACCATGATTCAATTATCTCCCACAAGGTCCCTCCCACAACACATGAGAATTATGGGAGCTACAATTCAAGATGAGATTTGCGTGGGGACACAGCCAAACCATATCAGAAATATATCCACTTGGGCATTAATTACCCATGGACAAGAGTATTATGAAACGTCCCCATAAGGTCAAAAGGTGACACATTTCATCCAATTTATTTTAACATTCACCAAGATTAGGAAGAGAAAAATAAGACATTACTGAAAGTTACTTTTTTTTTCACTTTTTAAAAATCCTTCCACTTCCTGTTTTCTTCAGGGAGACTGAAAAGTGTGTTCTCAAACATTTCTCATTATCAGAACTTAACAAGAATTCTAATTAGGGATACTGCACACTTCAGTGGTAGTTTTCAAAATGGAGCTCTGGCTTCATCTTTGTCAGGCTGCCAGTCTTTTCTATCCTCGCCAAAGATGCCCTCTATAATAATAATACTAATAATTACCATTTATTGAAAGTCTACTATGTGCCAGGCAATTTGCATACATTAGCAGTTGTCTTCACACAAATCATATGAGCTGGGAACTATTAACCCTAATTTTAGATGAAGTGATTTGCCCAAAGCCAAGCAGCTAGAAATTGGCAGAACTGGGATTCAAACTCAAGTCTATCATCTGGTCCAAAACTTTCCATGTCCAGCCTTCACAGATTTAGGGGAGAGAGAAGATAAGACAACAGGACCATTTGTCACTGCTTCCGGCATGACCATCAGTTCCAACCGGAGGGTTTGTTACGAGTTATTATGTCACCAGCCTTGGTTGCTAGGTCTCTCTGGGAACAGAGTTTAGGGAATCCCAGGAGACTCTGAGACACCCAATTAGAAAGACAATAATAGCAGACTTGAGAATAGACTGATTGCTTATTCATTATTTTTGTTATTTCTGGACTCTTCCATCCATTATACAGCGGGCTGTCAGCAATTACCATGACGTTCTTTCCAGAAAGGGGCCTCTTGGCCCCACTAATCACCTCCCCCAGAACCAAATGGAGTCTTTCAGGTGGCAAATTCTTCAGAAGCAACATCAAAATGCTGCTCTTTGGGGCTTCCCAGTGAATCCTCAGTGGACACCTTGGGGCAAAGTGAAAGCACTGGACTTCCACAGATGAAGAAACAGTCCCTTCTGGGCTTGTTAAGTGCCAGGAGCCTTGTTGAGCAGGTGTCGCCCACAGGCGACGTGGTCTTGTAATGGATCAGTAGATTAATACCAAGTAGCAGAGGATCAGGGCTGAACCTGAACTTGAGCTGCTTGAGCAGCAAGAGAGTATCTGTTCACCTCACCTCCCAGCAGGAGCTTCTTTCATTTTTTTTTCCTTCTTTCTGTATCATCCTCTTTTTCTTCTTTGCTCCTCTATCTAATAACACCGCAGACTTGGATACCTGACTTTAGCAGGTGGAGGACATCACTGATACCTGTTATGTGCCCTAACCTCTCACTGCTTTCTCACACTTCCTCTTCTCTCTCTTGCTATGGTTCTACTTTTGACTGTATCTTTCTCCTTCATGCTCCTTTTCCTCTCTGTTCCTCTTCCTCTCCCTCAATTCTTTCCCTCTCTATCTCTCTCTCTCCCTCTCTCATTCTCTTTTTGTCTAGGCATCTTTCTTCCTTTTTGTTTCATGCACTTCTCATCCTCTAAGATCTGCCTTTCTCTGAAACACATTCTCTCTGTTTGACTTTCTGTCTCTTCTCTCTTGCCCTCTATCTTTGGGACTCTGTGTCTCTTTATGTGTGTGTCTCTCTCTTTCATATACATACAAAGGATTAATTCTATCTTTAGGTCAGTTCACATTAAACCATCACCGCCATCCTTCACTCCTACTTCTGTTGTCTAAAAAAATTACCATTCAAGTTCAGAAGGCAGAAGTGAAATCCAGATCTGGGCTGATACTGAAGCTTGTGATGTTAGGAGCTGCCTCAATTTCCTTCTTCCTCACCTTCCACATCTAAATCTATTTCCAGTCTCTGCCAATTTCATGCTCTAAATATTTCTTGAACATTAATTCCACCTCCCAATCCTTACTACTAATTTATTCATTCAACATATTATTATATGAGCACTTGCTATATGTGGTAGGTCTAGGGAGAAGTGAAAGAAAAGACTGAAGAAGACATGACTCCAGTCTATGGGGAAGAGAGATGATCACTATCTTTCCTCAAGTTTGCATCATTTCGTGCCCGGGTTAATAGAACAAATTTTTCTCAGCTCACTCTCCATACTGCAGCCAGAATACTTAAATTTATGCTTAAATCTTTAAGATCTCTTCCCTGTAGAATAAAGAGGTGTCATATAACAACCTTCCTAATCTGTCCTGCAACCTCACCAGACTCATATTTTACTATTTTTGACCTTTTTATGTTCCAGGACAGTTAGGCAATTGGAAGTTCCCCCATACATTCACCACGCTGTTTCTACCACCTGGCCTGCCTCTTTCCTCTGCCAGGACAACTTTTCTCCTGCATCTGCTTAATCTTAATAATCCTTTAAGTCACAGATCAGATTCTTTCCTACCTTCCCAGTCTCAATTAGGTGCTTCTTCTCATGGCCTGTAAATATCCATTACTGAAATTATAGCATATTGTATGTATGTATGTATGTATGTATTTTGAAATGGAGTTTCACTCTTGTTGCCCAGGCTAGAGTGCAATAGCACCATCTCGGTTCACCGCAACCTCTGCCTCCCAGGTTCAAGCGATTGTCCTGCCTCTGTCTCCCAAGTAGCTGGGATTACAGGCACGGGCCACCATGCCCCACTAATTTTGTATTTTTAGTAGAGATGTGGTTTTCCATGTTGGTCAGGCTGGTCTCGAACTCCCAACCTCAGGTGATCCACCCACCTTGGCCTCCCAAAGTGCTGGGATTACAGGCGTGAGCCACTGCACCTGGCCGCATATTGTTTTATAATCAGGTGCTGAGGTGTCTTTCTCCCTACTAGACTGGAGGCTCTTTAAAGATTAGTTTGTCTCTGAATTCCCATTGCCTAGAACTGAGTGTAAAGTCAGGCAATTGATAACTCACACTTGAATGAGTGAACAAATGAATGAGTGAGGAAATGAATGAATACTTTTACTACACAGTGTTGTCTTTTGAGTATTTATATTAAGGGTTTATTGAGGACAAGAATAGTTTATGATTTGAAAGTTCTGGGGACTGAAAACCTTCCTTTGGTGAGGAATGTCTTAGACCCCTTTGAGCATCTGTTAAAATCAGTGAACCTTCTGTCAGAAAAATACACATACACACAATATGTTTGATATACTTGCAGGGAACTTATAGACTCTCTGATGTTCATCTATGCCAACCTCTATTGCCCTTGCACCCAGTGTTAAGAACTCCAACTCTAGAAATTATGTCATAGTACAAACGACCATCCAGAGACTCTCTGCCCATTTACGAAGTTTTATAGGAGCAGAGATGAGAGTAGAATTTGTGCTTTCTCCCTGTTTTCCCTTACATTCTCTCTCAGGCAAAGAGTTTGGCTATTGGTAAGGAACCGTCCCAGGACAAGCTTTTCTTTCTAGCACTGTTGCAACTAAATGAGATACTTCATTAGAATCCTGGAGAGTGACTTGGAGATGCTGCATAGGGTAATTGAATGCAATTAAGCTGATCAAGTTGTGCCTGGCTTACTTCTTATTCATTATGTGACAAGTTATTTAACCTCTGGGACTCTCCTTTCTGATCACTGAGATTGGTCTAACAATAACAAGCCCATAAGGCATTAAGTAGCTAATATTCAAGGGAGGTGACTGGGACAATATCGGGTGTATTGTCTACGCTCATTCATACACCGTCATCATCATCACCACCATCATCAGCTCTCTTGGCCTATGTGAGGCTTTACCTTTACAATAACATCATCTTATTTTGATCACCCCCTTTTGTAAAGTAGGGGAATGTCGGCAGATATTTCCTGCAGGTGTCCACTTCTGCCAGTTTAAATACTGTGGTTCTAAGAAACACTCCAGATGTCTTTGCAGGTGTTGCCATGGCTATATGAGTGTCCATCAGGGATCATACATTTATGCAAAAGCCCTTAACATGACTTTTAGAGTGGGAAAGCTCCCTCTCTTTTTAATATTTTAGGCTCCTTTCTGTGCTACTTAGAAGCTGATGAAATCTGAAATCTGCTCATTACGTGCTTTTTGGAGGAAAACTCAATTTAAATACTTTATTTTTTTGATGACATAAACCTGTACTTTCCATGTTCTTTGTGAAGAACTCTGAGATTTTGCAAGCATCCTTCTCCAGATAAAAACGTCATGACCAGACTTCTCAGCATGCCCTGTGTGGATGGATAGTTTTGCAAGTGGACAAACTTTTGCATTTTCTTAATTTCAAGAGGCTGAAATTTAACTAAAAAATCTTAGCAGCCCTAAGGCCATGTAATTTAGTGTTATTGACACCTTTCAGCCATCTGCCATCCACTCTCTAATCTTAGTTACCCTCCCCTACAACTCCATTTGGACACAGTAAAAGTTTGATTATCTAGAATAGTCAGAGTAAAGCAGATTCTGAATAAATAAATTTTCTGGTTCATTAGGGAGTCATACTGGTATAAAAAATTCTTAGACAGATCTATGTTTGGGTATGGTCACAGCCACTTGTTAACTGTGTGTCCTTTAACTTAACTTTTCAGGGTCTTCATTACTCCAGCCAAAAAAATAGTAATGAAAATGGAAACACTTCAAGGTTTCTTTGAAGACTAGAAATAAGTTTGTGAAGCATATGGTATATAACAGGTGAACAGTAAGAGTTGGTTCTCTTCTCTTCTACTTAGTCACTAATTCATTTCACAATATGTTGAATAATTACAAGGCCCCCAGCACATTCCTAGGAAATAGGGATACATTGGTCTATTAATTACTTTTCATGCTGCTGATAAAGACATACCCGAAACTGGGAACAAAAAGAGGCTTAGTTTGATTTACAGATTCCGAGGCCGGGGGGAGCCTCAGAATCATGATGGGAGGTGAAAGGCATTTCTTGCATGGTGGTAGCAAGAGAAAAAATGAAGAAGAAGCAAAAGCAGAATCCCCTGATAAACCCATCGGATTTCATGAGACTTATTCACTAGAACCAGAATAGCATGGGAAAGACTGGCCCCCATGATTCATTTACCTCCCTCTGGGTCCCTCCTGTAATACATGGGAATTCTGGGAGATACAGTTCAAGTTAAGATTTGTGTGGGACAAGACCATCTTGCCTATGCCCATGAGGACTCTAGATGTAAAATACGACATTCTCTGTGATTGGGAATTTAGGGTATTTTAGGAGTCCACAGGAGAAGAATCTAGTCCAGTCAAGATCTGTAGGTTTATAGATGATAATGATAATGATCCTGATGGTGGTGGTGGTTGTGGTGGTGGTGATGGTGATGATGGTTATCATGATTTTTATGATGATGATGATGTTGACAGCACTCACATTTTGTGTCAGACACTGACATTAAGTGTCTTGACCAAGGCCACACAGCTGATAAGTATCAGGGTCCAATTCAAACTGAGGTTCTTCGTAATTCCACAGCACCCCCACCAGCTGTTTCCAAGCTCATGGAACACCAGGGTTTATTCTGAAGTTGACTAGGAATAAAATTTTGGGCATCCAAATCCTTGCAGTGCGATTACATTCACTTTACCCTTTCTTATAATCCAGACCCACTGTTTCGAAAATTTTATAACTTCAGGTAGGAAGAAGCTGGTAAATTAATGGTGGCACTTGTCTACCAAATGCCATGTGCTGAAGGTACATCATCATAAATGCTTTCTGTGACCTGAAATGGATATGGGCTGTTGATCATGGTTTCATGAGCCCAAGAGGACTGTGACAAAGAAAGCTGAGATAGGAGTTAATGAGACTCAAACCCATCTGTAGCCAGAATTGGATATGAGTATCCTCAGGAGTCAAAACATCTCTTGCATTAAGTTCTGTGGCTGAGGATGTCAGTAGGAAAGATTCTGCTGGCAGGTGTAGCCTGCAGGTGTGTCACTGTGCAGCCTTCATATCAATAATATGACAACAGCTTCAAAAGTAATAGATAGATAACATAGACACTAATTAAATCACTCAGACTCAGAAAATTGAGATAAGACCCAGCAGTTCTGTTTGAGGTTCAGACTGAGAGGAAACCAACATCTCCACTATCCTCAAATGCCCCCAAACAATTTGGCAAAACAACAGGTTGTCAATCCTCAAATGAAAAAAAAATAAAACATACAAAACCAGTCCTGATATGCTCAGTTTCTGAAAAGAATGGGATTGATGCCATCCAGAAACTGATGATAGGCAGCTGAGCACCTGCACAATGCAGCTAAGATGTCTTAGCTTTCATGCAACATCCTTAACACTCTAAATTCTAGATCCTGGCATCCACAGCTCTCTGATAAGCTGCTAGTCTCATTTCTCAGTTCCCTCCTTCCTCAACTGCACTAGTAGCCTTTTAGCTTTCGCTGCACTCTGTCTATATCAGAAGGCTTATCAGGTTGTATCATACTTGTTGACCTGCTGCTTTGCCCAATAGCCTGGAACATCTTTGAAGACAGAAACTCTATTTACTTTTTCAACTTGGCCCACAGAAGGATCAATAAAGAACTTCCATTTTCTGGCACGGTGAGTAAGTTCTCAAAAAAATTGTTATTGTGGAAGGAAGGAAGGAAGGAAAGGAAGGAAGGAAGGAAGGAAGGAAGGAAGGAAGGAAGGAAGGAAGGAAGGAAGGAGGAGGGCGGGAAGGAAGAAAACAGATGTTAGCTACTCCCTTGTGTAATGGAACACCCCAGCATGAAGTATGGTTTTTGGGGTGAGCTACATTCACTGTGCTTACTCCGTTGAGAGATATAAAGCTAATTTTTGCTCACTCAGGTTTAAGTTACAGAGAGAGCATTAACTATCTACTCTCTTCCTTCTAAATCACTCTCCCCAAGGCACCTATGCCTTGCATTCCCGCTTTGTACATAGACATGAGGGTCTCTTTTTTTTTTTTTTTTTTTCTTTTTATAAATTTTATTAGATATAACACAAATAAGTAAGACACAAATCATAAATATACAGTCCAACTAATTTTCAGGAAACCACCTGTGTAAATGCCTGTGTAATCAGCACTCAAATTAAGAAATAGATGATATCCCCCATCTCAATCTAGACAATAAGAAGCCTCTGTTTACTTGCCTTAAATTTTCTTGCAACATAACTAATCATTCCTGTGGATTTATAATTTGTCTCATGTCTTAAATTCCAGAGCCTTCACTCCACCTCACTCAGTCCATCCCAACTATACTACCTTTCTCATGGATATTTCTTGTCTCTGTTTCCCCTGGGGTGGGGATTTGGCAAGGACCTTTAACTTGATGAATCCGTGGTCATGGGATTTGTGGATACCTCCCAATAACTCTATTGTCAGTGATATGGTTTGGGTCTGTGTTCCCACCCAAATCTCATGTTCAATTTTAATCCCGTGTTGGAGGTGGGGCCTGGTGGGAGGAGACTGGAGCACAGGCGGAGTTCTCATGAATGGTTTAGCACCATCCTCTCAGTGCCATTCTTGTGATGGTGAGTGAATTCTCACAAGATCTGGTGATTTAAAAGTATATAGCACCTCTCCCTGAATTCCTCTTGCTCCGGCCATGTAAGACAACCCTGCTCCCTCTTTGCCTTCTGCCATGATGGTAAGCTTCTTGAGGCCTCCCCAGAAGTTGAACAGACGACCAACACCATGCTTCCTGTACAGCCTGCAGAACTGTGAGCCAATTAAACTTATTTTCTTATAAATTATCCAGTCTCTGGCATTTCTTTATAGCAATGCAAGAACAGACTAATACAGTCAGGGACATATAATTCCTACATGACTGTGTATAAAATCTCGTGTGGGATTCTGCCAATACCAATTTCCTGGGTTTTGTTGTGTACTATAGTTATGTAAGATGCCACCTTTGGGAGAAGCTGAATGATAGGTACATGAGACCTGTCTGTACTATTTTAGAAACTTCTTGTGATTCTATAAATAATTCAAAACAAAATGTCTTTCAAAATCTTGTGAGGCAACTAGATATGTAAAATAGAAAAAAAAAATCTTCCTTATATACCTGTTTCTTTTTCAAAAAGGAGAGTCAGATCTTTCCTTATTTATTAAAGTGGAATTTTAACTGCAAGGTTATATAAACACTGATATGACTACTTAAGCAACTCTGGGCTTTCGTACCTTCTTCCCCACCATAGTATGTCTTGCTTTATGGGTGGCTGTCATCACCTGTGTCTGCTTCTACAACTCAGTAGGGGTGTTGGGGAGGGAGAAATTGTTTAAATCTTTTTTTTTTTTCTGAGACTGAGTCTTGCTCCATTGCCCAGGTTGGAGTTCAGTGGCATGATCTTGGCTCTCTGCAACCTCCGCCTCCCAGGTTAAAGTGTTTTTTGTGCCTCAGCCTCCCAAGTAGCTGGGATTACAGGTGGACGCCACCATGCCTATAATTTTTGTATTTTTAGTAGAGACAGCATTTCACCATGTTGGCCAGGCTGGTCTTGAACTCCTGACTTCAAGTGATCCGCCCCCCTCGGCTTCCCAAAGTGCTAGGATTACAAGCTTGAGCCACCATGCTGGCCTGTTTTAAATCTTGAGAGTGGAGGAAACCAGGGAGGGAGTTTCTTTTGGTTGTCTGACTGCAGGATGAAGCATCCGGTGTACAGTTAAACATTTTGTGCTTCAAAAGTTAACTTCTTGCTAGAAGTTCTCCTATTCATTATTCTAAACAGAATGTCTCTCTTGCTTCTAGTCTTGAATTGATTTTTGGATTTTCTTTCTAATATCCTAGGTTTAAGTTAATAGTGAGCTCTGGTTTAGGAGTAATAATAAAAGTAGAGTGAAAAAACAAAATAGCACTGAGCACAGAACCCTTATCTTGGGGAAAGAATTCACCCCAATATAAGAGAACTAAATCTTTGTCTTCCCAAAGAGAGAAATCAATAAATAATGTCAAGAAAGTAATAATTTCTTCTCCTTTCTCTTCTTCTCCCTTTCCAATCTCCTCCCTTTCCCCTAGCCTCTCTCCTCCCCTCCCTCGCTCCTCCCTTTCTCATCTTCTCTTCCATTCCCCTCTTTTTCCCCTCCTCTTTCCCTCCTCTTCCCTTCCCTCCTCTCCTCTTCCTGTCCCTCTGCTCCCCTCTCCTCCCCATCCCTCCCTTCCACCCCCCTCACCTCCCCCATCCCTCCCTTCTTTTCCCCCCTCCTCCCTTCCACTACCCTCCCTTCCTGTCCCCCTCCCCTTCCCTTCCCCTTCCCTTTCTTCCTCTCCCCTTCCCTCCCCTTCCCTCCCCTCCTCTTCCCACTCCCTCCCCTCTCTTTCCCTCCACTTCCATTCCCTTCTTTTCCCTCCTTTCCCTTCCCTTTCTTCCCCTTCCCTTCCCTTCCATTCCCCTTTCCTTTCTTCTTCTTTCCTTCCATCCCCTCTGCCCTCCTCCTCCATCTCCTTCCCCTCCCCTTCCATCCCCTTCCCTTCTTCCCTTCCCTTCCTTCCCTCCTGTCCTCTCCCCTCCTCTTTCTCTCCTCTCCCCTCCCCTCCTCTTTCCTTCCCTTCTCTTTCTCTCTCTTCCCTTCTCTTTCCTTCCTTTCCTTTCCCTTTCCTCCGTTCCCTTCCCCTCCTCTTCCCTCCCCTTCTTTTCCTCTCCCTTCCCTCCCCTTCTCTCCTTTTCTCTCCTCTTCTCTTCTCTTCTCTCCTCTCCCCTCCTCTCATTCATTCAACAAATATTCATCGAGTGCAGTGCATACAATCATCAAACCATGTAAAATATGCTGAGGATAATGAAACCAATGAGACACTGTTCCTTCTTTCTAAAAGTGGAGAGTTTTGTATGGGAGACAGAAACCATCTCTTACAAAGAAAAGAGGCAAAAGATAACTGAAAAAAAAAAAAAAGCAAGAATCTCCAGAGGATTTTGTTTTTAAAAGAATAATGTGTCAACATCCCAAGTGTTCTGGGTATCAATTTACACTGAAATCAATTTCCTAAACTCAAATTCATCTTTATCTGCAGGGTTGGACAGTGAGAATTTCTGTTATTAAGATATAAGATTAGAAAACAAAGATTGAATTTTGCTCATCAGACAACAGATATAAAGTGGATGTGTATCTTGTTTTTGCATTTTCATGTTCAGTGGATGATTCTTAAAATACGTTTTTAAATATCAAAGCAATTGCATGCACATAGTTAAAAGCATAAATCAGCTTTATAAAGAAAAGCAGAAGTCTCCTTTGCCAATGTCCCCACATCTTTTCTCTTGGGCACATTCCCAAAGGCAAAGGATTTTAATGGTTAGCTGTTCCTTCCAGAAAGTTAGCTTTATGCTATATTTCTAAATATGCATACATTATTATTTCTTTATTATGCTTTCCTAGATATTATTTATTGATTTCCCTCTTTGGAAAGATAAGAATTTAGTTTTCTTATATGGGAATAAACGCTTTCCCCAGTCTAGGACTAAGATGAAGGCTGTGTGTCTCTCAGAGCCTGGAGTGCTTCTCTGGAATCACTGCAGGCTGTTTGTTCCCACCATGAGGCTTGTCCAGGCTAGAGGGAGCTAGCTTTGATGAGGGCAACGTTGGTTCAAGCACGCAAGCAGCCTTCCCACAGGTACTGGCTGTTATTTTGTTTCCCAGTTGGAATTGCTCAGGGAGGCTCAAGTCCCCCAGAATATAGGCTGGCATTGTAAATGAAGAAGAAAAAAACACACAACTTTTAAGATGGAAAACTCTGGCTGGAAGTCCAAGGATAGCTCTGTGGACCCTGCTGGAGGAGAAATTGAGTAGGTAGTGGTGGGTGGAACAGAGAGGAGAAAGGACATCTGCAGAGGCCCTTGCACATCAAGAAGGGAAGGATGAAAAACAGTTACTCTCAGGAATAAGACCTTCATATATGATGACAACAAGCGGTGGGGAAGGCAGGGATTATTTAGTACCTACTGCTGGGACAAATTTGGCAAAAATTCAGATTGATTCTTGCATCAGATTCAACACTGAAAAAAGAAAACCTATGCCTTCTAGATAAAGCCAAAGGCTTAAAATTGTAAATAAAAATAATCACCAGGACAAAATAAAATTGAAGATTTATCAAGTTGCTGAAAAACAGAGGACTTTGGGTGGATAAAATCACAAAATAAAAGATGGATGTAGTTGATTGTATTTTTGAAAATGTCTTTAACTTTAAAAATGTTTAAAAAGAAGCAAAATGGGACCATATTCTAAGATGACAAACCAAGACTTGCTATTTTTAACATCAAAAGCCTATAAAATTATTACAAAAATCACTAAGATCCTGAAAGCTAAATTAGATAGGAAAATAAAAATCATAAGGAGGAATCAAAATGGCTTTAAAAACATATGGGAACATATTCGACCTTAATAGTAATCAAAGAAATGCAAATTAAAATGGCAATACTATTTTCAGCCAGCAAATGTGTAACATTTCCAAAAAATGAGACTAACCAAACTGATGGGGGTGTGGTGAAATTGATACTGTCATGCACTGCTGGAGGTAGTGTGAGTTCGTACAGCCCTTTTGGAAAGCAACTTGGCAATGTATATCAACAGCCTTAAAAAGATCCGTGCTTCTTAATTCAACAATTCTACTTCCAAGACAGCAATCATAAATGCAGCCAAAGTGTTTTGTATTAAAAACTCTGTGGTGGTGTTATTTATAATGGTGAAAAGGAGGATGTAATCTACATGTTTAACATGAGGAGGAATGGTTAAGTAAATAATACAATCCAGTTGCTGGATTATTATAAGCCATTAGTAGTGAGTCAGACCAACCTGAATCTATTCTGTGCTCCATCTTCTCAGTGTCCCAGGGAATAGTGCTTACATTTCTGTAAAATTGAACTAATAGGATCCTGCAGGGTGGCTGTGAGATTTTGGCTAGGTATTTGTACATTGCCTGAGAGGGGGTTCTTTTCTTATTTCTCAGGTATTTTTTGGCTCAGCACCTGGCACTATTCTATTGTAATAGACATTTCTGTGACTAATAGGATACTTACGGCCAAAGAATTCCTCCAGGAAAGCATTAACAGGAGAAAGTGGCTCAAAGGGCTTAAGACCAGGAAAGATGCTGCTGGATGCAACTGCTACACAAATTCATGAGGGCACTTCTAGGACCTCACATCCCTTACTACCCCACCCATCAGCTCCTCTCCTGAAACTCTCAGTTCTATTGGGATCAAATCAATGTTTTTGTGATAGACACTGTAGGTAAAAGTGGAGGCCAGGGAGATGTTTGGGAGGCTGAGATGAATAAATCATGCCTTATGTTGAATAAAAAATTTTCTCTGGCTCATGCCTGTAATCTCAGCACTTTAGGAGGCCAAGGCGAGCAGATCACTGGAGGTCAGGAGTTTGACACCAACCTGAACAACATGGTGAAACCCCGACTTTCCAAAAAATATAAAAATTAGCTGGTCGTGGTGGCACACGCCTGTAATCCCAGCTCCTTGGGAGGTTGAGGCAGGAGAATTGCTTGAAACTGGGAGGCGGAGGTTGCAGTGGGCTGAGATCATGCCATTGCACTCCATCCTGGGTGACAAAAGCAAAGCTCGGTCTCAGAAAAAAACAAACAAAAAAAATGTCCCTTTGAGAAATTCATGTTGTGCAAGACTTAGCAGCGCATCATGTTCCCTGTGTAGAGGAAAAAATGAAGGAGCCTCTCTCTGTAGGGTTAATGGTCTTGTTCTCATCCTCAATGTGAGTGTATTTTCCTTTTTTAGTGTAGTGGGCACAATTTCTTGTGATTTTTCTTTCCTAATGAGCTAAAATGTCTTCATATTAATCCTGTAGATCCTTTCATTAAAAAAAATCGACGTGCATCCAGAATAAAAAGCAATTCTTGGAGAAAATCACCACTAGCTTCATGAGACATTTAGCAAGTTATTTGCTGAGTACATATTATGTGTCCAGTTGGACACATGATACCAGTTATACCCACTTACCTATTACCAGTTATATGTACAGCTTTATCATATGTGGCAAACAGATGTGGCAGTTAATTCAGGGTCTCAGTCCTTAACAAGCAGTGATCAAATGGTGGAGACATCCAGATAAAAAAAAAATAACAATAACACGTAGTCAAGAGAGCTTGCTTGTGCTACATATGAAGTAACATGTGCAGAAGATAGAGGGGAGGGTCTGCTCAGAAAGAGGAGTCAAGGAAGCATTTCAGGAGGTGGTAAACTTTATCTGATCTTTGAGAGAGGAACAAGCTTGTCAATGTTTGAAAGCAAAACATTGTAGGGCTTTTGTGGCACATATACATCCTTTTAGATGATATAGCATGGCTTTGAAGGCAGAGAGCCGTGGATTAAACCCCAGTTCAGTCAGTCACCAGCTGTGTACATTGGAAATGCTACTCAACCTCTCTGAGCCTTACTTTCTACATATGTAAAATGGGCAAAGCAATACTTCCCCTATGGGTGACATACAGGAATAAATCCTCCTCCATATTTCCAGGGATACCCAGCCTTCTGGTGATCACAAACAGAAAACACTTCCTAGATGGGGCTTTCCGTGCTCCCATTGCCATCTATCTTCCCCTCTGTGGTCTTAACAGTGAGCCAGCGAGCCTCTGCCAAGCCGACTTTTCTGCTATTGATTCAGTGGTGAGCTTGGAAAAGCCACTTCCCTTTCCTGTACCTAGGTTTTCTCATCTAACAAATAAAGGAGGTAAACAAAAATAGTGCCTTTCAGCTATATTGTTCTGAGAGTGTTCTAGGCAGAGGAGACAGTATATGCTAAGGTCCTGGGTGATATTCTAGAGGTGGTATGGATAAAGAGAACGAATATAGGAGGCAGTGGCTACAGTAAGGCTGTAGAGGTAGGTGGGAATCTGTGCCTCAGAGAGGTGATATAACTTGCCCAAGGCCATGTATCTTATACATAGGGGATCTGGAATTTGATCCAAGGTCTGGAGCAAAATCCATGCTCTTGCAATCACCACAGATTTGGTGAAACTTGGCCTCTTGAAAGTTCCCCACCAGCAAGGCTGACATTTGCCAAAAGTGAGTTTTTGTTCAAGGGCATTAGAATGAGACCCAGAGAGCCTGACCCAATTATAATTACTCTACCTGCCACAGAACCTTTAAAACCAACCACATTGGGAGGAAATGTTTGCTGGGCTCTGATAAGGGCTTACATGGAGCAATGCCCTGCCTTGCTCACCGGACTCCAACAGAATCCAACTGTTTATTTGATGGAAACTGCAGTTTGTCTTTATTTACATTTCCCCTGATGGTGAGGGTCAGCAGGCTGCAACCTGGCTGAGACAAGGAGTAGGACTTCGAAGCATTGGGCTGATATGTTGCTCAAAGCCTGTAGAATTCTACAGACCCAACAAGAGCAGGAGTTGGGGGTGAGGGGCAGTTAAGGACATCATTGCAACTCTTCTGGGCACCTCCACTGGAATTTTGAAAGGAGATCTTTTGTACAAGGCAAAGCAGACTTAGAAACAGAATGTACCCTCCTAATGACTTGCTCTTAGGAGAGTGAGGAAGGAAAAGAGAAAATGAGGGAGATAGAATGCACTTTGCAAGAATGTATTTACAATTAAATTGCATTTTAAAGGAAATGTGGAAATCCTTGCTCTGCAGAGAAGTGAAGTGGAGAGAAGCCAGCAAATTGTAGTCGAAAGTGTACCAGCTTTGGAGACAAGAAGACTTTGGTTGCAATGCTGGATCTACAGTTACTTATTGTATGACCTTGTCCAATTAACCTAGCTGAAGATCAATGTCTGAAAATAAAGATAATTATACACTTACATGAGGAAATGATTTTGCAGGTTGTAACACAGCTGTCACTAAATATGATTTTTCTGTCTTATTAATCAAGATATATGTACAATAAACAGGAAATGGGGAGGGGTAGAGCACCTTGGAGTCATAAAAGTAGACTCTGATTAGAAGTATAGTGGTTAGCATCTGGGAATCACATGATAAGTCTCCCTTTAAGAAGAAATAAGTTTTGAGCCGTGGAAGGTAGCATCTCCCAGAGAGGGAGTTAGGTCTAGAGCCTGACTTGGGAAGTAGATCAAGTGGTATCATTTCCTTGGGTTCTGAGAGTTTAGGAGAGTGTGCATACTGCCCACTGACCTCAGACCCTGAGAAGGGATATGGGGAAGACTTTGGGGTTCAGTGGGTAGCAGGGATATATCCCAAGTCTGACACCCAAATCAAATGCTATAATGTGGAGCTCACATTTGGGCAACTTTGACCAAGCTCAATGCAGAAGCAATGGAATCCAAGAACCACACTGGTGATCTGGGAACTGTAACATCAGTGTAGAGAGGAGGAACAAACATTATCTGTTGGACTCCCAAGAACAGTTCCCTGGTTTGTAGAATCACTTGGAAAGCTTTGGAAACAAATAAGTGTCCTGAGCTCCACCCCCAAGCCCATTCAATCAACATCATCATGTGTAGCCAGGCTTGAGAACCACAGATGTAGACCAAGTTAAAAAAGCACACAGGTTGTTTTCACCTTGAGGTTATTATTACCAGTGCTGTTATGAATATCCATGTGTAAGTTGGTGTGGACGGTGGTAAAGGGGTTGACAAAATGTTCTATATCCCTATCATGGGATACTCTTCAACCATAAAAAGAAACTATTGACACACACAACATCATGAAAGAACCTCAAATACATTACGTAAAGTGAAAAAGAAAAGAAAGACAGAGAGACCACCAAATTGCATGATTCTAGGTATATGAAATGTCTGGAGAAGGTAAAAACAGAAAGTAGATTAGTGGTTGCCTGGAGCTGGAGGTGGGCATAGTGATGAACTCAAAATGAGGGATCTTGTGGGGTGTGTGTGTGTGAGAATGTTCTAGGCTGGGTGTGGTGGCTCATGCCTGTAATCCCAGCACTCTGGGAGGATGAGGCGGGTGGATAACCTGAGGTCAGGAGTTCGAAACCAGCCTGACCAACATGGTGAAACCCCTCTACTAAAAATACAAAAATTAGCCAGGCATGGTGGCAGGTACCTGTAATCCCAGCTACTTTGGAGGCTGAGGCAGGAGAGTCACTTAAACCCAGGAAGGAGAGATTGCAGTGAGCCACCATTGTGCCACAGCCTAGGTGATAAGAGAAACTCCATCTCAAAAAAAAAAAAAAAAAAGAAGAGAGAGAAAATATTCTAAAACTGATTATGATGGTGGTTGCATCACTTGGTGATGTTACCAAAAATTATGGAAGCATACAATTGAAATGGGCACTTTTCATAATATGTAAAATAGAGCTCAATAAATTTGTTTATAAAAGCAATAAAGTAGGAAGAAACAATAGTGGTCACCGACAGTTTCAAAGCCATTGCTTTTCTTGTTCGAGTGTGGAAGTTGTACAATGACCCTGCAATGACCCTTCCATCCCTCTGCCACAGGTAGACTGCATAAAACCTCAGTTCTTTTTTCTATTTAAAAACAATTTTTTTTTTAATAGAGATGGAGTCTCGCTATGTTACCCAGGCTGGTCTTGAACTCCTGGACTCAAACCATCCTCCCACCTCAGGCTCAGAAAGTGCTGGTATTACAAGTGTGAGCCACTGCACCCAGCCTAGAACATCAGTTCTTGTGAGTAAAATTGATGAAGAGACCTAAGAGAGGGTTATCAGAGTTAGGGCCAATCTTGTAGGTGAAGAACTAAAAAGATTACTTGGAAAAATAAAATAAATATCACCACATTTATATACTAAATTTATAGAACAGCTGATACCAGTTATGTGAGGATTGAGTGAAATATACGCATACTGGTAGAATACCTTGGCAGTTGGAAGATATACAACAGTTATTAATCCCCTTTTCCTCCGCCTCGGGAAAAATCTGTTATCTTTCTCTCTTCTTCTTTACAATCTACCCCATCCCATTCTTTACCATCAGAACTATACATATATGGAATAGATTTTTTTTATTCTCTGCAACCCTTAGACTTTACTGCTTGACTCACTGATATTTTTTCTCTCTCTCTGTTTTTATTTGTGATGTTAAACTGTCAGAACAACTGGGGTTATTGCTTTCTCTCTCATTTCCTGAACTTGCAAAGCCACAGAATTGGAGCAGTGGCAGTGATGTGTCCAAGCCTCCAGTTAATTCATCAGAATTGGTACGTTTCACCCCATTCCACTGGCTTCACCTGTCATCAGCTGTGAACCTCCATGTGGGACAAAGCTTACTGAAGTATTATTAATATTAAGGACCCAGTTTTCAACTGCGCATTCCCCTCACACCAAGGCAAAAAAGAGATTCTACGCTCCTGGTAAGACATCCCAGTGACATGTCTTAATAGAGACATTTCAAAATCTCAGATCTGTGACTGTGGACAAGTTGCTTAACCCCTGATATGGTTTGGCTGTGTTCCCACCCAAATTTCATCTTGAGTTTCCACATGTTGTGGGAAGAACCTGGTGGGAGGTAATTGAATCATGGGGATAGGTCTTTCCTGTGCTGTTCTCCTGATAGTGAATAAGTCTCATGAGATCCAATGGTTTTAGAAGAGGGAATATCCCAGCACAAGCTCTCTCTCTACCTGCTGCCATCCATGTAAGATGTGACTTGCTCCTCCTTGACTTTTGCCGTGATTGTGAGGCCTCCCCAGTCACATGGAACTGTAAGTCCATTAAACCTCTCTTTCTTTTGAAAATTGCCCAGTATTGGGTATGTCTTTATCAGTCAGAAGCTTGAGAATGGACTAATACAACTCGCTAGAATCACTCTTTGTCTGTTAAATGGGAATGCCTGTTGCACAGGAAAATTATGAAAATTCAACAAGAGTATTTTTACAGAGGCCACAGGAGCAGACACAGGGCAGAGTTTCAGTGAATGTTCATTTTCTCTCCTAAACCTCAGAAACTTAAGAATCTCTAAGATTTTCATGAATTATCAAAGTCCATGGTTACCCATGTATCTGGAATCGGAAAGCACTTTCCAATAGGACAGTCTCTCAGGGCCATCAGAGAGTCGGTAGGAACTGAAAATACCGCTGTTGAAAGAGAATATGGGCTCTTCTAAAGTAGTTGTTTTTAGAAAAGAATCATTCACTGTGTGACCTTGAAAAAAATCATTTAACCTCTTCAGTTTTCTCACTTAGTCAAAAGTAAGATATTGTCTAGACAAGTATCCATAACACACGCCACTGGCTTGCTTACCTCTTACTTGAAGGCTCATAAGATCAAAGCATAAAAATATGTGTTTCTGTCCATCATTTATTGCACCACTCCAGATAAAAGGGGAAGATGGATAGGCCGTCATCTTGGGTTGTCTTTATTCGTCAATGTTTTTAATTTGGTGTCCTGGCTCTCAGTATCCTTACATGAATCCTTTTTGATGCTCTGGGTAAATTTCCAGTTGCTATACATAAGATTGTTCTGCTTTAGCATCAGCTTTTATGGTGTGATTCCTTATATATATATATACTTAGGAAATGCACTTTATATTGCTAATACAACTCTTGAAAAAAAATTTTCTTTCCCTTGCTAATCAGTTGAAATGCCTTGAAGAGGTTACCCACTCCTATAGTTTCGGACGCAAAGGCTTATAAATGGTTTAATTTTAAGTTTTAATTAATTATTCCAGCCTCTAGCAGCTGTGCAGTGAAGTGGTTGTTAATTCCCCATGGTAGAGATAATGTGAGCAGACAGAAGGGATCCAAATTACTGCTGGCTGACCCTGAAAGAAGGAGGGAAGAGAAAGCTCCTGATTATGTCAAGTGGCCCAAATTCCATGACATGCCAACTCTGGGTGGAATCAGAGTGCTTGAAAAAGTCATTCATGTTGCCTCAAAGCTGGAAAATCCACTTAGCAATGATAGCCATCCTTTGGAGGAAATCCAGTGAAATCAAACATGTTTCGGGGAGGACTCACTAATTCCCTGCAGCAGAAAGAGCCAGTGCTGAGAATTCAATCAATTGTCCTTTTGTCAAGCACAAATTCCCAAGATCCATTGGAAGTGTGGCCCAGAGCGCTAATCATTGGGTCCACTGTGAGTTGGGGCCATGGTTATTTGGTCCAGGAGACCTTTCACTCACTATCGAGTCCAAATTCCTCACTGATGACATGGTATGAGGTCAAACCTCCTTCTATTCAGAAGACATTTGAGTGCAGCGCTACCGTCTACCAGCTGTGTGAGATTGGGTAATAAAGACCTCACAGGGCTACTGTGAAGATCAAGTGTGGTAACTGATGAGTTAGATGTTCACTCTACATTGTTTCTCTTATATAATGAGGTTATTTATATTAATATTGGGTGTTTTTCTTTTTAGATCTTTTCTATGCATATTTTAATATAATTGAGATTGCACTGCATAGACAATTTTGCCTGGATATAGAAATAAAAGTTCAACACCATATTCTATTAGAACTTCAGATTTTGCTTTATTGTTTTAGCAATTAAGTCTAAGGTCAATATAGTTCTGATTTCTTTCTATGTAAACATTTTTCTCCTTTCTTATCAATATTTTACAATTTTCTTTTAATTTTTGTGATTATAATATATTGTCAAATGTATGAGTTCGATGTAGTAATATTTTAAGAATATTTGCATGTATGTTCATGAGTACATTTGGTGTGTAATTTTGATTTCAGAATGTCTTTGTCTAGTTTAAATAGTGGCATTATGCTGGCCTCGTAAAACATGGGAGGTATAGCCCTCTTCTCTATTTTCTGAAAGAGCTTACCATTAGTATGATTTCTTCTGTGAGTGTTTTATAGAACTCAGCAATAAAATCACCTTGGCTTTTCATCTTGTGAAAAAATTTTTAATAGAAAATTTAATTTCTTTACTAATATTCCTTTATTATCCTTTTAATGTCTTTTCAAACTTGTGCATCGAATATTATAGATTTCCCTCTAAGGACTGCTTTCATTGAATCTCACAAATTTTGCTAAGTTGTATTTTCATTTTCACTTAGTTCAAAATATTTTAAGAAGTCTTTGAGTCCTCTTTGACTTGTGTATTATTTAGAAGTATATTGTTTATCATCCACACATCTCAAGAATGTTCTAGATATCTTACTGTTATTTATTTCTTATTATGTTGTAACGAGAGTATATACCTAATAAGATTTCAGTTGTTTAGAATTTATTGAGACTTAGATGTCTACATGCAATGAGGTCGTACCCTTTCCTTGTACCATACCCACCCTTTAACTCAAAATGAATCAAGAATCTAAACATAAGAATTGTAACTATAAAGCTCTTGGAAGAAACCGTAGGAGAAAAGCCTCATGACAGCAAAAGACAAGTGACAAGTAGATGAGTTGAACTACATCAAAATAAAAACCACTTTGTGCAGGAAAGGATGCAACAAGCAGTGAAAAGGCAACCGAAAGAAATGAGAGAATATATTAGGTTGATGCAAAAATAATTTTGTGGTTTTTGCCACTACTTTTTAAATTTTTTATTTTTTATTTTAAAAATTGCTTTTGATATGCCATGTAGATACTGTGCTAGTCACATTATTTACATTTTCTCATTCAATATAACTTAATTCTCGTTTTTAAGAATATCTATGAGCCAAAGATGAAGACGGAGATGGGAAAGATGAAGAAACTAATGCTACACAAAGCGACTGCACAACTTACCCAAAGTTATACATCTAGTAAGTCACTTTTATTATTATGGATGTTTCTTTCTACCTCTTTAAAATTCTTTGTCATGAAATCTGACGTTAACATGGCTTCCTATAGTTCTTATTAATATGGTTTCTTATTAATACGTTTTTCTGCTTTCTTATGCTTACTGTTTGCATAGTATATCTTTTTTCCATTATTTTAATTTCAATCTTTCTGTATACTTTTATTTCAAAATGTGCATCTTCAGAGAGTATGATGACTTCTTCCTTTTAATTTTGGTGTAGTCCATTTACATTTAATGGAATTACTGAATTGATTGTATTTAAGTCAACTATTTTTCTGTTTTGTTTCCATTTTCAGTTTTTGTTCTCATTCCTCTGTTTTTTTTTTCTTTCCTTTCTGTCTTGGGGTTATTTAAATGTCTTTTAGCAATTTATTATATTTTCTCTTAATTTTTCAATCATACTTTTTCTAAGATTTTCAGTGATTGTTCTAGGTATATCAATATATCTTCTTTGTGAACCAATTAGTTTATACGGAATCATATTGTACTTTTTTATATTTCACACCAATTAATGTACAATTTTTGCTTTCTTTTTCCATTTTTTTCCCTTCATACCTGCGCCACTTCCCACCTTCCTAGTTTCTGCTTTATCCTTTATGTTTTATTCATAAATGTGATACTTCCAACAGTATAATTTCATTACCCAGCACCCTTATGAAGCTTTATATACTTGTTTTATAATTTTACTTCTATGTTTGTTTTAAACTTCATTTTGCAATGTTATTATTTTTATTCAGTCAATATTAAGAGATGTTAACTTAAATTTTCTGATAATTTAAGAACATTATGAGAAAAAGAAAATAATATTTTATATTAAATTACTTATTTACCATTTACAATGCTCATCATTCTTTTGAGTACATTCAAGTTTCTATCTGATATTATTTCTCTTTGGCTTGAAGAATATCCTTCTACATTTCTTCTAATGCACGCATGCTGGTAATGTATTCTTCCAGGTATGAATTATTTAAAAATGCCTATATCTCACCTTTAGTTTTGAAGGCTATTTTTGCTGTATATAGACTTTTAGATTGCCAACTTTTATTTTTTCCTTCAGCATATTCAAGATTTTTTTGTTATTGTTTCTGACAAAAAGTTAGTAATATTTTTTACATTTATTCTCTTGAATTTTGTGTGTTTTTATTTTTCTACTTTAAAGATTTTTTATCTTTTGTTTTCTACAGTTTAACTACATAGTTCCTGAGTGTGGTTATATTTATATTTACTGAGTTTCTTAAACTATAACTTACTGTTATATCTTTATCACATTTTTGTGAAATGTTTAGCTATTACTTCTTAAATATATATATTTTTTCTGCTTCAGTATTACTCTTTTCTCTTTTGGAGACTTCAGCTACATGTATGTCAGATCATTTGGTATTGTCCCACAGGATCCTAGGACTCTGTTACATTTTTTTAGCTTTTTTCATTTTGTTCTTTAGGTTGCATAACTTTCGATTATATGTCTTTTTTTTTTTTTTTTTTTTGAGACGGAGTCTCGCTCTGTCACCCAGGCTGGAGTGCAGTGGCGCGATCTCGGCTCACTGCAAGCCCCGCCTCCCGGGTTCACGCCATGCTCCTGCCTCAGCCTCTCCGAGTAGCTGGGACTACAGGCGCCCGCCACCACGCCCGGCTAATTTTTTTGTATTTTTAGTAGAGACGGGGTTTCACCGTGGTCTCGATCTCCTGACCTCGTGATCCGCCCCCCTCGGCCTCCGAAAGTGCTGGGATTACAAGCGTGAGCCACTGCGCCCGGCCTCGATTATATGTCTTTAAAGTCACTGAATGTTTCTTTTGCTCACCCAGTGAGTTTCTAAATTTCAGATAATGGACTTTTCATTACTATACTTCTAAGTTCTACCCTTTTCATTTGATTTTTTCTTGCAGTTTCTATTTAAGTGCTGAGATTTCCTGTCTATCCACTCATTAAGATTACATTTTCCTCTAAGTTTTTTTAATAGCATTTGTGAATATTTATAACCACTGTTTGAAAATCTTTGTCTGCTTAGCATCATGCTTGGACCAGCTCAGGATTGGTTTATATTAATGACTTTATTTTTCTTGACTATGGTTCATTTTTTCCTGTTTCTTTGTATGACTATTGGGTTTTAATTGAATACTGGACATAGTGAATAATATAAAGAATTTGAATTCTAGTTTTCTTTTTTGAGACCAAGTTTCATAAAGTTTTTACTTGGAAAAAAAAGTTTTAGAAAATACCTTTCCAAAGAAATGTTCCCATAGAGTACAATTAATTCATGTAGCTTTCTTCCTTAAAGATTACAGTATGACATTCAGAGGGGCGAGGTTTCTTGAATAGCCAACTAGCTGCAAAACCTACAAGAGAAGCAGATTTTTTTAAAGTGCGTTTAAAATGTGAAAGCAAGTAATGTAATTGTTGAATCTATTTGAAATTTTAAAATTTTCTTTAAAATGGTCCATATGGTATGCACAATATCACAGCTGGCACAAAACTGCCTGTATTTAGTTTGAAACACAAAAACAATCCATATAAACAGTATTCTTTGAAAAGTAATTCAAAATGCTGCCACTGCATCATAAAGGCAAACTTAGAGTGTTGACAGTATTCAGAGAATTAACAAAACAAGCTGAATATTAAAGTATTCAGACAGTTACTTTGATTTTTTCAAATACCACCGATAAGGGTAAAAGAACTTGTTGCCAAAGTAACTCAGGATACCTTATTTCAAACTACATGTAACCTATTTTGCTATAGATATTCTAAACAAATGAACAACTAGGTTTTAGGATGTAAGTTCCCATTTCCTAGACAGGGCCTAGTTTTTCTGTTGCAATCTGGCAGCTTTAAACTTTGAAACCGTCTTTCCAGTTTCTTCTGATGCTTCCGACAGAACTTCCTTTCGTTCTGGAATAGTGGGTAGTGCAGGATGAGCAATGGCTGGGTGTGGTGTTAATGAAGGTGATACAAATTCTTTTCCTGTAACAGTTCCAGAAAAAGCCTCAGGTACAGATAAGGGCAAAAGTTTCTTTTGTTGATTTTCTTGTGGTTCCTCTTCCAAAATGCTCTCACTGGTGTCACTGCAAGTGGCTTCTTCACAGCTGATACTCCTCAAAACTCCCCGCCTATCATCAAATTCAGCAGCACTGCTTTCACCGGTGTCGCTACACACACTATTCTCTCTACTTCGAGACTTCAGGATGGATTTGCGAGGGACATACTCTCCATTCACAACATCAACAAAGGCTCTGTCAATGTCTGCAGGCGTCCTGATGGTCGGCAGCTCCCGGGCAGAGTGGCCACTGCCAGTGCTGTTCTTTCGTTTACGTTTGGCTTCTTCTTTCTTTTCACTGAATTTTAAAGTGGTATTCTTTCCAGTATTTATTTGGACCCTCTTAGGCTCAACAGTATGAGAAAAATATATTGTTGGTATAGAATTATCTCCAACCCCTAAAGCCTCATGGTCATTATCACCATCATCGTCTTTAACGTTGTCGTCGTCATCGTCATCATCATCACCATCATCACTGTGGTAAGAGTTGGAACCATTCACTGAACAGTTCAACTGACTATTCACTTGACCACTGAATGGTTCTGAACTTGCAACATCCTTATGACAAGGAGTATGAGAGTCTGTTACTTGATGCATCACATTCACATTTGTGTTATGATCTTCCTTTTCCTCTTCAGAGGATGTCGTATCTTCTCCATTTGCAATCACAGTATCAGGCTTACTATCAAGTTCACCCAGCAATTCTTGTCTCTCTAGTTCTTCAAGTCGAGCCCACAGTTCTTTATCAGCTAGCAAATCCTTGGATTTCACATCATTTGCAATATCTGCTTCAAAAATAACTGAAGTTTTTCGTTTGGAATGCGGTTTATGAGCAATTCGGTGTTTTGCTTTAAATTCAAAGTCACATTTAATTTCTTCTCTTATGTCAACAATATCACCTGCAGTATCACTCATTTTCTGCAAATCTTCCGTGAATTCAACTCTGGATTCAAAATTTTTCATCACTTTTTTTAAGTCATCTATTGTTTTTCTTACATGTTCTTTCCGGTGCTCAACTAAACCTACAGCCTGCTTTGCTGAGCACTTTGCAAACCAGTCGTCCCCCAGTAAAACAGTGACTTCATTAGTATGGACAAGTTTTCCTGGCATGAAGGCAAAAGGGCCAAATGGTACCATTATATTATAAGACAATTTATCAGGCAAGGTACTGAGTCTTTCTCGAAGAGCATTATAGTCATTATCTACCTTCTTCCTTTTCCTGCTCCTCGCGCAGCCGCGCCACATCCGGCGCGCGCTGAGGAACCGGGGCCGGGGCCATGGACGAGGCCGAGGACGAAGGGGGCGAGGGGTCGGGGGGCGTCTCCAAGCGGGGCGCCTCCATGACGGGCCCGTGGGCCTCAGCGCGGCGAGCGAGTCCTGAACCAGCGCCTGCGCAGGCGGCGCGGCCGGCGGCTGCCCAGCGCCCGCGCGCCCGCCCTCAGGCACCGCGCGCCCCACGCCCAGGAGGCCGCGCCGCCGCCGCGGCTGCTAGCGTCCACGCCGCCCGCTGCCGCATCTCACACGCGCCTGCCGCCGCCGCCGCCGCCCCCGCCGCCCCGCAGCGGGCTCCGAGTAGCAGGCCGCCTGCCAGGTACCGAGACGCCTCTCCGGTCTTGAATTCTAGTTTTTTGAAGAGCGTTAATTCTTATCTTAGAAGGCAGTTCAACTACTGGTTTATCACCATGAACTTTGTGCAACTTTGGTTTTACATTTTGCTTGTTTAAATTTTATTTAGAATTTATTTATCAAATTTTTCTAACTCAGCTAACTTCCACCTCCTAACTCTGTCTCTCCTGCAGATCTTATTTGGGTTTTCTTTTAGGCTTCGTTAGGGTAGGCCAAATGTAGGTCTTACTCTAGCGTATTAATCTGTTCTCACACTGCTAATAAAGACGTACCCGAGACTGCATAATTCTAAAGGAAAGAGGTTTAATTGACTCACAGTTCCAAATGGCTGGGGAGGCCTCACAATCGTAGTGGAAGGCAAGAAGAAGCAAGTCACATGGTGGCAGGGAAGAGAGAATGGGAGCCAAGCAAAAGGGGTTTCTCCTTATAAAACCATCAGATATCGTGAGACTTATTCACTACCATGAGAATAGTATGGGGGAAACCACCCCCATGATTCCGTTATCTCCCACCAGATCCCTCCCACAACATGTGGGAGTTATGGAAACTGCAATTCAAGATGAGATTTGGGTGGGGACACAGCCAAACCATATCATCTAGGATGTGTCTTTATTCTAAAATGAGGACATTCTTGTGTCTTTGCTGGATTTCAGGTTTGTTAATGATGTGTTAACAAGATCTCTCCATTCTAGGACCAGAACCCCAACATCTCTTGGCACTCTCTTTCCTCCAGCACTCTTGATCTCTAGTGTCTAAGTTCCATTTTCAACCCCAACTTCTGTTGTCTTCTAACCTTGGGACATCTCACCTTGAGAATGGACAAGCTAGCCCTCAGCCATACACTTACAAGTGACTCCCTGCATGGACATTTAGGGCAACCTTTCTGCACATCTTCCATCCTTTTGATGCCTTCGTTAAACATTACTCATGAATTCATTTATTAAACAGATTGTAAGCTGCTTCATTGCATGTATCTCAAACTCTGCTCTCTGCCTTCTCAACTTAGCAGAACTGCTGTGGTCTGTTGAGACTCCTGTTCTCTGCATCACACTGGAGAAATCTTCCCCAAGTACAGAGCTATATAATCACAGGACTTACCTAGGTGTTTCCCTCTTTCATGAATCACAATCTCGTGCTGCCTGTTTCCCACCGTCTGAAAAACCTGCTGGCTTCCATATTTTGTCTACTTTTATAGTTATTCACAGTGGGAAGTCTAGCCCTGTACCAGTTACCCTTCCATGGACAAAAGCAGAAGCATTAACATTTTCTTTTAGTATCTCGAATTCAGATAGTATCTTTAGAATATATTTAGATGTAATGCTTGTATATCTTATCATTGCATTTAAAATAGTGCCTGACACACAGGTGATCAATAAAAATGTGTTGAATAAATGCGATTTACCTGCTGATTACCTGGTCAGCTCTTCCTTTAGCTCAGAAAAGTTTATTATGCATTTCATTATTTATTTATTTATTTATTTATTTATTTATTTATTTATTTACTGTAAGACAGAGTCTTGCTCTGTCACCCAGGCTGGAATGCAGCAGTGCAATCTCAGCTCACTGCAGCCTCCACCTCCTGGGTTCAAGCTATTCTTGTGCCTCAGTCTCCCAAGTAGCTGGGATTACAGGTACATGCCACCACGCCGGGCTAATTTTTTGTATTTTTTGTAGAGGCGAGGTTTCACCGTGTTGCCCACGCTGGACTTGAACTCATGGGCTCAAGCGATCCGCCTGCTTTGGCCTCCCAGAGAGCTGGGATTACTGGCATGAGTCACTGTGTGCGGCCTCTTTTATTCTCTTTGGAACATTTACTAAACAGATGCTGGATCTTCTGGATATATCTTTTACCTGTCTTAACTTTCCCCTCACCCCATGTTTGATCTCTTTTTTCACCAGTTATGAGAGAATTCCTCAGCTGGGTATCCCAGGCCAGTTTTTAGTATTCATCGATACCCTTTTTTTCTTTTGCATTCCACCCATCTATTAAATTTTAGCTTTTAATTTGACAATCATGGCTTTAAAATTTTGTATTTGAGAGTTTGAGAGTTCAGGTGTTTTCATTACCTTAGCAGCCTGCTCTTTCTTATTGACGTGATGGCTCAATAAGTTCCTTCATTTATTGTGTTGACTGTTTCCTTACACATGATTTCTTTATTGTACTTTGAAATTCTTTTTCATACAGTTAGATTCATTCAAATGTGTGGTATTTATTGGTTGCTATTCACAATAATTGATGAAATTTAAATTGAATGATGTTGGCAGCTGGGGAGTAATTCGTCTGCCCCAGGCAAATTTCATGTTCTCTTGGCAATGAACGCAGATTTAGATTATAAATGCCTTAATTCAGGTGTTTTTTTCTTTTTTTTTTTTTTTATAAAAGGAGGCAGATGAGGCCGAGTGAGATTTCCTTTAAAGTATGTGGGTGGAAGATTTTCAATTTTGAATGTGATCTCCTTGTCTTGCCTGGAAGCTGGAAGCTATCCAAGGTATAGCCCCACTTCTCTAACCATAGATCCCACTTTGGGGACCTTCTTTGTTAGAGTTTCTGGGTTGGAAATCTGTATATAAGACATTATCCTAAGTGTAAATGTCAGATAAAGCCAAGGCCTGGCCTAACTGCTTTATCTTTTAATTACTCATCCTGCTGACAACCCACAAGGTGCTTGCTCTTTAACCCATCTGTTTTCATTGCCAATCTCTTCAGGCTGCTTTTCTCTTCCATCAGAGGGTACTGGTGGCTCTCCTATATTTCCACCTCTGTCAGGGGTTGTTTTTAAGTAGGTATATTTATCTTCTACCGTTTTAGTCATGTGCTTTGTGAAAGGAAAATAAATTTGGGACCCCAAAATCACTAAGCTAAAGGAAAAAGTCAAGCTGGGAACTGCTTAGGGTATTCTATTCAAAGCTCACTGGGATAAATGCATATTTGATTGCCTCCTTTGAAAAAGCTAATCAGAAACTCAAGAGAATGCAACCGTTTGTCTCTAATCTACCTATGAGCTAGAAGCCCCCTCCCCTCTTGAGTTGTCTTGCCTTTCTTGCAATATTCATCTTACGTATATTGATTGATGTGTCATGTCTCCCTAAAATGTATAAAACTAAGCTAACCAAGCTATGCCCCAACCACGCTGAGCACATATAGGCAGGACCTCCTGAGGCTGTGTCACAGGCATGCATCCTTAACTTTGGCAAAATAAACTTTCTAAATTGACTGAGACCTGTCTCAGATATTTGGGGTTCACAGCTTTAAACCAGAAGTCTCCACTTACAATTTTATATCCTATTTTTCAGTACCATTGCTGCCAAAGATTTTCTTTGTCATTAAATTTATTCGCACCAGTGTAAAATTACAGTCAAGAGCCCAGATAAAACAGGCATCCAGCTCTGAGTGAACCACTTGTCTGGGCAAAATAAAACAGCCAGTTTGTGTGTTCCACAGTGATTAGAAAAAAAAATTAAACCTATATTAGGGAAAAAAAGTAACAAGAAGAAACACATCATCTGCAAAATGTATCGGAGAGCTTTGATGTGTGTTTGTTAATCACTAGAGGATAATCACTGATAAAAGAAATCTCATTTGCAGATCAAAAGTATCCTAGGGCAGCAGACATCCATAAATAGATTTTCAAGAAAAGGAAATGAAATTAGCATAAGCCCAAATAAACGTCTTGACCTGATATGTAAAGCCAAAAAATTATGCTTCTTAGTGGCCTTACACACAGACTCCCAGTAAATGAGGTCAAGCTATGGGGAATTATTTTGTTTTTGTCTTTGTTTTTAATTCTTATTTTTTTATTAAGAACTAAGCTGGATGAATTATGGCCACCAGGCAAATGGAGTGTGGGTATATGGTTGTGTATTTTTGTTAATTTTTTTAACTCATTACCTCTTCGATTCACTCATTAAACAAATATTGATTAAGTGTCCACAACAGACACCAAACACTACTCCTACCATTAAGAAAGTCCCAGTAGAAGAAGGAAAATGTAAGTACATTATTTACAACACTGTAACATGGCCCTACAATAAGATTAATAACATGATCTACGCTATCACATAAGAACCCAATTAAATTTGGAAGGAAGGGAAGACATACAGGTTCATTGACGGAGAAGAGTGTGGATGGAAGAGGCTTTTTAGGAGACAATAATGTGTTCAGTTTTGGACTTCTGACTTTGAGGCACTGGTGGAACTATTCCGTGGCAGAAATATATGTTCATATGTAGCTTATGTGCGAATCTGAGCTGAAGTTTATATCTGAGTGGCCAGCGTGATAATGATAATATTCTCCCAGATGGAGAACAACTAAGTTGAAAAACCAGAAGGAATAGAAGGAGTTAATCAGGTAAAGATCACTGGCAAGGAGTTTTTAGATAGAGAGAATAGATGTTGAACCATTCAGATGCATTTGTGAGCATAATATGATTCAAAAGAATTGTAAGTCGATCCACATGGCCAAAATAAAGAGTGTGAGGGGGAGAGAGCAAGAAATATTGCTGGAAGGGATAGTGGGAGTCAGACCCTGCAGGGTCTTTTATTTGTGCTGAGTTTTGTCCAGAGGAATAGCATCATCAGGTTTTGGATATAGAGCGTAGACTGGATTACAAAAAGAAGAACTGGAATTGCAGAGACCACCTAAGTGAGTGTTGTAGAAATTCAGCCGAGCAATGATAGTCACTTTCACTAAGATGTTCTTGGCAAAAATGAAGATAAATGGAGGCTTCATAGAACTACTTGGTGGGTATAATAAATAGAATCTGGCAAGTGTTTTCACCTGAGAGTAAGGGAAAAGGATGCATTCTGTTGAAGCCCCTTCACTAATGGGTGAATACAGGTCCATTCACAGAGAAGAATGTAGATGGAAGAGGAGCTTTGGGAGGTGAAAATGAGTTCAGTTTTGGACTTCTGAGGGAAGTATTCCATAGCAGCAGGTTATGTTCTTATGTACCTCATGTGGAAATCTGAGCTGAAGATTATAGCTGGGCGGCCAAGGTGATAATGACAATTGAAAATATGGGACTAGGTTAAAAAAAAAAAAAACCTACAAAAGAACATACAGAGATAAATATCAGAGAGATAAGAGAAAAATGGGACCACGTTGGCTATTGGTCAGCTTAGGCTGCCATAACAAAATACCATAGACTGGGTGGCTTAAACAGTAAGAATTTTCTCACAATGCTGGGAAGAGGCAGTTCAAGATCAGAGTGCTGGCATGGTCAGGTTCTGGTGAACGCCTTCTTCCTGGCTCACAGAGGATGGCCTTCTCACTGTGTTTTCACATGGGAGAGGAAGATAGGGATTGGGGGAGAGAGAAAGAAAAAGGGAGAGAGGGAGGGAGAGAGAGAGAGAGAAAGAGAGACAGAGAGAGAGATCAAGATCTGTTTTCGGCCGAGCGCAGTGACTCACGCCTGTAATCCCAGCATTTTGAGAGGCTGAGGCAGGTGGATCATGAGGTCAGGAGATCTAGACCATCCTGGTCAACATGACAAAACCCTGTCTCTACTAAAAATACAAAAATTAGCTGTGTGTGGTCACATGCACCTGTAATCCCAGCTACTTGGGAGGGTGAGGCAGAACAGCTTGAACCCAGGAGGCAGAGATTGCAGTGAGCCGAGATCACACCACTGCACTCCAGCCTGGTGACAGAGGGAGACTCTGTCTTAAAAAAAAAAAAAAAAAAATCTGTTATCTTTTTCTCTTCTTGTAAGTCCACAATCCTGTTGGACTAGGGAACTCATTTAATCTTTAATCTTAATTACTTCCTTAAAGACCCCATCTCCAATATAGTTACGTGAAAGTGAGGGAGTGAAGGCTTCGGTATATGAATGGGGGTGGCGGTTGGTGCACAATTCTGTCCGCAGCAGTTGGTATCACCTAAGCCAGTGAAAACCTGTCTTCAGGAGAGAGTGAGTGGCAAATAGGGTTAGAGGCTGTGGATGAATAAAGGAAGAGGAAGACTAAAATGTGTGCATTGGCATTGGAATGTCCGCAAAGGAATTAGAGTAGAGCACTTTCTCTTTCCTAGCCCACCCTCCTCTCCTCTTTCTTCTGGCGATGTGTTTTCCTGTCTCTTGTCTATCACATTCCCATGTTTTCCCTCTGGCTACAAAGGTGGGCAGATGACATTGCCCTGCCATTTAAAGTTTCTTAAGGGTGAGCAAGTAACCTAAACTGAGTCCATCTGAGTCCTGTCTGGCACTCAGTTTTGGTTGGGGGGCAGGAGGGTGGTGGCAGGGTGAGGGGGTGCTGATAGGAAAGTTGATCCCTTGTTCTTTGCGTCAGGGTTCTAGAAAGAAGTAACCAGGAAATTGTTTTCAGTCGTGGGACAAAAGTCCTTGTGCAGAAAGAAAAGATAAATAAGCAAAAAGCAAACAAACAAATGAAAAAAACCCAAGAGGATCAGACAATATATTAGCAGTGAAAGTGATGAGGGAGGGTAGGAAGGAAGGAAGGAGAAAAATTGGGTAGGGAGAGAGAGAGTGAGAGTGACAGCAAGAGCTAGGGAGAGAGAGAGAGAGAGAGAAAGAGACTGGAGAGTTGGTTTGTTGGCTGATTTCTGGGAGCATTGAGTTTCAGAATGAATCTGCAAGCCCCAAACTCTTATGTCTTTTTCTTTGATCACTGTAAGCAACTCTAACTTTCTTTTCAGACACATGATCCCCAAATTCTCTTTTGCCTAAGCTAGTTTGAATTGTGTTTATACTTTCCAATAATATTTGAATAATCCTGACTAATACTGACATCACTAGGTGTGGTGATGAAAGAAAGAATGCTGTAATTTGAGAAATTAATATAGGGTTAAAAATAGATAAAATAAGTCTAGTTGTTTTATAAGAGAGATTCATTTATTCAACAAACATTTACTGTTCTATGTCCTGGAGATTCAGCATTGAACATAGGTGGTATGGTGTGTGCGTAGTTGAGTGTGAATAAATCTCTTTGATAATAAATTCCATGGAATGTAAAAATTTAGAGCCCATTTGTAGTATGACCTAATCTTTATTTCTATGATATTGTACATGTAGCAATAATATTGAATTTTTGTTTAACACTATGAAAGGGCAAACATTTTCATTTATGGAAGATAGCCAAAATAGAACTTCTCCCTTAAGTACTATGTTGGTCTTGGGAATGAAGATGCAAACAGAGTCACACTTTCCTGAACTGGATCTTCTTGTCATTTTTTCCCATGGTGGGCATTCACCCATGCCTTTAGCCAAGATGAGCACACCGAGAATGAGATGGCACACCATTGTTAAGACCTAGGAGGATGGAAGCTGATTTCAAAACAGACCTTCTGCACTAGGGAGCGTGGTATCTTGTTTTGCTGCCAATTAATTAGTGATGAGTTTGTCGTGTTTCCTGTTATCCAGGATGATTAATCTGAGCCCTGAATCCAACTAAACCATTAAGGAAAGTTCACAGCAAGATAGGCTGTGAGTGACAATGTTACCCTTTACAAGAAGGGGAGATGACAGAATGAAACACAACCCCCTGCCTCCCTCTCTCTGGTTTCCAGCCTGTGGTGGTAAAATCCTTGGGCTCCTACTGTGATAAAGAGCTTGGGAAGGCATGAGCTAGTCACACAATCAGAGACCCTTAGAACTTAAAGGGGCCTTGGGACTTTGCTTCTCCAACCTGCTCATCACACAGATGAAGGAATGGAGGATCAAAGTGTTCATTTTACTCGCTTATAAACACACAGCAAGTTGTTGACTGGGCTGGGACTACAGCCTCGTCATTTAGCACTTACTGTGGTCTCTTTACCATTGTATCATAGGGTTCTGAGCTCACAGCAGCTGTCCTCTTTTGCAGAAGAGAGTTGCAGTACTGAACACACTATTTAAGGACCTGAGATCCAATCTATAGACTAGCCTCTGGCACCAACTTGCTATAGGAACTGCAGTTGACTGGCTGCTGTGTGGGGTACTTTGCTTATTTCTGTATGACTTGATTCTTCATTGGGCTGGATCTGTTACCTTATGTGGTGGTCTCAGAGAAGCATTTCAAGAGAGTGAAGGCAGACACCTCAAGACCCTCTGAAATTTAGACTCCAAAACTTGCACAATATCACTTCCACCATTTTTTATTGATCAAAGCAAGTTATTGAGCCAACCCAAACCCCAGGTGAAGGGAAACAAACCCAAGCTCTTGATAAGACTAGTGACAAAGTTACATTGCTAAGGGTCCTATGAAATATACCTAATTTTTGCAGTAATCTTTGCAAACCACATCTTCCATATTTGGCAGTCTTGAAATGTACAGTCCCCACAGAAACAGCAAAATAACCCTCTAACTTCATTACCCACACACTTTATGTATTGCCTCTTTTTCATGTTTCCCATGAAGTGCTCCCAATTTTGTTTTTGTGTAAGGGAGGAATCTTATGAGAAAAATGAGCATGTGTATGTAGAGCATGTGATCACATATATGCATGCATGTATGTTCTAGTTCATGTTTTAAATTGATATTTGAGTTACTTATTTCCCAGAAAAAATGTCTCATGACACCAGAGAATATGTAACATCAAAAGAAAAAGCCCAAATTCAAAATAGATGTAAAGCTAATTTAAAAATAGAAGAGTAGAGCAATAAGATGGAGCCAGAAATAAGGCTTAAAAAAGCGTACTCTTATATCATTAACACTTGTGATAGGCAAACTGCAACCTTGACTCTGAACTGTGTAGGAGCCTTTATGAAGATCACAACACACGACTACTGCTAAGAGATAGGGAGAAAGTAGTGTTTTTTTTTACCTTTTGGTCACAGAGCCTTCTGTCAAGATTGCATTCCCTTTCTTTGGATTTCATAGCCTACTTATATCCGAGTCTATATATTTTTCCTCTTTTTTTGTAGCTTGAGTAGGATTCCTCATGATCAATGTCTTCTGCTTGAAAATGTAATCTTAAGGAAAAGCAGAGACCAAATGTGGAGACATCATGGCCCCCTTGGGTCTGTCTATGGTGCTGAACTAGGAAAAGCCAAAGATGGACCAAGACCCTTGTTTCTAAGAGCGTCTTTGCTGTGACTGACAAGAGTTGATTACAATTCAAACTACGTGTGTGCTTGTCTTGACTGCTGCTTTTAAACCAGGCCACTCTTAACATAGTGTTTTTAAAATTATGCAGTTGGAATCCTGAAACAGAGAAGTTAGATATTCCTGTCCAGATTACCAAGAAATGCTTGGGTTTCTCTCTTTATTCCTACGTCACCTCTTGAAATAACCTTCAGTTTATGTTTTTCTGATCCTTTTACTTAGACAATGGACCTAGCTGTGTGCTCATTCCAAATCTAGTGACAGATTTTCTACGTATTTTTGTTTTTCATCTTTTCAATTATTTCTTAACTATCCAGTGTGTACTGATTTCTCTCTCTCTTCTTAGTAGCCTCCATCATGTAATCAAGCCCAAGTCCCCCGAGATCCAGTCCTCATCCGAGAGCTGGTCATCTTGTTTCTACCAAATAGAATCAACCTCTCAGATGAGAGGAAGTAATACAAAAAAGAAGTCTTATCTTCAATACAAGACAAGAGCAGGGAATGGATAAAGGACTGTGAGGCTGTCTTATATATTGTACCCTGAGAGGTTATCTAGAAAGTAATCTTTTAAAACACTTTTTGAAAAAAAATTTGTCAAGGACCAACAGTTCTAAGACATCCAGTTGAATGAAGACACTGCTTCTTTGATCCCAGAAGTCATCTTTCGGAAATAAAGTAAATATATTTGCTTGCTTTAGCAGAAAAACCAGTATTGATCTGCATTCTAAAGAGAAGAAGTGCTGCTCTCCACCAAATGAGGATCTTTTTTCAAGAACAAGATGAAGCAAACAAAACCCAGGTTTCCCCCCTGCAAACTGCTGTTTCTCTTGGCTACTGTATTTACTGGAGCAATCAAAGAGACAAACAGATTCTAAATAGCCTTCACATATTACCCAGGATTAAAGTGAGTACCCAGCTGTGGCAGACAAATTCAGAACAAGTTATTTCAGATAACGGTCCTGTGATTGTTTTAAAACAATTTATTTGTTTATCTGACCCACAACACACGCGCACACACACACACACACACCCTTACTTTTCCCTTGAAAAAATGAGAAGACCACGTTGGTTTTTTTTTTTTTTTTTTTTTTTTGAGACAGAGTCTCGCTCTTTCACCCAGACTGGAGTGCAGTGGCACGATCTTGGCTCACTGCAGGCTCCGCCCCCCCGGGGTTCACGCCATTCTCCTGCCTCAGCCTCCCGCTTAGCTGGGACTACAGGCGCCCGCCACCTCGCCCGGCTAATTTTTTGTATTTTTAGTAGAGACGGGGTTTCATCGTGTTAGCCAGGATGGTCTCTATCTCCTGACCTCATGATCCGCCTGCCTCGGCCTCCCAAAGTGCTGGGATTACAGGCGTGAGCCACCATGCCCAGCCGACCACGTTGGTTTTTTAAGTGTTTTGAACTCCATGTTCTTTGCTCCCTATGGCTAGTCAACCACTAAGTCATGTTTATTGTACCATCTGCAAAGCTCTTAAATAATGCAGTGGCAGAATCGTGCAGCGGTTGAGAGCCCAGACTCGGAATGTAGGCATCCTGGGTTTGAATCTACCACTTGCAAGCCAGGCCACCTTAGGCAAGTTGCTCAGCCTAACTTGTAAAATGGAGGAAGTAGTAGAACCTATTTCATAACTTTGTTTATTAAATATGTATAATGCACTAGTACAGTTCCTGACACAAAACAAGCACCTGATAAGTGTTATTATTGGCAATGTTTTTGTTATTCAATCTCCTCACTTATTTCCTTTTACAGTCTACGTTGAAGCCAACATTATATTCCACCTGGACACCTCCAATAGTTTCATAATGTTTTTCCATGGCTCTGCCTTAATTCTTATTTGCATCTTTTCCATTCTATTGTTGCGCAGCCAGAATGAACACTCAAAGCAAAACAAAACAAAAACTCTAGTGGTTGTATGTGTGTCTAAAGATGTAGAAATAGCAAAAATTATGAGAGAATAAGCCATAGGAACTGAGAAGATTCATGAGGGGCATTGGGTTTTATCTTGCTGTGTGTTGTGGTTTTGTTCTTGGTTGTGCGAAGGGTTGGGGTACCCAGCTGACACTGGCTTATCCAACACTCCAACCCTTGAATTTTTGACCCCATCATGTAAGTAAGCAAGCTACACAAGCAAGCCACACAATTCTTGCAGAGCTTCTGGTCATTTCTAACACAGATGGCATTGTCACATATCCTAGAAGCATATGCAATATCCTGCTTGGTCACTGGATTATCCTAAGGGGTTTCATTGGCCAGTTTATCACCTAGGGTTTGCTGTGTAACAATCTACCCCAGAACTCAGTGGCTTAAGATAGCATCTATTATTATATATCACATGACCATGGATTCCCTGAGGATTGGCTGCCCCAGGATGGGTTCAGCACATCTCTGCTGGGTTTGTTAATATGTCTGCAAATCAGCTGGGACTGTATGTTGAATTTAGTCAGGCCACCATAGCTGAAGAAACCCTGCTTCGTGTATCATTCCTCTTCTTCCTGGACCAGCGTATAGCCTGGGGTTTTCCTTCTCAATAGTGATGCAGAAAGTGCAAGACTCTTAGTGGAAACATGTGAAGCCTCTTAAGGCTCCAACTCACAACCAACACATCATCAATTCTGCTTCATTCCATGGCCCAAATCAAGTCACATGGCCAAATCAGGGGAAAGAAATAACATTCCACTTATTATGTGCATAGACTTCCCGGTGCCAGGAAATTTGCAGCTGTGAGATCTCCAAGGTGTTACCCAAGGCACTGTTATCCTTATGGGTTTACAAACGGCCCACATTGGCAAATACTGTATCTTCATTGGAGAGCAGGGGTCTCAAACTCAAATACTTAGAGTTCAGGCAGCAAATACAATGAGTGAATTGAGTTGAGTGGGAAGCATAATTAAATGGAAGCTTAATTAAGAGGTTGTGTCCTATCTAGAGTGAGGGAGGATGACTGTGAATGAATGCAGGTCCAGTGTTAATAGCCAACATAGTGCAGCAACTGTTCTAACATTTACATATGGGAGGCACTGTTCTGAAACTGCACTTACATTAATTCATTTAACCCTTAAAATATGCTTTTGTGGTAGGTATTATTATTCTTCTTCCCATTTTACAGATAAAAAAAAACAACTGGGGAATAGAAAGGTTTGGTACCTCATCCTCAATCACAGAGCTGAGATTCTAAACCAGGGAATCTGGCTCCAGAGTTCATGCCCTTAACTGTGACACTATATCACCAAATTTTTTTTTTAATTAGAAATGCAGACTTTTGCATTGAACCATTCAAGTTTTACATTTAATAAGAAAGTAAAATAAATAAAACACAAATTATTTTGCAGACAAAGGAAAATATATCTGGGCTGAATTTGACTGTGGACCTCTTATTTGGGACCATTATCTGACTGAAAGACTTGGTCTGTTTAGGAGGATTTTATCAGCCTGAATTCGGAGAAGCTGCTCAGTGGCTCCAGGCCTCCTACTCTTCTGGAAAAGTACCGAACACAACCAATCCTTCAAAAATCAATCCTCAAGATTTTGACAGCGTCTTCACAAAACTGTGGCCAGTTCTTCTGCCCTGGCATTGGCCCAGGGTATCAGGTAGGCACTGCCTGACATTGGCCCGTCCTTCAGAGGGCATTGGAAATCAGAACTGGAGCCCAGGAAGGAGACGGGCCTTGGTGTGAGCATCAGGCTCGAAAGGCCAGCTGGGGTCTTTTCACCTCGGAGGGGGGTTCACTTTCCTGCAGAGGGCTCAACAGGTAAGAGATGTGTCAGGTGCCAACCAGCTGTGATTTAATAACTTTGTGGAAAATTTGAGGATTGGAGAAAGAAAAATCCCTAAGGAGGCAAGAGGATGTGAAAACTAGTGATAAAAAATTTATCACACAATGCAGTGGTCCTTTCTAGAGGACCAGTGCATGAAGTGTGCCAAAGAGAAAATTTGAGAATTCAAAGGAAGGAGCATTGATTCAGAGAGGACTTAAAAAAAAAAAAATTTCTCTCAGAGCTTTTCCTTGAATTGCCCAAAGTCACAAGGCAAGTCCTCGTGGGACAAGTACACCTTTTTTTGAGCCTGTATCAGATTCTGTATATGTCTATTAGCTAGAAGAGGGGAAGGATTTTTTCATGCCTTTCTTGCAAATCTGAAAACTGTCTCTTAATCCAAGTCCTTCCGTTAATCTCAATTGTCACTCTCATAGCCTACTTGTTGTTGTGGTTTCAGCAGTGATAACAGATCTCTTTTTTATTGAATGCAATATTTTCCTTCACTATCAACCCCACCTCTTCTTCTGTCAATTTGAAAGAAAAGACTTCTGCTTTTTTTTTTTTTCTCTGCAACATTCCCCACCCTCCATCTTTTTGGCAGAAACAGATGCTGGGATTTCTGAAGGTGGGAAAATAAGTGGTTACATCCTCAAGTTATATTTTTTTAGCACTTTGTGTAACATATCCTGGCAATATTTACCCCTAGAGGGTTGTTATTTGCTGTGCCTGCTGTTTTTTGAACAGCACGCAGGGGGGATAAAACAGATCCCTTCCTCACTGTGTCCAAGAATACTGGGAATATGGTTGTAAATGTTCTGTGTGGAAGGGCCACATTCTGTCTGTGGATTGACGGTTGCATTCCTAGTAACAAGGCATAACATGGGGCTTAAAAAAAAAAAGAACCGTTCATGTACATTACAACATTGCAATATTATTTCCTTAGTATACATACAATACTTGCTCATTGCACTTTGGGAGGCCGAGGCAAACAGATCACTTGAGATCAGGAGTTCAAGACCAGCCTGGCCAACATAGTAAAACTCTGTCTCTACTAAAAATACAAAAATTAGCTAGGTGTGGTTGTGGGTGCCTGTAATCCCAGCAACTTGGGAGGCTGAGGCAAGAGAATCACTTGAACCTCAGAGGTGGAAGTTGCAGTGAGCTGAGAGCATGCCCTTGCACTTCAGCTTAGGCGACAAGAGGTAAACTCCACCTCAAAAAAAAAAAAAAAAAAGAATGCTTGCTCATTGTAAAAATGTCTTAGAAAATACAGAAACAACAAAGAGAATAACCATTCATATTTCTTTCCATCAGTAATACCTTAACTGTTTGATGAATGCTGTCTCATGCACCCATTCAGAATTATACTATAAGCAAATATCAATATCCAGATTTAAGTTTTACTCTAATGGCATCCCTATGGTATTAGAAACTTGAAATGCCTGCATAATGTTTCAGCACACTGATGTTCAATAGCATTTTAATCTATTCCCTTATGGAACAGGCTATTTTCAACTTTTTACTTCTATAAAGGCTACCTTGATGAATGGTTATTACCTTAGGCTATTCCTATGGGTCACATGGTTGAGCCTGAGGGAATGGATATTTTTAAGGCTGTTTATAATTTGACCATATAATTTTTTAGGAAATTGAAACAGACTTAGATCATGGAGCCTTTGAGACCAGGTTGACATAAGCCTGTGGTTGAGGTTTCCTTTAGTCGTTGGGAAAAATATGAAACAGATGATGAGATGGAGAGTGCCTGGGGTCGAGACAGTCACAGGTGGTGTCTCTAAAGTGGAAGATACCTGAGTGAGGTGAGAACACAGCATGCATATATTTAGGGGAAGGGATTCTCAGCAAGAATGGAGCAGTGCATACAAGGTACTGTAGGCAGGAAAAGATAGTGAATAATAGGAAAAGAATGGTCTGATTGTTGGCGCTGAGCTTTTTGACAGTCAGAGAAAGAAGAAGTTGAACTTCAGCTGTTCCCTTCTGCAGGGACATAGTTGTCAGTGCTTTCTTTCTTTTTTTTCTTTCTTCTTTTGAGACGGAGTTTTGCTCTTGTTGCCCAGGCTGGAGTGCAGTGGCACAATCTCGGCTCACTGCAACCTCCGCCTCCAAGGTTCAAGCGATTCTCCTGCCTCAGCCTCTTGAGTAGCTGGGATTAGAGTAATGTGCCACCACACCTGGCTAATTTTGTATTTTTAGTAGAGACAGGGTTTCTCCATGTTGGTCAGGTTGGTCTCGAACTCCTGATCTCAGGTGATCCACCCGCCTCAGCCTCCCAAAGTACTGGGATTACAGGCTTGAGCTACCATGCCCAGCTGCTATCAGTGCTTTCTGAAACTCTTATCTTCCATGGACCTGCCAGGATACAGGGAAATACATTCTGGTGACCAATTCAATCCATGGACACCTGCTGCTCTTCGTTCAAATACAGAAATGCTCCCTTCATTGTAGAAACTCATCAACCTTCCTGGTCATAATTCTGATCTTCAGTTGGTTCAGATGTTCAGAGAGGATGTGGACTTTATGGAACCTACTAAGCTGGAAGGAACTGATGATCAAACTCCTATAGGGAAAAGTCCCCTGGAAACTCTAATTTTCTATTAATAATTATCCATAATTCTACTAATTATCAATATCAATATTATTATCAATAATAAACACGATGATGACTCACATAGTTAAGAGATTACCACCCAGACATTGTGCTAAAAGTGTTATATGGATTATCTCATTTCAGTCATCACAATAATCTTAAGAAGTAGGCAATAAATAGTGCTCTCATTGTGTAGAGGAAGAAATCAGAGCTTAGAGTGCTTAAGTACCTTCCTCAGGATCACCAAGCTGGTAAGTGCTGGAGCCAGGATTTGAACCCACTTTTGTCTGACTCTAGGGCTTGAGCTTCTTCATCACCATGCAGTGTTGCCTCCAGGATTGCCTGGGCATTTGAGGTCAGAGTTCGCCCTGTCAAAGCCGTACTTCATCTGGCGAAACGCTGAAATGCAGCCCTTTGGAAGAGTTTATTCCATTAACTAGGCCCTAAGGAAGGAGGGCTTGAAACTTCACTCTCACACATCCTGGCCCCCATGCTGAGATCTGGCCTAATTATGGCTTTCAGAAACACCAATGGGCTTGGTTAGTCAGAAGGGCACGTGCAGTTTCCCTTCTGCACAGAACTGGGTTCTGCTCAAGGGCAGAGTGGGAAGCTCCCTGCATGGGGTGCCTGGAAGCCTTTCCCAGACACACTTGGTTAAATGAGCAGTCTCCTTGGCTCTCCTGAGACCTGCAAGAATAAGGCAAGGACTGCCTTGTAAGGGGCCTATAGAAGGATGCTCCCAAGGGCAGCCAGTGACCTCCAGGTTATCTAGCAAAGTCCAGCTGAGATATCCCTCTCCACTTATCTAAGCCACAGTTTCCAGCAGACCAAAGTCACTTTGTGGCCAAGGGTGTAAAACTTCCTTTGCCAAACAGTCATTAGCGCTTCCCTTGTACAGACAGTCACTGCTCTAGATGACCTTTCAGATCATCAGGAATTAGATACTCCTTCACTCTTCGCAATCCAATGAAGTAGATACAATTTCTGTTGCCTTTTTACCGATGAAGATGCTGAAGCACGGAAACGTTATGTAACTTGCTTAAAGTCACACAGCTGGCAGGCAGCAGAAGAGTTCAGAGTCAAATCCCAGTGGCTCATACCTGTAATCCCAGCACTTTAGGAGGCTGAGGTGGGCGGATCACCTGAGGTCAAGGGTTCGAGACCAGCCTGGCCAACATGGTGAAACCCTCTCTGTACTAAAAATACAAAAATTAGCCAGGTGTGGTAGTGTATGCCTGTAATCCCAGCTACTGGAGAGGCTGAGGCAGGAGAATCGCTTGAACTGGGAGGCGGAGGTTGCAGTGAGCAGAGATTGCACCCCTGCACTTTAGGTGACAGAGTGAGGTTCTGTGCAAAAAAAAAAAAAAACCCGACAGCTGGCTCTAACGTCCAAGCTCTTAACCATCCTGTAGAAATGGGGATAAACAGATCTCTGTTCAAATCCTTGCTATGCCATTCCCGGCACCTGTTTTAACTGCTCTGTGCCTCAGTTTCCTCATTTGCAAATGGCAGGTGCTGATTGTACATACTCTATAGGGTGACTGTGAGGATTCAGTGAGATAGTGCACATGAAGTGCCAGGTAGGAGTGTGGTTGCCCAAAGGGACCTTGCCTTCCTTAGGCTTATGTTTACTGCCACTTCCATTCAACTTCCCCTATTTCAAAGTAGCCCAGCTGTTTTCTTCTTCCAGGAAAAAGACTAAAATTGCACCTTGATCCAAGCAAAAGAAAGGATGAGAGGTGATGGAGGCAGCAAGAAGAAAGCCTAGAAGTAGCAGGCTCTCGCTCACTTTCCCTTTCTTCTTTCCTCCCCAATATGCCCGTATTTCAAGATGTACTGACTTCCCAGACCCATTCCGCCCCCAGATTCCATTTCTGAGTGGGATACTATGATGTAACAAGCTGCAAAGAGAAGCCAGGTCCCCTGGAACGAGAATCCATTTTGGGAGTTTCCCTGCAAATGTAACCCTGCTTCTCCTCATTCCTAGCCCAAAACTAGCTCATCCAGGTGGGCCCTCCAGGAGAAAAATCAGAGAGGTGTATATTCCTGCATTTCCCTCGACCCGCTCTGTGATCTGGTCTGCCCCATGAGCAAAATGTGGAGTCAGATTACTCAAAGTCTCATTTATTAATTGGGAATTGGAGCCCCTTTATGACAGAACTGGGCGATTACTGAAGAACTGAGCTGCAATGAACGAATTTAATTTCGAGAAAGAGTCAATTCAATTGAACCCTGAAAATCATTCTGATGTACTCCCAGGGGATTCTGTTTGGAATCAATAAATGTGCCTGTGTCACTGACTCTTGTCTCCACTCTCTCCCCTGCTGGCTCCCAGCCAGGGAGAAATCATTCAAAGAGACCAGATTTCATTTCAGAGAAATGTGGGTTCTGCCAAGTGCACAAAATGGAGCACTTATTGGCCCAGTAATAAAATCTCCCCTCCCCTCTCCTCCCCTCTTCTCTCCTCTCTTCTCCCCTCTTCTCTCCTCTCTTCTCCTCTCCTCTCCTCTCCCCTTTCTTTGTCTCTACCCTATCTTCCTCTCCCACCTCCTCCTTCTTCTTTCTTTCTCTTATTCTTTCTTTCTCTTCTCTCTTTCACTCTCCTGTGACTCTTTTCTTTCTTTGTCAATATTGACTGACTCCTTCTCTTTTCCACTCTTTTATCACCAATTCATCTTTCCCTTCTTTCAAAAATGCCAATTCACCCTTCCCTAAAAACCCTACAATCTGTATGCAAGAGTCTGCCCAGAATTCCTTGTGGAAGTGCCTTAGAGAATTTGTGGTGCCAACCATCTCACCAGAGCCTGGATGACTTTGAGATTGGGTCTGCTGAGGCCAGACAGGTAGAAATGCCCCCAGAGGAGAATAGGTTGGAAAGGAGACTAGATTCACACTGAGACATCCTATGGTGATGGTTTGCACTTCTCAAAACTTTAATGTGCAGAAGAACCACTTGGGGAGTCTTGTTAAAATGTAGTTTCTGATTCACTGTGTCTTGCATGGGGCACGAGATTCTGCATTTTGAATAGGCCCCCACGTAATGCTGCTGTTGCTGGCCTCAACACTGCACTTCAAATACAGTGAGGTCGAATGTACTGTCACCCAAAGTATAAGTCATATGCAGCTACTGGTGCACAAAAAGACATTTGGTGATGCAAAGTGAATATTTTTAAACTTCTAATAGTACTGTGTTAATTTTTGTGAGTAGCAGAAAATTATAACTAAGCACCTGTGGTTTTATAGATAATATTGCTTGAGAGGAGTTTGAAAGGGTATTTAATTTCCTGAGTTGACTTAAATAAAATTATTAAGTCATTGGTAGTATGAGGTATGTGGGTGTAATTATTCTGTGAATGCAATGAGTGAATGAATGAAGTCGGGAGGAGAGGAGGCACAGAGAAGCGAGGAGCATGGGCTTTGGAATGAGGCCAAGATTTGGGCTCAAATCCTGATTCTGCCAAACTTATTCTCTTTGAAGTTCACTTTTCTCAATGTCAAGTGAGGCTAATGTTGTCTACCTCGCAGAGTTATTGTGAAGAGGAGAAAGATAGTTCATGATACATGCCTGGTGCAAGGTGGGGACTGAGCTAATGGAGATAAGGATAGCAATTTTACTATTGCAGAGAGAATGGTGGGCCCAGAGTGAGGGGTACACGCTGATTTTAAAGGATATGGGCCAGAGACAGAAGGCATTAGACAGTGGGGTAGCATGATCTGCACTGGTCATTTCTTCCCTCATCACGTTATAAGACATAGATCCTTGTTTCTTGGTCCATTTGGGTCATGGTTGTTAAAGGGAAACCTGGAAAGCCAGGAAACTATTCATACAACCACTTCTTGTTTGTGCCCCATAGAACTTAGATGCACAGGCAGGAAATTAACCTCATTTTTAGGTAGCAAAGAAAGGCCATAGCTTGTGTATGTGTGCCTGTGAGTGCATGCGTCTATATTAGAAAGCTGGTCAGAGCCTCAAAGCCTCCCCTATAAATAGTTCTAAAACTGAACCCGAGGAGATGGGCTTTACTAACTCTGAAAGGCAAATGATGCCAGCAGCCTGATGCCCAAGGAGGAATAAATGGAGCCCCTCTGGCCTCAGTTCTTTGCAATCAGGCCCTTAGTTGCAACGAGACTGAGCCACCTCCCTCTGCATGATATGACCATGGGATCCAGATTCTCTCCATGAACTAAACCCAGAGGCTCCTAGAAGGGGATCCCAGCTCTGCCACTCCTGCTTCCTTCTTTTGGCATCTCACAGGGAGCCACACTCTGTTCTATCCCCCAGGAATGGCCATGGCCCACTTCCATGTAGATAATCTCACCTCCTGCAGGTAGTCTTCCCTCATGTGAGTATGACTGATACAGTTTGACTCTGTGTCCTCACCCAAATCTCATCCTGAATTGTAATCCCGATAATCCCCATGTGTCCAGGGAGGGACCTGGTGGGAAGTAATTGGATCATGGGAGTGGTTTCCTCCATGCTGTTCTCATGATCGTGAGTGAGTTCTCGCAAGATCTGATGGCATTGTAATGGGCTCTTCCCCCTTTAGACGCTCTCTCTCACCTGTCGCCATGTAAGACATGTTTGCTTCCCCTTCCGCGATGATTATAAGTTTCCTGAAGCCTCCCCAGCCATGCGGAACTGTGAGTCAATTAAACCTCTTTCCTTAATAAATTACCCAGTCTTGGGTATTCCTTTGTAGCAGCGTGAAAACAGACTAACACAATGACCCAGTGAAAATGGCAATAACTTATTTTTGCCCAAGAAGCCTAGATTTAAAGCATTTGTGTTATTTTCTCCATGTGTAAAAAGGGAATACAAGACAGTTCCTCAAAAAGTGAAACACAAAGAACTAGGAACAATTCTACTTCTAAGTATATACCCAAAATAATGGAAAACAGATACTGAAAAAAAATACATGTGCATGTATGTTCACAACAGCTGTATTCACAATGGGCAAAAGGAGGAAACAGCCCACATCAATGGGCTAAATGGATGATTAAGTGGATAAATAAATTGTGTGGTATAAAATATTATTGAAATATTGCTTAGCTATAAAAAGGAATGTAATACCAGAATATGCTCCAATGTGGATGAACCTTGAAAACACTATACAAAAATATTATGTGAAAGAAGCCAGACACAAAAGGTCACATATTGTACAATTCCATTTATGAAAAACATCCAGAATAGGTAAACCTATAGAGACAGACCAAAGAATGGTTTTTACCAGGGTATGGAGGGGAGAGAAGAATGGAGAATAACTGCCTAAAGGGTGCAGGGTTCCCTTTTAGGATGATGAAAACTTTTTAGAACTGTACAGAGGTGGTGGCTGTACAGCATTGTAAATGTTCTAAATGCCACCGAATTGTTCACTTCAAAGTGGTTAATTTTGCTATGTGCATTTTACCAAATTTTTAAAAAAGGAATAGGAATAATTACTCTCTTAATATGATTAAGTGAGAATGAAGACATAGTGCAGGTAGAACCCCAAACGCACCCTGTGGCTTAACTCTTGTCACTCAATAAATGCATTTCCCTTCCTCTTCCCAGACTTAATCTTTTCACAGACTGCAAGAATCATATACCTAGTGTCCCTTAGCAGAGTTGAATTGTCCTTAATTTTTAAAGGGTGATATTAATTGTTTAGGGAAACCCATTGGGAATTTTAAAAAGTAACAGTAAAGCAGGAAATGTACAAAAGGTACCATTTCCAAGCCTGGTTTCTGTCTATACTACAGCTTTTTTATTTACTTCTGGGATCTTATTCTCAGTCCATTTCTCCAACTTTGTCTTTGTGCTTCCCATTTGTGCACCAATGAGCTGTTCTCCTCTATGGTTTTTCAATTTCTAGTTCCAGGCCAGATTTGTGTGAATGAAGTCTTACACCACCTTCATATACAGAAATTGCCTTTTATTTGATTTTTGAGACAGGGTCTCACTCTGTCACCTAGGCTGTTGTGTAGTAGCATGATCATGGCTCACTGCGGCCTCAATCTCTCCAGGCTCAGGTGAACCTCCCATCTCAGCCTCCCAAGTATCTATGACTACAGACACGCCTCACCACGCCCGGCTGACTTTTGTGTTTTTTGTAGAGAGGGTTTTGCCATGTTGGCCAGGCTGGTCTTGAACTCCTGGGTTCAAGCAATCTGCCTGCCTTGGCCTCCCAAAGTGTTGAGATTACAGGTGTGAGCCACTGTGCCTGGCCAGAAGCTGCCTTTTAGATAGCTTGGCCTCCTTGGACAAAATGACAGCAATGATAAAATATTGCTATCATTTATTGTGAATTTGTGTTGTTTTGAGGTTTAAGAGTGTTTACATGTGTTTTAATTCCCGCAACAATCTTATGAGGTGAGTTCTATTATTAGTGCCATCTCACAGATAGAAAACTATTCATTAGTGAGGTTAAGCAACACACCCAGAGCTGAAATACAAAATAAGTGAATGAATGGACTGAGTTAAGTGAAGGACTGCCGTTCATTGGTTTCCGGAGGGCAGAAGTGTCAGCTCCTATTTTCTATGAGGGGCACATAGCACGAGGAACTGAAGGTGGCTCTTAGACAAGGCAGGTGAAGGACACCCATTGCTGGAGCTGTTCTGAGAGACAAGGTCAAGGTAACTATGCTAGGCTGCTCCTAAAATTCAGATTGAATATCTCTTATCCAAAATGTTTGGGACCAGAGGTGTTTTCAATTTTTGATTGTTTTTTCTTTTGCATTTTAGAAAATTGCATATACATAATGAGATATCTTGGGGATGGGGCCTACGCTTGAACACAAAATTCATTTGTTTCATATACACCTAGTACATGTAGCCTAAAGATAATTTCCTTCACCTCCCCCGCCCGGGGACGCTGAATATGTTGTGTGCCTGAGTTTTTACTGCAGTCTCTCACATGAAGTCAGGTGTGAAGTGTTCCACTTGTGTTGTGATGTCAGCTCTCAAAAAGTTTTAAATTTTGGAGCATTTCAAATGTTGGATCTTTGGATTAGTGATGCTCAATTTTCCAATGATCTGTGACTCCAGGTATTCAGGCCCTTGTGTAATCACCTCTTTGGGCTAACCTAGGAATGTGCTTTTAATAAATATAATGCAGCAAAACTGATGGAATAATGTGCCTTCTGAGAATGGGCTACAAAGACCCTGGTTTCTATCCTGTCTTCCTCTGTCTCTCTCACTCTCCCTTGCTTGCTGTGCTGGAATCCAGTTGCACTGTTGTAAGCTGCCCAGTGGGGAAGTCCACATGGTAAGGAACTGGTGATTCCAGCCAGTGAGAAACTGCTGTGCCCTGCCAGCTGCCACATGCATTAACCTGGAAGTGGATTGTCCTCCATTTGAATCTTGAGATGAAGACTGCAGCCTTGTGAGGGACCCCGACTCAGATAACCCAACTAGATCACTTTGATCCCTGACCCACAGAAAATGTGAGATAATGCAGGGACTTTAAAGCAAGTCCCTATGCTAGCCCAAAGAGGTGATTACACAAGTTTGGTTTGAGCTATTACATTTTGGGATAATTTGTTAAACGGAGATAGACGATCAGTACAGTAATATTTCAAGTCATACATATCCTTTGCTAGACCCTTTCTAGAGACAGGGGAGACTGAGAGGAATGAGAAGACACAGTCCCTGCCCTCCAGAAACTCATGGGCTAGTAGGATGGAAAAATAATCACTTAAAGTGGGAATCTGGAACTGTGTGCAAGGTACAGAGGTGGCAGAGGAGATTCAACATTAATGAAAGATTCCAGGGCTTTAAAGTAGGAGTAGGAGTTCATAAGAAGATGCTGCAAACAATATATTTTTTGAATGAATGAATACTCTAGAATGGCAAGAGATGGGAAGCAAGACCAATTGAGATACAGGAAATGGGGTTATCATAATTTGGCAACCAATCTGCAGGAAGGGAGGGGTGGAGACAGGAAAGAGTCAAAGATGACTGGATTTTGTTGTTGTTGTTCGGTTAAACAAGTGGTGGTTGTGCCATCAGCTAAGATAAAGATCACAGGAAGAAGATTGCAAAGAGCAGTAAGCCTTTGTAACAGATCTCAGTCATGTGCCATACTGCTGTTCTTTAGCTTTCTTTGATCACTATTTGATAGGAGAGAGAGGGAGAGAGAAAGCGAGAGAGAGAGGAGAGAGAGAGAATGATATTAGTTATCATTGTGCAACAAAACTTCATGATAGCATTCTGAGAATGGCTTCACTGCTCAGGGTCTCTCTGAAGTTGCCATCAAGATATTGGTCAGGGCTGCAGTCAGCTAAAGGCTTGACTGGGGCTGGAGGATCCACTTCCAAGATGATTCACGTGGCTATTGGCTGAAGGTCTGAGTTCCTCTCCATCAGGCTGCATCTTCCAGGGAGCTAACACCTTTCAGAGCAAGACATTAATCCAAAAGCAAGAGAATAACCAGGTAGCTGCAAGATATTTTATAACCTGGACTCCTAAGTCATACACTGTCACTTCTGCTTTATCCTATCCCTTAGAATTGAGAGACGTAAAAAATTTGTGGCCATATCTTAACACACGTACCCACACACGTATGTATGTGTGTCTATATACACATTATGTATATATATGTGTGTGCTTAGACTGATACCTTAGTAGTCTAAGTATAGTAGTAGTAGATACTAAATATTTCTGAATGAAATTTTTACACTGCATGCAGAAGTCTTATTCTATTTCATTTAAGATATTACAAACATGGTTCTATGGTATTAAGAACTAAAAATATCATAGGCTTTGCATAGACTTAGGCTGGCTTGAGTTTGAATACCAGATCCATCTCTACAAACCTGGACAAGTCGTTTAACTGCTCCAAAGCACAGTTTCAGTATCCATCAAATGAGAATAATAGCACTTACGTATCCCAGAGTTGTTATAAGGATTAAATCACTTAGTATGTGCACAGGACTTAAGCCACTGCCTGGCACATGGCAATCATTATTTAAATGTCATTTATTTTTCATATTATGCATTCCAGAATGGTGTGGCCTTTCATGTACTTCCCCTGTATTTTCTGCTGCTATTTTCTCCTGGCTTGTGGTTGAGGTTTTAAGGATTCAGACGTCCAGGGATGAGCTTTCACAGGGGCCTCATGGTGTGAAAAGGGATATGCTTTCTGTTCTAGTAAAAGCACATGGTCGCTTCCTGTTCTGTATTTGCTGTAGGAGTTCAGAAAGCACAGGGGCTGATGCCAACCATTATGCTGACTGTAGACATGATTAATTGGTTGTCTATTCCAGGAATTAACACTTCTTCCCACAAATACCTGATTACAATGACTAATTAGACAAAAGTTCTTCCCAAAGCCTGTTTGAATTACAGCTCTAATGTAATAAACCTTATTCAATGCAGATATGATTATTTTTTCCATTCTTTCTCCTTATAGGAATCAATAAGTTGTTTAGGAGTGTTTAATAGAGAGAAAATGAACAAAAAGTAGATTTTGCTCCTTTATGAAGGTAACTTTTAAACTTTTTACCTTTAAAAAAGACCATCTTTTTCATCTACCCAATGAGTGGGATTTTCAGGAAAATTTAGGTGGGTTCATTTCCATGATTAGGTGAGGATGATTAATGGTCCTTCCAGCAATTAGTGTTGGATTTCACCGTTACCAAAATAAACTTGTGTTCACAAATCTCACCACATATATTCTGAGTGCCATATGTCACAGACCAGGGGAAATTTGTTTTCTGTTCTTGCCTCATGCCACATCTAATGCTCATGTCTCCCTTGCTCTTTTACGATGTTCAAAGTACATCTGGAATGCTGAGATCCTCTCAGAAAATAATTATTTTGAGGCACCACATGAATAATAGGACAGTAAGAAAACAGAATACAATGTTCTGGGACTTTCTAACACACACGACATCAAATCGTAGGCGCTTTTTTTATGTTCATCAAAGTAATCTTTGTTCCAGGGTCATCCCCTTGGAAAGAAGCTTGTCTTGTGTGTATGAGTGACAATGTGGATGAAAAACACCATATAAATTTCAAATGGCATTGTTAGTTGAAGTGGAATGGTAGGCCAAGAGACTGGTACCCACGGTAGTGGCGTCTGGTCTTTCTCTATCTCTCATAACCATGGCACCAAGGCTCCTGAGGTCACATTATTCAAGGTAGATTATTTAAGCAGGAAAATTAATGGAGACAATGTTGGCTAGAGTGTCCCCATGAGCATGGGTCTCAGACAAATATTCTGGACCAAAGAGATCCTAAGTATCCCAATGACGGTAACCTTCAAATTCCCTCCCTCCAATTCTATCCTACTCCCACCATAACTCTTAGCATCTCCATGTTCGTGATGGGGGACAAGGTGTGTGTGTGGAGATGAAAGAAGACTCAACACAAAACATAACTTACAGCTGTGAGTTTATGTTGTTGTCATCCATTGATTCAATATAGATTGAACATTTAATATTATAGGGATGGAAAAATCCCACCACCATCCTCTTAGGGTTCCAACTGGGTCTAATAATTAAATCAACATAAGATAGGTTAACAGGGTAAAAACAAAAAATAAGTTTTATGTGGCACAGGAGCCTCCATAAAGAAATGACAACCTGAATAAACAATTAGAATCACTTATTTATGTACTGGATTGGACAAAGAATAGTTATGAAGAAACAACTACATTATGTGGGGAGGCTTAAAAGATAAGAGTTTCTCTAACAAGGTCTATACAGTATTCTCTTAGTCTCTGTTGCCTTTCCTTCCAGCATAGGAGGACTGTCTTTAATATGGGTATTTCATCTTCTGCTTTAAAGAAACAGCATAAAGGTTAATGTGGTCTTCTTGCACCTGCAGTTTTTTCAATTGCCTTTAACTTAATAAATAGTTAATATGCTGGGAGGCCAGGGGGTAATGTTGGGGATAGGGAGGGCATCAGGAAGAATAACTAATGGTTGTTGGGCTTAATACTTAGGTGATGAGTTGATCTGTGCAACAAACCACCATAGCTCACGTTTACCTGTGTAGCAAACCTGCACATCCTGCACATGTACCCTGGAACTTAAAATGAAAGTTGAGGCTGGGCACAGTGACTCACGCCTGTAATCCCACCACTTTGGGAGGCAGAGGCAGGTTGATTACCCGAGGTCAGAAGTTTGAGAGCAGCCTGGCCAATATGGTGAAACCCCGTCTCCACTAAAAATACAAAGATCAGCTGAGTGTGGTGGCACACACCCGTAATCCCAGCTACTTGGGAGGCTGAGGCACGACAATCACTTGGACCCAGGAGGCGGAGGTTGCAGTGAGCTGAGATCATGCCACTGTACTCCAGCCTGGGTGACAGAGGGAGACTCAATCTCAAAAAAAAAAAAAAAAAAAAAATGTTGAAGAAAAAATAGTTAACATGCCAGAGTGATATATTTTTAAGTCTTTTATGATTTATGAGGCACTGTTCTCAGTGGTTAGAAAGCTAAGATTCTAGATAATGGGTCATGACCACACTCTTGGGATCACTAGACCAAACCTAAAACAACAAACAAACAAAAAACTCCAAACAAAATCCAAGTTCTGTATTTTATTTATTTATTTATTTATTTATTTATTTATTTATTTATTTATTTATTTATTTATTTATTTCGAAACAGAGTCTCACTCTTGTTGCCCAGGCTGGAGTGCAATGGCACGATCTCGGCTCACTGCAGCCTCTGCCTCCTGAGTTCAAGTGATTCTCCTGCCTCAGCCCTCAAAGTAGCTGGGATTACAGGCACGCGCCACCACACCCGGCTAATTTTTATATTTTTAGTAGAGATGGCGTTTCACCATGTTGGTCAGGCTGGTCTTGAACTCCTGACCTCAGGTGAACACCTGCCTCAGCGTCCCAAAGTACTGGGATTACAGGCGTGAGCCACCGCTCCCGGCCTGTTCTGTATTTTAAATGCCAAATCAAGAGAAAACAAATGTTAAGCTTTTGCATTCAACTCATGTTACAGTTATAACTGATTTCAGGGACTGGAGGTGGGCTTTTAAAAAGCTGTTTTGGGGCCGGGTGCGGTGGCTTACGCCTGTAATCCCAGCTCTTTGGGAGGCCGAGGTGGGCGGATCACAAGGTCAGGAGATCGAGATCATCCTGGATAACACGGCAAAACCCCATCTCTACTAAAAATACAAAAAAAAATAGCCGGGCGTGACGGTGGGCGCCTGTGATCCCAGCTACTCGGGAGGCTGAGGCAGGAGAATGGCGTGAACCTGGGAGGCGGAGTTTGCAGTGAGCCGAGATGGCGCCACTGCACTCCAGCCTGGGCGACAGAGCAAGACTCCATCTAAAAAAATATATAAAATAAAATAAAAAGCTGTTTTTTTTTTTTTTCTACTATGAAACAGGACACAATAAATGTTTAAAGAACCATTTTGTGAACATCCAGATATTTGTCACATACTTAAATAAGCCCCAAGAATTCAGTTGAAGGTCTTTGTGTGTTTCTCCTCTGCCTTACCCCACTCTCTCAACCTACAGAATTGCTATCTTGATTTTTACATTATCATTCCTAGAGTTGTGATTATTTAATAGGGGCATTCTAAGTTAATAAGGTTAGGATGAAATAAAAGCCATCATGTTGAATCATGTGTCTACTGAAATCCTCTATCTTGAAGGACTTTTAGCAAAAAATTAGAAATGTGAATGTTTGGTCTAACTTCTCCACTGCATTATAATTAATTAATGGCATTTATTTTATGCTGTGTTTTTGTTTGTTTGTTTGTTTTTTGATAGAGTCTTGCTCTGTCGCCAGGCTGGAGTGCAGTGGAGCGATCTCCGCTCACTGCAACCTCCACCTCCTGGGTCCAAGCGATTCTCCTGCCTCAGCCTCCCAAGCAGCTGGGACTACAGGGGCCTGCCACCACGCCCAGCTAATTTTTGTATTTTTAGTAGAGATGGGGTTTCATCATGTTGGCCAGGATGGTCTCGATCTCTTGACCTTGTGATCCACCCAACTCCGCCTCCCAAAGTGCTGGTATTACAGGCGTGAGCCACTGTGCTCGGCCTGATTTTATGCTTTAACATTCACGTCTTCTACTGAAGGACTATCTTCTAAGGGTGCTTTCAGGTTGTAATCAGGAGTCCATGTAAAACCCAAGAGTGAGAATGCAGAAAGGGATTGCAGGGCCTAGAAGAAACTCTCTCTCGTCTCTGCTTCTCTGTATGTCTGTCTGATTCTTCTTGCTGTTCATGCAAGATTTCTGCAAAACAAACACATTCATAAGGCTACCAGATTTAGCAAAAACTTTATAGATACATATACATTTTATATATTATGTATCTTGTATATATGTGTTTGATTACATTTAATTAATCAAATGTAATTTGATTAATTGATGCTTGATTACATTTAAATTTCCGCTAAAGAATAAAGATTTTTAGCATTCATCCTATGCAATAACTGGATGTATTTACACTAAAAATATTTCATTGTTTATTAGAAATATAAACTTAAATGAGAATTCAATATTTTTTTCTGCCAACCCTAAATAGCTTCTACAAATACACGTCTCAAGCCCAGCCCCATGTAGAGACTTGTTTTCTCTTCCTTTTAACTCTTGGGAGAGAAAAGACTCTGACTGCTCCAGCCTTGGTGGGTTTCAAGTAGCTTGAGCTGAGTCATGCTGATTGCACAGAGCTGCTAGAAGACTACCTTTGTGGATTAAGGCAGCAACTACAGAGGGTGACTGTGACCTGGGAAGACATAAAATGTCCACTCCAGACTACCTGTATTTACTTCACTTTCAAATAAATCGAGATTGTTCTCAATGGTTCCTTCTCTCATTTGTCTTAGGAGGCAGTGTTATGTGGCAGGTAGGAACACAGACCCTGAATTTCCACTTCCAAGTGTGATTCCTTCCTCTACTACTTACCAGTTATGATTTTGTGCAAGTCAACTTCCCTATATATAAAAATGAGACAGATAATCATAGTAACTACTTTATAGGATTGCTGTGAAAATTAAATGAATTAAAATACGTAAAGCATTTAGAACCCTGCCTGTAACATATTAAAATTGTACAACAGTTTATTATTTTTCTCTTGAGATAAGTGTATGCCCAGTGAATTTTAGGAAGGATGTCCAGGAAGAGAGGTAAGGGACAATCTAACTGACTCACTTGGTTTTAAAACCAGTGTATACCAACTTTAGGCTTATTCTTCAAAATATTTTAGCCCAGAAGTCTACTAATATTTCTGTAAAGGGTCAGATAGCAAATATTTTAGGCTTTATGGTTCCTGTGGTGTTTGCACAATGCCCCAAGTGTGCTGCTGTAGCATGAAAGCAGGCACGGAAAATTTATAAGCAAATGGGTGTGGTCTTGTTTCAATAAAACTTTATTTACAAAAACAGGCAGTGGGCCAGATTTGGTCCACGGACGGTAGTGTGTTAACTGCTCCTGTAACCCGTCTGGCATCACTCTTTTTCCCACTTTTTAAAGAATCAATTGAAACTAATATAAACTATTCCTCCTGTCCCCCCTCTCAGTCATGGGTTTCACAGACACTGAATGACGACTGCCTTGAACACTTGCTGAAAATCAGTTTTACAATATGCTAAGAGGCTTAAAAGTGTACAGACCATTTATTAGTTTGACAAATATTGATTCAGAATCCATGATATATTAAGCACCCTTCTGGCCACTACTGGGCATCCCTTCCAAAGAAATCATCAGAGAAGCAGATACAGACAAAGAAAATCAAATATATTTACCAAAATGTAATTTACAACAGCAAATAATTTTTTATAGCTTCTTAAAACACAACCTAAATTTATAATGTTTAGGTAAATTCTGGTGTAATCATAATATAGAATATTATGCTCTCATTAACAGATTTCCATTCTTCACAGTAATGTAAATTTTTTTTTTTTTTTTTACTAGTTTTCAAGTTTTAGGATCAACTTCTAGAGAAAGCACTAATGTTTCAATTATGGACTAAAGAGAGAATATAAAAGTTAGCAAAACCGACTAAAAGAAAAATTATAGCTAGCAGAAGTTGAGAAGTGTTAAGGAGGATAACAAGATGAGTCCCCTACAAAATATTAAATAAAAAAAGTTTTATAAATAGAAAGGGAAATCAAGGTTTAGATATGTTATTTATAGTATGGTAATCAAGAAAGGAATTAAAAAATAAAGGCATAACTTGGGAGAAGAGGCAGGAGAAAATATGTGTTTGGAGATGGTGGTGGAAATGAACCTAGCTCCCAACCATCACAGCAGGAAATCGACAGATAATTCCTGAAGTAGAGAAATCTAGAAGTCACATGTTATTTAGCCATATGGAGGTAACAGAGAAACTTCAAATGAAAATGGTTAAAAAGTGGTTCCCAAGGGGATATGCCTAGGTTAGCGGGGGCAGTGTGTGGAAATAGGGGAGGGAACTATTGCATTTCACTATTGAAAAGGAAATATTGTTTATGAATAGTCTGTAATAACATGGAAAAATATTTCTAATTCAAGTGGAAAGGCTGGTAACATTGTATACACAGAACTTTAGCAAGTATATAAAAATGAAAAAGAAAATAAGCAAAATGCTATGCATAGGGAAATGCCAAATTATCTACAGCTCTCTGGGTGGTAGGAAACAGGATCATTATGTTTTTTGTCACAACCTTCTTCATTTCTGTATTTTCCCAATTTTCTATAGCAAAATTGCATTACTTTTATAATGCCAAAAGAAATTACACATTAAAAGACTTGAATGGTAGCCCTTTGGTTCAGTTTTCTATACTCTCTGAGTTAGATAGGAATCAAAAAGGAAGGTTTGGCTGGGAGTCAGAGGTCGTGGGATTTTCCTTGTGCTCTGCACACAATAAGCTGTATCTCACGGGTGGGTTACCAGCCTCTTCTCTTCTACTGCAAAGGGAAGGTTGAACTAGGTGATCTCCAAGCTGCCTTCTTTCTCTTGCACTTTAGGATTAATTCTAAAGCAATTCACTATGCACTGGGAGCAACTCCTTATTCTTTCATTTTTATTTCATTTTTTTTTATTTTTTTACTTTTTTTGAGATGCAGTTTCACTGTTGTCTCCCAGGCTGGAGTGCAATGGCACGATCTCAGCTGACTGCAACCTCCGCCTCCCGGGTTCAACCAATTCTCCTGCCTCAGCCTCCCGAGTAGCTGGGATTATAGGCATCTGCCGCCACGCCCAGCTAATTTAGTAGTAGCAGTAGTAGTAGTAGTAGTATTTTTAGTAGAGACAGGGTTTCACCATGTTGGCCAGGCTGGTCTCAAACTCCTGACCTCAGGTGATCCACCCGCCTCGGTCTCTCAAAGTGCTGGGATTACAGGCATGAACCACCGTGCCCAGCCTATTTCATTTTATTTTTAACAGCTTTAGTGAGGCATAACTGATATACCAAAAAAACCCTGCATGCATTTAATGAATACAGTTTGATGAGTTTGGACATATGCACACATCTGTGAACCCATCGCCACAATCAACATCATAGATACATCCGTCATATCAATTCCAAAATTTCCTTGTGTCCTTTTTCTTTTTTTTTTCTTTGTGGTGAGAATATTCATATACGGAATTTAACATAGTCAAATTTATAAAAGCAGAGAATAGAATGGTGATTAGCAGGGCCTGGAGGGAAAGGAAATGGGGAGTTGCTCAATTGGCATAAATGTTCAATTATGCAGGATGAATACGCTCTACAGATCTGCTGTACAATATAGGACCTGTAGTTAACAATACTGTATTATGCTCTCAACAATTTGTTAAGAGGATAAATCTTCTGTTAAGTGTTCTTACCACAACTCCTTATTCTTAGTCATCATGATCCACACAACAGGATCCCGGTCCCGTTTGGTTCCCTTGAAATGATCTATGTGTGCACCCTTGTCAAATAGAACCTGCTGTTGGCATCACAGATGCAGTAAAGAGACCGTGGGCTTTGGAGTCTGGCAAACCTGGCCACTCATTTGTTGTGTACCTTGGGGGCAAATCACTTGTAGCATAGCATCTGCAGTGCTGACAGGTACACAGTGATTTGTAAAGAAGAAAGGTCTCCGAACCTACCTCCCTGTCTTTAAAAGGAGACGCATAATAATAATCCCTACTTTCTAGCGTTATGAGAACAGGAGAGCTTGTATGTCAAAGGACGTAGCATAGTGTGTGGCACATGACAGGGTCTTAGTAAGAAGAAGTTGTCACTACAGTGGCCAACCTTTACTATGTTTATGAAGCTTAGCACAGAGGTTTATGCCCCGTATTCATTACCTCATTTAATCTTCTCGTGGTCCTTCCAGTTACGGAGGGATTTCTCTCAGGTTGGGGCTACAACATGGAGTGTAGCTAAGATCACGGACTTGAGACAAACAGACTTCCATTGTCTAGCTGTGTAATTAGGAAAGTTATGTAACTTCTCAAAGCACCTTTATTTTCTCATCTGTAAAATGAGATGTTAATAGGATACCTACCTTAAAGATGGTAGTGAGAATTAAATAAATTACTGTATGTAAGTTGCATGGAGGAGTGCCTGGTGCATAATATAGTTAGCTATTATTATTCTTGTTTTACAGATGAGATCACTGAAACTGGAAGTAGATGGATAGCTCTCCTATGGAGGAGGGTCACACATTTAAGAGTGAAAACATGAACCCAGGCGGGTAGAAGCCATCACGTGCTTGCTTAATCATCATGCTGTTTACCCTCTCCCTGGTCAACTATTTAGCATAAGTGAATATGGATAAAATTGCCCAGATGAACTGTTGCTCACTGCGTATTGCATTTGTAGGTTAGAGTAAATAACATCTGATAGAAAATGTCATTACAATAAAAAAAAAAAAATAACCAAGAGAGCTTCAGATGCCCAGTGTTGTAGCCAAGCTAAAGACGAAGGATGGCATTTAGAAAGGGCATATCACAGGGACCGCAGAGCCTGGGCATGGAGCGATGAGTCAACATTGAGTCCCTGGTTGCTCCCCACAGTCTGGATGGCTTGCTGGTAGCCTGGGAAGCGAGGGTGGAGGGGTCAGTGGCTTTGTGTTGGAAATTGTGGAGCAGAGAAGAAACAACTATTGCAAAAGTTTCTTGAAACCACAGAGAACCTGTCCAGAGTGATTTATTGCAACTGGAGTTTCATCATTTCTTTCTGTCTAGCGGATTCTGTGTGTAGGTTTCTGCTGACCTCCTTCCCCAGGAAGCGAGAACAGAATGTGACCTCTCCTTGTTCTTTGTTGAGTCCAAGTGCTCAAATGCACCTTCAGGTCAGGCGCAAACTCATGAAGGATCTACTTTGAGCCCACAATCACTGAGTTCTGATGTGCTACAAGGTGGCAGTAAATATGGAAACCATCATTCCTGATATTTTAAGCCAGTACCATGTTCCAATCATAGTATATCACTGAATTTAAAATGACATCAATAACTTACACTTTTGTTTCATGCACCACTAAGAAAAAACCCCTCCATCCGATAACCTAGGATATACCCTCAATTTTAGGTCACATTCCAATTCCAGAGATGATAAAATGTGGTAAATATGTGTCTAAAGGGTAATTCAATATAGTGTTAGCTCATTTGATCCTCCCATTGACTCCACAAAGCAGGCATATATATACACCTCCTTCAAGAATAGGAAAGTGGTTCAGAGATATTAGATAACTTGTTCAAAGTTAAACAGTCAGTAAAAGAGGGCCAAAATTTAAACCTAGGCAGCCTGATGCAAGCCCATGCACCTCCTGCAACCTGCAAGTCACCTGTTCTCTGTGCACTTAAGGAAGGAAGCCTGGTGGTATCTTCGTGTTCCTTCTCTCCCATTCCTCAGCTGAGCTTTAGGCTTCACATATTACAGCTTCCCTGTTCCAGACTGAGTCCCTAGCTGCTTCCAGAGGCCAGTAGAGCCCCAGAGGTCAGAACTTCCTCCTTGAATCTTTTCAAAACTCTCTGGTTGGGAACATCAGAAACTATCAATAGCAGATGGGGAGCCTGTTGGGAGAAAAAGGGCAGCTTGCAGAATGGACCAGAGAGTGGGACCTGGGCAACGCCAGCAGTCTAGATGCCAAGAAGTCTTCAAACCTCTACTTGCAAGAATCTGCATTAGCCAATTCTGATTAATTTTCCTAAAGTCGTGTCACAAAATGCAAGAGTCAACATTTCAGGACAGACAACCCCGTTGAGGATGCTCAGGGGAAGTGTACACTCAGCAGGGAGTTCTTCAAGAGGAAATTTAGGCAAAGAGTTCAGGCTTTGGGTTCAAACTGCCCTCTCGCACAGCCAGCTCTGCCTACTCTCTGGGTGACCTTGGGAACTTAACCCCTATGCACGTCAGTCCCCGCCTCTGTAGAATGGAGATCACAACAGCCCTACCTCACAGGGCTGGGAGGATGTAGGAGATGATGCCTCATACCATGCACACAGCAAGTGCTTAATAAATGTTGGCAAACATCTGTCCCTTCATGTGTCAGACTTTGAAAGTTACAGCTCTTTGTCACAGAAACTTTCTGATACCTACAACTTCATGATTTTTTTCCCAGAAGTATCTAAAGTCCCTAAAATTGGAAATGCCTCATGTTTGATTTTGAGCTACCACTTGGAAGTGAAAACCCTCAGGTCTCAAATTTTCTGTTGAAAATACGTAATATCTTACATTGGTATATAGACGGATCATTTCTAAAGTCATCCTTCAAATGCCTTGTTTTTTTGATCCACTATGTACATAGTCTGTGCCCAACACTGTGGCAATGTCTATAATTTATATGCTAGGAGACAAGGTCTGTATCATTCATGAATTTGTGACTTAATAGGTCCGAAACCTATTAAGTTGCAAACAATAGGTCATAAACTTAAGTCATAAACTAGGTTTCCCAACCTCAGTACTATTGACATTTTGTCAATTCTTTGTTGGGGGGAGCCGTCCTGTGCGTTGTAGGATGTTAAGAACATCCCTGGTCTCTACTTCTAGATGCCAGTAGCAAATACCCTTCCCTTTAGTTTTAAAAACCAAAAATACCTCCAGAAATTTTTTTTTCTTTTTGAGATGGAGTCTCGCTCTGTTGCCCAGGCTGGAGTGCAATGGCACAATCTCGGCTCACTGCAACCTCCACCTCCTGTGATCCACCTTCAAGTGATTCTTCTGCCTCAGCATCCTGACCAAGTAACTGGAAGTACAGGTGTGTGCCATCCCTCCCAGCTAATTTTGTATTTTTAGTAGAGACAGGGTTTCACCATGTTGGCCAGGCTGGTCTCAAACTCCTGACCTCAGGTGATCTGCCCACCTCTGTCTCCCAAAGTGCTGGGATTTGGGAGCCACCGTGCCTGGCCCTCCAGACATTTCTAAATGTGCCTTGGGATGCAATGTTGCTCCCAGTTGAGAACCACTGTGGTGGATCAACATAAGCTCCAAGAGAAACTAGCTGTCTCTGTCTGGTTCACCATTGCATTCTCAGGATCTAGAACAGTACCTGACACATAGAAGGTGCTTTATATTTGCAAAATGATCAAATAAACCTGGATCATGGCAATCTTAGGCTAAAAACAAAAGAAACTACAGAACACACTTCAAATATCCTTATTGCTTTCTAAATCAAGTCTGAATTCTCAAAGCTCTCCACCATGTGGGTCCAAGTGTACCTTCTCCGTCTCATGCTTCCATTTGGACTCAGGTGGTCCCCATAGACTCATTTCACTACTTTTATTTTATTTTATTTTATTATTTTATATTTTATTTTATTATCTTATTTTATTTTATTTGAGACAGAGTCTCACTCTGTTGCCCAGGCTGGATGGAGAGCAGTGGTGAGATCTCCGCCCACTGCAACCACCGTTTTCCAGGTTCAAGTGATTCTCCTGCCTCAATCTCCCGAGTAGCTGGGACTACAGGCACATGCCACCAGGCACTGGCTAATTTTTGTATTTTTGGTAGAGATGGGGTTTCACCATGTTGGGCAGGCTCGTCTCGAACTCCTGACCTCAAGTGATCCACCTGCCTCAGGCCACCTAAAGTGCTGAGATTACAGGTGTGAGCCACAACACCTGGCCAACCACATTTATTTTTACAAAATGATCTCAACTGCTTGGCAAGAAATCATTTCAGCCTACCACGTTTATCCTGCACTAGGAGACCCATCGGAAGAACTGTCAAACAAATATATTAGTCCTCAAAGTGACACTACGAGGTAAACCCTACATGAATAAGAGATGATAATGCTTTATCGCACAAGAATAAAGCTGGCTCTTTCCCCCTGCTTGACATAGATTTGAAATGGTACCTCCAAGGCTGTGGCTGGAAAGAGCCCAGCTTCAAGTGAGCCTCCTCCCTTTTGTTGCTCCCTCTCTGCCATCCTGGGATGGAAGTGTGCGTGGGGAGCAGGGGGGTTACTCAGAATCTGATGTAATCCCACCTATCCATCCATGATGCACAGTCCTGAGCTTGCAGAGGAGCCCTGGGAATGGTCTCTCAGCTGTGGCCCTTCTGGGTCCCACAGGGGCCTTTCCAGGGTATACAGTGCAGAGATGTGCACAGAGCTGTTAAAAAAAAACAAGGCCAAGGAACAGAACGCATGTGGCTTTTCCAGCGGGGATGGTTCTTATTTAAAATTTGGTTTTACATTTGTTTTGATATTTGAATTTGAAGCCAGGCCAGGAAAGGAAAATCTGCAATTATAATCATTTCTTAGCCTGTTAAGATGAAACTTTAAAATGAAATGTTAGGTTAGAAAGTAGGCAAAACAGCCGGGCACGGTGGCTCACACCCGTAATCCAAGCACTTTGGGAGGCTGAAGTGGGCAGATCACGAAGTCAGGAGATCGAGACCATCCTGGCCAACATGGTGAAACCCTGTCTCTACTAAAAATACAAAAATTAGCAGGGCGTGGTGGCACGTGCCTGTAGTCCCAGCTACTCAGGAGGCTGAGGCAGGAGAATCACTTGAACCCGGGAGGCGGAGGCTGCAGGGAGCCAAGATCATGTGCCACTGCACTCCAGCCTGGGTGACAAAAGCACTGAAAGTTTCCTCTTCACAGCTGGACTAAATATGAACTCATTCTGTGGCCACCCCCCTGTAGAACTCCATGTCACAATTTATACAACAAGAAGGTTAGAATCTGAGTGTCTCTAAACTATCTTCATTCTTTGATCTACTAGTCTGGTGTTGTTCAATGGAACTGTCTGCAATGCTGTAAACATTGTGTCTCCCAGCATGGTAGGCGTTAACCAGATGAAGGTATTGAGCCTTGAAATGTGGCCAGTGCCACCAAGGAACTAAATTTTTGACTTTATCTAAATTTTAATACATTTAGATTCAAATATAAATAGCCCATGTGGCTAATGGTTACTACATTGGATGGCACATCTTCATAATTCTGGAAATCCACAATGAAGATTCTAAATGCAACCACGATTTCCATAGTGTGGCCAGATCCATCCATCTACAGGTGGCAATAGGAAGGTATGTTACACTAGCAGACTCTAATATCTGTGAGGTCAGAGATTATGTCCCAGTATGACTTTCGCTCCAGAGTCTTTTATAGCATAGAACGCAGAGCCGGTGATCAATAGCATGTCAGTAAATTAATGAATAGACGAATGAATGATTTTTCTCTAGGAGTCTCTCTTTTATCTTCCTGCCATAGGTCTGAAATTCCCCTAAGAGCAAATAATTCTGGCAGCTTTTGCATTCTGGTGTCCAGAAGTCATCTGTTAAAATATAGCCACCCTTGGGAAGGTACTGCAATAAATAAGGCCATTATTAGCATCCTACATTCATTAATCCATCAGATTAGTTGAACACTTAAGGGAATAGTACAAAGGAGAAGAACACACTGATTGTAAAGGCTGAGGGAAATTCTATAACTTAATGAGTTTATGTGTTGCATATTATATGTGTTTCCTTGTTCCTTGTGTATTCAGGTGTGCCTGTATGATAATCTCCAGGTGTGTCGGTGTATGGCTGTGTGTGCAATATATAGATAAGATTTGTCCATTGTTAGATAGTTGGACTCCAAATGACACTAGTAATAATATAATAATCTCAATAATAATCTCTGCCACTTAATATCTAATGTGATTTTTGAACAAATGCTTAGCCTTTTGGAATTCACCAACTGTGAAATGGGGATAATAGGAATTATGTCTTACGGATTTGTGATCATTAAACAACATATTTTTTAAAGTACCTAACACAATACCTGACATATAATAGGTGCTCAACAAGTGGTCACTTAATGACACAATAAAATTGTGATTTTATATTGCATATGTCTACATATTGTATATGTCTCAGTAATTACATTAAATGCATTGCAACTATCTCTTCTTTAATTCTCATAATAATATTGCTAGCTACGTAGTATATTATCTCCATTTTACAAATATGGAAATGGCCTCGAAGGAGCTGAGTGCCTTAACTGAGTTCAGCCAACCAGATCAGCACATCAGCCAGTGTTGAAGAATAATAGTAATGATCCTAGCGTGATCTAATAGGAAAAAATAATTGGAAATGAGCACAGACTGAACTGCAAATCTACAGCCTTTCCCTAATGCTGCTAAGGCCTCTGGAGCCAGAAGGGCCCTGAGTAGCCAGACATCTGCATAATGGTTTCTCATCCTTTCCTCTCTTAGCAGTTAATTCAGCTAGCTGAATATGGCTCCAGGCTCAGAGCCAGTTAGAGCCCTCTGAAAACAAGGCTGTAGGTGGATAAGTGGGGAATGTCTGTTTTCTTCTCTTTTGCATACAAAACCCAGACTGTGAGTTTTGAAGGTTAGCAGGGGTGCTAAGGAGGCTAGTCAAGGCCTATTTGGAAAGTGAAAGGCTGGAACAAAGCACCTCAGGCCAGAAAAAAAGGAAATAGCAACAGCTGTCTCTGCAGATGCGCTTCCCTCACCCACTCTCGCATCCCCATCCCATCCTGGGGATGTGGGTGGTTGCAAAGTTGTGTTTAGAGAAGGGATGAAATTGGGTGGGGGTGAGGGAAGCTTGAGACATTATTGTAAAGTTAAAGCTATAAAATCTTTGTGAAACCTTCTTCTAGATCAAACATGGCCTGTAAAGTTAACTCCCACGTTATGGTTGTGGGAGATAACTACCACCCAATAAAATCTAAGAGGCTACCAGTCAGACTGTGTCTGGATTCATGTCATGTCCATTACCTGCACCACAATGGTGAGAAGTACGAATACTGCAGAGATTTCCTGATAGATTAGTAATCTCAGAGTCCCAGAATCTTGCTGCTATGTCTGCTTAAGAGTCAGGTTGTTTAGGTTCAACCCCCAGCTCAATGTTAGTTAACTTTGACTTTCTTCTTTCAAAAATGGGGGTGATAATGTTGATATTGGTATGACAATTAAAGGAGGTAATTTATGGAAAATATTTATAGTAGTGCCCAGTACAAAATAGGTGTTTGGTGAATGCTGATGCTCCTTATAATTATTCCATCTCCACCAAACATCCTTTTGGCAATGAAATGTTGTGATTGGTCTCCTGGCCAGCAGTCAGAGTGCAATGCACTCTCACAAAGCTTGTACCTGGAGTTGAGTCAACAGATGCATTTTATCTCCCATGTCTTTTTAAGTGACAGAATCCTCAGTCATTGAGTGGAAGTCCACAAGTTTGGCACTTGACATGGTTAAATATAGTTTGGATGTTTGTCCCCCTCCAAATCTCATGTTGATATGCGATATAGTTTGGATGTTTGGCTGTTTGTCCTCTCTAAGTCTCGTATTGAAATATCCCTGTATTAATCCTTTCTCACACTACTATAAAGAACTGCTTGAGACTGGGTCATTTATAAAGAAAAGAGGTTTAGTTGACTCACAGTTCTGCATGCCTGGGGAGGCCTCAGGAAATGTACAATCATGGTGGAAGGCAAAAGGGAAGCAAGGCAACTTCCTCACAAGGTGGCAGGAAGATGTGCTGAGCAAAGGGGGGAAGAGCCTCTCATAAAACCATCAGATATTGTGAGAATTCACTCACTATTATGAGAACAGCATGGGGGAAACTGCCTCCAAGATCCAGTCACCTCCCACCAGGTCTCTCCCTGGACACCTGGGGATTACAATTCAAGATGAGATTTGGGTGGGGACACAGAGCCTAACCATATCAATCCCCAGTGTTGGAGGTGGGTCTAGTGGGAGGTGTTTGGGTCATGGGGGCAGATTCCTCATGAATGATTTGAGGCTGTCCTTGTGGTCATGAGTTCTCACTCTATTAGTTCATGTAAGAGCTGGGTGTTTAAAGGAGCCTGGCACCCCTCCCTCTCTTGCTCCCTCTCTTGCCATGGATGTGTCTGCTCCCCCTTTGCCTTCTGCAATGATTGCAAGCTTCCTAAGGCCTCACCAGAAGCAGATGCTGGTACTATACTTCTTGTACAGTCTGTAGAACTGTAAGGCAAAAGAAACCCCTTTTCTTTATGAATTACCCAGCCTCAGGTATTCCTTTATAGAACATAAAATGGATCAATGCAGCTCTGAATCAGAATTGATCACCCTTTGGTGACCTCTTAGCAGTGTCTTTGCTCTAGACTGAGCCAGGACCTAGCTCTGGGAGTTTCTGTAGCTCAAGAGTTGGTAAATAGTTAGCTCCAGGATCCTGGCCCAGTTTCCAGCATCTATTCTGCCACTTTCTGACTGGCAACCACAAAGAAAAATGGGGAAAGCGCACAAGCTCTAGATTTAGGCAGAGTGGTTCTAATCCTAGCTCTACCACTCACTTGCTATGTAATATTAGTTAAGTAATTTCACCTCTATGAACTGCAGGGGTTATTTTTTTCAATCTAGGCATCCTCAAATGGCCTTGGTAGCACAAACCTCTTGACGATTATGTGAGTCAGGGTTCTCCAGAGAAATAGAACCAATAGAATTGTAAACCAAAAAGTATCTGAGGCAGTATCTGAGTCAGTTTAGAGTTTTATGTTGTCAAGATTAAGGACCATAGCCCGTGACACACCCTCAAGAGGTTCTGAGAGCATGTGCCTGAGGTAATTGGATTACAGCTTGGTTTCCTATAGTTTGGGGAGACAGAAGTTACAGGTAAAGACATAAATCAATACGTGGAATGTATACATTAGTTCAGCCTGAGAAGGCAGGATATCTCAAAGTGGGGGCTTCCAGGCCATAGGTGGATTCAAAGTTTGCCCGATTGGATATTGTTGAAAGAGTTGAGCTCTGCCTAAAGAGTTGAATTCAGCATAAAGAAATGCTTGAGTTTAGATAAGGGGGGTTGGGGAAGCCAAGGTTCTTATCATGTAAATAAAGCCTCTACATAGCAGACTTCAGAGAGAATAGATGGTAAATGTCCCTTATCAGAACTTAAAAGGTGTCAGACTCTCTGGAAAAGATGCAGTAAGGGAAGGAGATTCTCTACAGAATGCAAATTTTTCCCCACAGGAGATGGCTTTGCAGGGCCATTTCAAAATATATCAAATAAATATATTTTGAGGTAAAATACTTCACGTGCTACCTGTCATGTGTCATGTCATGGCAGAGTCAGATTGCAGTTTGGTAACATATTGCTACAAGCAGCTTGTTTTGTCAGTCTTAAGATCTCTCTCTTTTCTCTCTTTTTTTAATTTTATTATTATTATGCTTTAAGTTTTAGGGTACATGTGCACAATGTGCAGATTTGTTACATATGTATACATGTGCCATGTTGGTGTGCTGCACCTATTAACTCGTCATTTAGCATTAGGTATATCTCCTAATGCTATCCCTCCCCCCTCCCCCCACCCCACAACAGTCCCCGGCGTGTGATGTTCCCCTTCCTGTGTCCATGTGTTCTCATTGTTCAATTTCCACCTATGAGTGAGAACATGCGGCGTTTGGTTTTTTGTCCTTGCGATAGTTTGCTGAGAATGATGGTTTCTAGTTTCATCCATGTCCCTACAAAGGACATGAACTCATCATTTTTTATGGCTGCATAGTATTCCACATGTTACTGCTGGCCAGTTGTGCCTAAACTCCAAAGGGAGGCAGGTATTATGAAGCATGTCTAACCCTGCCTTCCCATCATGGCCTGAACTAGTTTTTCAGGTTTCTTTAGGATTCCTTTGGCCAAGATGGGGCCCATTTCATTGGTCGAGGGCCTTAGAATATTATTTTGGGGTTAGAGCATGTATTTATACATACTATAGAAATTGGTTCATGCAATTATGCCGACTGAGAAGTTGCACAATCTGTCGTCTGCAGGAGGGATACCTACGACACCCAGTGGTGTAGTTCCAGTCTGAGTCCAAAGCCCTGAGGACCAGGAGAGTTGACAATCTAAGATGCTGTCCTTACACCATGGAACACTATGCAGCCATAAAAAGAATGAGTTCATGTCCTTTGCAGGGACGTGGATGAGGCTGGAAACCATCATTCTCAGCAAAATAACACAGGAACAGAAAACAAAACACTGCATGTTCTCACTCATAAGTGGGAGTTAAACAATGAGAACACATGGACACAGGGAGGGAACATCACACACCAGGGTGGGGGTGGGGGTGTAGGGGAGGGAGAGCATTAGGACAAATACCTAATGCATGAAGGGCTTGAAACCTAGATGACAGGTTGATGGGTGCAGCAAACCACCATGGCACATGTATACCTATGTAACAAACCTGCACGTTCTGTACATGTATCCCAGAACTTAAAGTAAAATTAACAAAAAAAAAAAAAGAAAGAAAAGAAAAAAAAGATGCAGTCCAAATGCAGAAAGAGAGAAATGTCCTGGCTTAAAATAACCAGACAGAGAGAGAAAATTCTCTCTTACTCTGCCTTTCCTCTATTCAGGCCCACCCACCATAGAGAAGATAATCTGTTTTACTCAGTCTACCCATTCAAATATTAACTGTATCTAGAAGCATCCTTATGAGCCCACTAAGAATAATGTTGACAATATTTGGGCACTGTGTAGTACAGATAAGTTGACGCATAAAAGTAGCTATCACAGTGGCCTCACTTGGGTACCAACACTGGAATAAATAAAGCTCAGTGGTTTCCACTCTCCTTGCATCACTTCTTTCAAGAGTCAAAGTCCCCGCCGGGTGCAGTGGCTCATGGCTGTGATCCCAGCACTTTGGGAGGATGAGGCAGGTGGATCACTTGAGGCCAGGAGTTCGAGACCAGCCTGGCCAACATGGTGAAACCTCATCTCTACTAAAAATATAAAACTTAGCTGGGCGTGGTGGTGCATGCCTGTAATCCCAGCTACTGGGGAGGCTGAGGCAGGAGAATTGCTTGAACACGGGAGTTGGAGGTTGCAGTGAGCCGAGATTGTGCCACTGCACTCCAGCCTGGGTGACGAAGCAAGGCACCTTCTCAAAAAAAGAAAAAAAAAATCAAAGTTCCAGGAAAGATACTGAATGGCTGTTATTAGGTCATGTGCCTGTCCCTGTGTATTCTGGTGGTGTGAAAAGTGATGTGGTTGAGATACCCAGCACATAATACATGTTCCATATATGAATACCTATTTTTATTTTTTTGTGTCTCTCCTCTCTGTGCCTTATTATCAGTAACTCAGTGAATCATTTCAGAATGTCTTTGCAATCTAGTTATCCTGAAAACAACCTCTTGAACACCCACCGGCCAAATTTGCATCTTTGCCATCAATAATGTACACAGCTTAGTTGTTGAACAGTGTAATACTAGTTATTTCAGTTCTTGCCATTGTGCTTACCGATTTTTAAAAGTCTTGCCTCCAGGACACACTGAACATGATTACTCTGTGTGAAAGACATTCCTGGTTACTTTTCCTAACCTACCAAGCCAGAGTCCTACCAGCCTTTCTCCCTGCCCACTGCACTAGAAGTGTAAGCAGGTCCTTGCCTGGGAGGAAGGGAGCCGAGAGGCATGACCTGGCATGAGTGGGGCCCGTTGGGGGTGGACCCTGTACTTTTTAGTTAGTAGATTAGCAAGCTTGTGAAAAGGCATAGCCACGTGCGATGGCTCACGCCTGTAATCCCAGCACTTTGGGAGGCTGAGGCAGGTGGATCACCTGAGGTCAAGAGTTCGAGACCAGCCTGACCAATATAGTGAAACTCCATCTCTACTAAAAATACAAAAATTAGGTGGCCGTGGTGGTGTGCACCTGTAATCCCAGATACTTGGGAGGCTGAGGCAGGAGAATCACTTGAACCCAGGAGGCAGAGGTTGCAGTGAGCTGAGATTGAGCCACTGCACTCCAGCCTGGATGACAGGGCAAGACTCTGTCTCAAAAAAGAAAAGGCATAGCTCTTGCCTTTCTTTGAGCCTCAAGATTGCCATTTTTTTTTTTTTTTTTTTTTTTGAGACAGAGTCATGCTTTGTTGCCCTGGCAGGAGTGCAGTGGCACAATCTCTACTCACTGAAACCTCCACCTCCCGAGTTCAAGTGATTCTCGTGCCTCAGCCTCCCAAGTAGTTGGGATTGCAGGCCCCTGCCACCACGCCTGGCTAATTTTTGCATTTTTTTAGTAAAGACAGGGTTTCTCCATGTTAGCCAGGCTGGCCTTGCACTCCTGACCTGGAGTGATCCACCAGCCTCGGCCTCCCAAAGTGCTGGGATTACAGGTGTCAGCCACTGTGCCCGGCCAAGGTTGTACTTTAATACTTGTGTCACCTAAAATCTTTCATCATGCTCATAACGACGTCATGTGCATTTATTAGCTTTGCTCAAAAAAATCTGTTTTTGAAATGCATGCAAAGGGAGAGCAACTGCCCCTCCCACTCCCCCAAATACAGATATTTCCCCTTCCCCCTACTCTGAATTTCAGACTCAGCCTCGAGCAGGGGCCTCTCACCATCACTTCTTCTAGCCCTGTGCACTTCTACAGAATCTTAGGCAGACTGGAGTAGATTAGAAAGGGAAGAAAACATAACTCCTAAATGCCAACTCTCTAGTAAGAGTCTGTTTCTAGTAAGAGTCTATTTTCTCCCCAGACAACACCACTGTGATTACAAGCGCAAGATCTGCAGATTCCCCTACCCACCAGGGGGTTTGAACCTCCCCATTTTAGCAACATTTTTCTTTTCCTTTTTCTTTTTCTTCTCTTTTTCCCTTTTTTTTTTTTTTTTTTTAAGAATTTTACTCTTGTCACCCAGGCTGGAATGCAGTGGTGCGATCTTGGCTCACTGCTACCTCTGCCTCCCAGGTTCAAATGATTCTCCTGCCTCAGCCTTCTGAGGAGCTAGAATTACAGGTGCTCACCACCACGCCTGGCTAATATATATATATATATATATATATATATATATATATACACATCTATATATATATATATACACATCTATATATATATATATATACACATCTATATATACACATCTATATATATATATATATACACATCTATATATACACACACATATATACGTATATATATACGTATACACACATACACACACACACAACACACACACACACATACACATATATATAGTATTTTTATTAGAGACGTGATTTTGCCATGTTGGCCAGGCTGGTCTCGAACTCCTGACCTTGGGTGATCCACCCGCCTCAGCTTCTCAAAGTGCTGGGATTACAGGTGTGAGCCACCACACCCGGCCTAGCAACATTTTTCATAAGAGGCAGCCTACTGCACTGATGACACAGGAGTTAAGAAGAAATTATTTAGGCAGATAGTGAGGATACAGGAATCCTCGGTAACATTTTCCTTTTAATGAAAAGCAGCCCCCAAATCATTTTTTTTTCCTAACAAGGAGCACCCTATAAAATTGAGCTGCAGACATAGACAATCGAGCTGGACACCACTGGGTGTTAGGCTAATTACATAGCCTAACAATCTCTTCTTTTTTGCTTAAGTCATTTAGAGTTATGGCTCTTTTACTTGCAACTGAAAAAACAATCCTAATCAATACAAGGACCTCAGCATCATTCATGAATAATTGATAACAACATTGTTCAGCATAAGCATGCCAAAGATCTGCTGATACTTGAAGTGGCTGGAAAAGAGTATGTGCTGGGGCTGAGCACATTGTACAGATAGGAAGAAGCAGCAACGTCATAGATAACCTAGGGTGCTTTCCTTAGCAAGCCAGTGAAGGGTTTTGGAGATGGCCACAGCATTCTGTCTTGGGATTTTATTTGGAAGTCTGGCTTCTACACTGCAGGTCCTCTCTTTTTTTCTGCTGGTTGGTTCCAGGGCAGTAAAGGGTCTGCCTCCTGAGTGATGGGATGGAAAGGCTAGGCCCGTGTTTTCTGGAGTTCTAATACCTCTGAGCCTGTTACAGACTCATTTGACTGGTTTGTAATCTCCAGGTGAATGCATAGCAAGCAGAAGCTCTCCCGGCACTTTGAATACATAATACAATAAAGCAAAAGTCACGATAATGGAAGAACAAATGGCACAATATTTTCCTAAGTGTATTTGGGTTAGATTTATGTTAGACTTGGGAACCTGGCAATTTAATAGGTGGGACAACTTTCTTCAAACTTCAGAAGTACATGTATAATTCATGGCCTCTTGGTACATGGAATTTCAGGGAGGGATTCCAACAGTGTGGCACAGAGCAAAATACTGTCACCTGTCCCCTTGCTGAGCCTTCTCTTGCAATTTATGGGGACTGTCAGTTACTAACCATCTAAATAACTCATTTCCATGCCAGAGATGATAACTGGAGCAGAAAACACCGGAGCTCAATCCCTCATTGTGACTTTTTTATTTTTTTTTGAAAATAGGACACAGTCTGGTCTATATGGGTGTCACCAAGTTAGAGCTGTCATAACATAAGGGCTATTAGGTACTTTTTGCCATATCAGTCTTTCACCTTATTATTTTACAAGGGTCCTGGAGTTCATCCAAGAAGCACTGAAACGGAACCAGTGGAGAGAGGATGATAAGACGTTGTTTTCATATCCTAATAGCAAAGGCTCTGAGATTAAACAGACTTGGATTTGAATCATGATTTCTCCAGTTACAGTCTTCTGTCTTAAGTAACTAATTTATCTCTCTGAGCCTCAGTTTCCTTATCAATAAAATGGAAACAACAGTAGCACCGACATAGAAGTTGTGCATAGAATGGGTGTTCCCTCGTGCTTCTTTAATAAGATGAAGAATTCATGAATTTCAAGCATAATACCCATAGTAGATTTTTCCTTTTTTGTTTGTGTGTGTTTATTTTGAGAAAGAGGTGTGGAGAAAAAAAAAGAGAGAAAGAGAGAGAATATAAACAGCATGGTGTTTAACCATCTGGAATTTGAGGCCAATCTGCTGAGGTTCAAGTTAAAGGCTCTGCTACCAGCTTGTTGCGTAACCTGCTCAAACGACTTAACTTCTCAGTGCCTCAGTTAGTTTTCCATAACATGGAGATAATAACACTATTTAGATCTTAGGTTGTTCTGAAAGTTACATGAATGAATATATATAAAGTGTTTGGAATAGTGCCTGGAAAATGTACTATACACCTTAGCTATCAGCAATGATTATATTATTATTAATTGGACTCTGCTATTATTTCTTTAGGAATGATAAAGGTAATTACTCATTTGATGTGGAGGGCTATAAGATTTGGAAGGATGATTAAAAGTATGTAAACTTTAGATTTAGTCATTCCTGAATTAAGACATGCTCAACCTTCATTTCTACATCTATAAAATGGGAACAATAATTGCTACCTCTTGGGACTAATTAAAAGCATGGTGTACCAGCCTTGGACACAGTGGCTGTCAAGATTGTCTCTCATTTTACAGAGGAGGAAGTATGGGAGGTTAAGCCATCTGCCTACATACACACAAATGGCTTAACCTCCTGTATTTGGCCAAGTGTCTTTCCCAAAATTCTTTGCCTTTTTCGCTCCCCAGATGTTTCCTCTTCTAAAGGAATCTGGGAACATATAGGGGACAGTGTTATCCTTTGGATGTGATGGTGCCTTGTGAATTGATGCATTAGTTGGGGTATACTGGAGAATTCATCTGTTTTGAAAACTCCCCTCGAGGTGAGTCCTCAGCGGCCATGTTCCTGCCATGTGACCTCAGCCTCCTGTTATGTGATTGGACCAGGGTAGACACATGATGAAAACGGTCCCAATCAAATTCACCCTCTGGGGAGCTGGAAATCAGAAGTTGAGTCTTTACAAACCCTCCACCACAATCCAGACAGGGGGATCCTTTTGAAAGGAAAATCTAAAAATCAGTCACTTTTTCCCACTTCAAACTGCTCTGTGGCTCCCTATTGCTCTTATCCAGCCTGGCCTTAGCCATGATGGCTCTGCAAGTCTTTAACTCATTCCACCTCACCTTTCATTTTACTCCTGAAGCCACACTGGACTTTGTTGCCCCTTGAGCTCAACATGTATCCTCTTGCTACCAGGCCTTTGCACATGCTGTTCCCTCTGCAGGGAACACAAGCCCACTCTCCACTCCACTCTCTTTCTCCTCTTTCCAATATCATTTCCATGGTTACTTTCTCATGCAAACCTTCCCTAATCTCCCTGACTGGGTCAAATTTGTCTACTGTGGGTTTTCATTGCACTGTGTGCCTTTCCATCAAAACACTAACCACAGTTGTGATTATACACTTTTTTGTATGATTATTTGATTAATAACTGTCTTTCCCAGCAGACTCCAAGCTCCACAGGGAAGGATCCGTGTTTATTTCTGTCCACTTCTGTATCCCCAGCACCTGGCACAGTGCTTGACCCATTGTAGATACTCAATAAATACTTGCCAACAAAATGAAGAAGAATCAGGGATGTGTAGAGCTACCGGGTGAAAGTCCACAAACCACTGCTGCTGAGATTCTTACAATTGTTTTTCTCCCCACCCTTTCCCATCTTACAGGATGCTTTTTTCTTCACATTTCCTGCAGATTCAATAAAAGACCCTCAACATCCTTTCATTGAATTCCCCTGTTTTGTTTAATCTTGTATGAGTGGATTCCTCTTCCCTGCAACCCAATAAAACCTTTCATGTTGCTGTAAGGAGATGGAGATTGAAAAAAATCCCAAGGGCTTTCTTCCTCCAAGATGATTCAAAATGAGGACAAACAACAGAGGCAATGATGATGACCATCGCTCTGAGAAACATAAAAGATGTCTATAGTTTATACCTGCTGTTATTTCTACCCCGACGCAGCAGACAACCTATCAGGTCAGGAAGCGTTATTCCAGTTATCTCTGGTCCTAGTAGAGTTTTATCTTCAGTTCTTACAATGCCTTTGCTAACCTGTATTTCTTTCTCCATTTTAAACATGCTTTCTTCCCACAGACCCTGTTTGAGTTAACCAGTAACCTATTCAAAGGCAAAACTCTCCTTAAAGGAAACGTTGATAACAACATGTAAGGATCCTGTCTATATGTAGCAGAGACATACAGATTCATTTGAAACCTTTAAAAGTATCTCAGTCTCTGCATGTCTTCTCTGGATTCATTATTTATCTCTGTTCCAATCCTTTTCTGTGACTGAACCAGAGCAACATCCATCCAGTTGCCTAACCCAAAAATCTGGGCATCTCTTTGCTTCTTTCCTCTCCCTCCCACAGTCGAACCCATTGAGTTCATCCACCATTCTGCTTGCTAAATATTTCCCAAATCTACCCACTTCCTCTCTGCATTCTCACCACCACCCTAGTTAAGCTTCCATGGTCTGTCTCCAAGATGCCTAAAACTCTTTGCCAATTTTCTCCCTGATTACATGCTTACCCCTTCCACACTACTCATTTTTGCAGACACAAGACTCATCACATCTATTATTTCACCTGCTCTATATCTCAGCTGCCACATCAGGGTCACACCTTAGAACTCGTCATTACTGAACACTGTCCCATGTACAAACATCACAGATGCCAGCTTCCTACATTTTTTGTTTTAAGACGAAGTCTCACTCTGTCACCCAAGCTGGAGTGCAGTGGTGTGATCTTGGTTCCCTGCAACCTCCGTCTCCTGGGTTCAGGAAGTACTCCTGCCTCAGCCTCCCCAGTAGCTGGGATTACAGGCATGTGCCACCATGTTTAGCTAATTTTTTTGTATTTTTAGTAGAGAATTTCACCTTGTTGGTCAGACTGGTCTCAAACTCCCCACCTCAAATAATCCACCCCTCTCAGCCTCCCGAAGTGCTGGGATTGCAGGGGTGAGCCCCCACATCCAGCTTAACTTACTCCTTTGTGGCTGCAAGCTCCTTTCATCTTTAAGGCAACAAACTCTAATACAATAACTCTTCAACTTCACTATGACTCTAATCCGTTTACACCATTGCTTTCCCCACATTCGGTAGTCCCCTTCTCTTTGCCATTATTATTTTGATTAGATTTTGTGGTCCATCATTTGCAATCACCTGTTTCCAAATGCCATCTACTCAATGTTCTGGTCTCCTGTTCTCCCTCCACCATACTTTCCTGGCAACACCCAGCACTAGATGCAGTAAGGGCTACACACCTGAGCAGCTAAAAGCCACAACAGAGGAAAACCCAAGAGAATGGTTTTACACCCTATGACGTTTTCCTATTGAAATTGCTTTTCCGCTCTCAAAGATCTCAAAGATCTAATCCAAACTTATGAATCTGTGGTAAAGATTTAAGAGTTAATATATGCAAAATGATTAACATATTTACCTGGCACATGAGAAGCACTCAATGCATATTGACTATTGTTGTTGTTAATATGATTATTTTTGTTTTATTTTTGTCATGATCATTAACCTGACCTATTCTTAGCTGATGATCTTACCGCTTAGTCAGTTGAGAAACTGGAAAACTTCAGATTAAAACTCTGTAATGTTGCTGTAATCTTTGCACCAAATCTGCAGATCTCTCAGTATCTCTAGTTATCTTCACATTCTTTTCTCTGAGAAATTATTTCTTATCTTCCCAAGGTTGATTCCTTAACATGTGATCTCAATCTTACATACTTTTTCTTTCATAAAACTTTTACATTTTCCCACTTTTTTCTTTTTCTCGCTAGTACCACAAATAAAATGCTAATCATCATCTGAACTAAAGTGTAAGTCACCTGCTCCCACACCACATCCTCAGGACAATCCCTTAAGTCAAAAATGTAAAGCATATTCCATGAAATGATTCTGAGAGTCTGGCCTCTAGATGGAGAAGGACTAGGTCTGGGAGGAAAATAATCATCAACTGCTTTACAAAAAAGTGAGAAATCCTATAATTAAAGTCCTAGTTGATTCACATATTTGTATCCTGAAAGCCATTTCCTTCAGAATTGTAGTTCATTAGCCTAAAGCAATTGATCTCTGGTGCTTGCATGTCTAAAAGTGTAAGGAGCATCCTGACAGAAAGGCTGACTAATTATATTAGGCATCATGATCTTTAATTAGATCAATAGAAGAAGAGCATCAGTAAACATCTTGAGAAGCTTTTGTTCATTGGCTGGATCCTCCAAGGAACCCCAGCATCAATACTAGTCCATAAGAAAGTGTTCAGAAAAACACGGTGGATTAACAAAGAGAGAAAGGATAATTTGGATAAAATTAATCATTGTTGTCATAGGACAAAAGCAAAAATCAGCTTAGCAAATGGGTCCAGAGCATTAAAGACCATGCCCTTCTCTGCCACAGCCTCAGGACTAGTCTCATCTTCACAACCCATGACTGTCTGTTGGCAGAGACAAATGACAATGTCATCACCAATGGATACCACTCTTCAAGGGAAAACCCTGGAATTATTTTACTTATAATGAAATCACCCAAGAAACCCACTGAGTGTGAATCACAGGGCAGAATCAAAGCTTTTCTTACTCACTGACTTTATGGAGGGTGAGGGTGGAGAGTGATGGGATTGGAGAACCAGCCAGTAGGTCTGTATTTGGCCATCATTTAGATCTTGGTTTTATAACAATTCATCTACAAAAGGTTTGTGTGTGCATAGGAATGGGGGGTGGAAATTACTATGTACCAGGAATGGTTCCAAGTGCTGCAAACTTGCTCTCCCCCATCATTCCTCTTTTAGCTCTTCTTCCTTCTTCCTCCTGTATGCCCTTTTCTTGGGTTCTCTAAAGCTGTGGCAGAATTCAAAATTATTTTCTAAAGATCAGATCCTTGCAATATGTTTGCCCACAGTGCATCTGCCACCAAATAGAATAACATGGTAATAATATTGATAATAATGATAACAGTAGAAACGATCATAGTGACAACAATAATGACACAATGGCCATATGTACTAAGTTCATACCATTTGCCAGGCATGATGATAGGCACTTATAATAGATGCTGTTATTGGTCTCATTTTATAGGTGGAGAAACTGAAGGCACAGCAAGGTGAATGTATATGCTCCAAAACTCACAACCAGTAAATTACAGAGTCCAAGTTCGAGCCCATGAAGCATGCCTCCAAATCCTATGTTCTTGGTCATTACACTATAGTAAGGACCTCAAAGGAGGCATTAGTCCTCTTGGCTTTTCTTACCAGGAAAGAGCTCAGATAAGTCACTCTGTTCATTGTACAGGTAGAGAAAACATAGTCTCCAAGGGCCTGCAACATTCCCCATGTAAGTAGAGTTGGAAGGAAGGAGAGGGAGGCCAACTCAGGGTAATTCCATAATTTTTGACTAAATCTCAACTGTGACTTGTTTAGGGGGTCACCCAAGTTGCTTGCTTGGGTACATTAAATTTTTTTTTTAATTTTATTTTAACTTCAGAGTACAAGTGCAGGTTTGTTATACAGGTAAACTTGTGTCATGGGAGTTTATTGTACAGATTATTTCATCACCCAGGTATTAAGCCTAATACCTATAATTATTTTTCCTGATCCTCTCTCTCCTCCCATCCTCTACCCTCTGGAAGGCCCAAGTGTATGCTGTTCCACTCTGTGTTCATGTGTTCTCATCATTTAGCTCCCACTTGTAAGTGATAACATGTGGTGTTTGGTTTTCTGTTCCTGTGTTAGTTTGCTAAGGATACTGGCTTCTACCTCCATCCATGTCCCTGCAAGGGACCTAATTATGTTTTTTTTATTGCCACACAGTATTCCATGGTGTACATGTGCCACATTTTCTTAATCCAGTCTATCACTGATGGGCATTTAGGTTGATTTTATGTCTTTGCTATTGTGAATAGTGCTTCAGTGAACATACATGTGTATGTCCCTTTATAATAGAATGATTTATATTCTATTATACCCAGTAATGGTCTTGCTGGGTCGAATAGTATTTCTATCTTTAGGTCTTTGACGAATCACTACGCTGTCTCCACAATGGCTGAACTAATTTACATTCCCACCAACAGTGTATAAGTGTTTCTTTTTCTCCGTGACCTCACCAGCATCTGTTATTTTTTGACTTTTTAATAATAGCCATTCTGACTGTTGTTAGATAATATCTCATTGTGGTTTTGATTTGCATTTCTCTAATCATCAGTGACATTGGGCTTGTTTTCCTATGATTGTTGGCTTCATATATGTCTTATTTTGTAAAGGGTTCATTCATGTCCTTTGCCCAATTATTTATGGGGTTGTTTTATTCTTGTAAAATTTTTTTTTAATTTCTGTAAGTTTAAGGGGTACAAGTGCAGCTTTGTTACAGGATAGTGGTAAAGCCTGGGCTTTTAGTGTAACCATCACCCGAATATTGTGTATTGTACCCATTAAGTAATTTCTCATCCCTCATCCTTCTTCCACTCTCGTACACTTTCAAGTCTCCAGTGTCTATCATTCCATGCTCCATGTCCATGCATATGCATTCTTTGGCTTCCCCTTCTAAGTGAGAACATATGGTATTTGACTTTCTGTTTCTGAGTTATTTCACTGAAGATAACGGCCTTCAGTTTCATGCAAGTTACTGCAAAAGCTTAAATCGGCTGCGATACCACCAGATATTCATGGGCTAAAGACCCCTACAGCTTTATAGAGCACCTGATGGTCAAGGTCTCAGGCAAAATTGGGTTTCGTGAAGCCTAGGCCAGACTTGTTCGTCTCTGAATCAACTGCATCAGTGTCGACCGAAAACAGCTCTTCTGTTAAATGTAGCAATTTTTGACAATTCATTTGGAATAGGATTACGAAAGTTACTATTGACCCTTGTTGTTGGCTTTCACAAAGGATGTCAAGAACAAAAAAATTGAGGTGATAGTAGTCTCCCACTCATGGCATGTTATCATTCTTCATGATAGAAGTATCTTTTATTTTATTATTTATGTTTGTATTTGTATAATTTTTTTTCTAAGAACTAAAAATAGAACTATCATTTGATCCAGCAGTCAAGTGGTGTCTACCTAAAGGAAAATCAACCATTCTATTTTATTATTTTTATTTCCCCTTTTCCCCTACCATACCGTATACACACCAGTGGACTTAATACATATACTTCAAGTAACCTCCCATGTTTTATAATCATTTAACATATACCTGCACCCTTAAAAAATACGGTGGTGCTTGCGTGTGCATGTTAATTTGCATAAATAGTATTGTGCTATAAATCCCAACCTGTTTCCTATTTTACTTCCTTCACACTGGGTTTTGAGATTTATTCACATTTGTTCTATGTAATGCGGCACATGGATCTCTGGTTTTCTGGCCATCTTTTATTCTCTGCCTTCATTCATTGACTCAAAAACAATCAAAGGAAAGTTGTATTGTGCTTATGTAGTTTCCTTTTAGTTCTTTTCCTGATGATGTGAGAAAATATAATGTCAAGGATGCATTTTTTATTTCAACCAAAGAAAAGGAAGGAAAATTGCCATTTCTGAACACTTGCTCAACCACTTTTTTGAGCACGGGGTCAGGTATAGTATACTCATTTAATTCTTAAACCAATCCTATGAGGGAGAGAACGTTAACTCCATTTTATCAGATGAGGATCCTGGGGTCATAGCTTCAGCATAAAGGCTCCATATCTTGTTTGGGCACTCAGATATTTTAGGAGGCAGAGGTAGGACTCAAAACACATCTTTTATTGAGTCCATCCATAATCCTATTCCAAGAAAAATCACTCTACGCAAGGCCAGTACCCACATAGGCTCACAGAAATCCTGCACTGAACATGTCTTCCTTTTTCAGGGCATAGTGCAGAGACAATGGTTGTTTAGAGTGGGTGCAAAAGGAAACTCGAGGACTTCTTTCAAAAGAGCATTGCATTTCTGGGCAAAAAAAAAATACTAAAGTGAACTTGGCTCAACTAAAATTCTGGGAGATATCATCCATGAATGATGTAATTTAGTTTTTAGGGGCCACTGATTGACATGAGAACACTGGGTTATTTCTAGAATGAGTGTTGTGTCTGGCCTGTCTTCATTCTCCTGCAGAATTTCTTCTTTTTCTTCACCATCTTTAAGATGTACTGTTGTTGCCCAGAGCTCCTCAATTTTTTTCTGACAATTGTGGAAGGTAGAATAACGTACCCCTCCCCAAAGATGTCCACATCTTAATCCCAAGAACTTGTGAATATGTTGCATTACATGGCAAAGAGGAATTAGGATTGCAGATGGAATTAAGATTGCTAATCAGCTGTCCTTAAAATACGGAGATTATCCTGGATAAGCCACCTGGGCCTAATGTAATCACATAGTCACAAGGGTGAGGCTTGCGTTGAATTTCCAACCCACATAACTATAAAATAATATATTTGTGTAGTTTATTAGCCACTAAGTCTGTGGTTAGTTGTTATGGCAGCCACAAAAAATTAATACAATAATAACGTTAAGAGAGGTTTAGTATCCCATATCTAAAATGCTTGACACCAGAAGTATTTCAGACTCTGGAATTTTCTTTTTTGATTTTTGAATATTTGCATTAGATTTAACAGTGTCGGCATCTCTAATCCAAAAATTCGTAATCCAAAATGCTCCAATGAGCATCTCCTTTGAGCACCATATTCATGCTTCAAAAGTGTGAGATTTTGGAACACCTCAAATTTTGGATTTTTTTGATTCGAGAGGCTCAACCTGTATTTCTCACATACTTTTACATATCAAGAGTGATGTGCTAAGCATCTCACATGAGGCATGTACTATTATCGCCCTTAATTTATGGGTGAGGAATCTGAGAGGTACCCTGGTTGAGTAATTTGCCTAAGAACAGCTGGTAATTGTTCGAGCTGATGCCTGGTACCTGACTCTGGAACTAATCAAGCAGCAGCCATTCAGTCTCCACAGTCCCACTTAACCAACCACAGACAGAGACTGAATGGCTGCTGCTTGATGGGATTCTGAATTATGTTAGAGAGAAGCTGATTGGTCCTGTTTGAATCACTGTGATCAGCTCTAGTCTAATCAGACTATGCTCAGGGAGGTGGGATCCTGTAGAACAATCATGGAGGTCCGATCTGCATTTGTAGATCGAAGGGGCCCGAGAAGAGGAGGATTCATGGAACAACTTGTCTTTTTACCAAAAGCTGCCTGTTACAGAGTTCCCTCATTTGTATACTTTGTGGCCTCACCAGCTTGTTTTCTCTTTGCACTCTCCATTTGCCTCGGACTAACATCCCCCTTTGCCAGAGTGGGTAGGTTAGTGGCCCACAGAGTCATTTCCAAACACTGTTCCCTCATGCACACACCCACTCTTGACATTTGTTCTTTGAAATTACCAAGCCGGTGTGTCTGTTCTCTTCTCCAACCTGGTAAGGGGCTCTTTGTAACCAAGGAAATAGATCTGCTTTTCAACCAAAGAGATAGATAAGAGGCATGTAATTCCCATCTAGGATCTTTATATAGCAGATATCAACTCCCTTTGTTCTCTTACTTCCCACTAGCAAAATGCCAGTGAGGTTTGCAAGGCAGCATCGGTTTAGATTTTCCTGTTGACTGATATTCAGTAGGTCTTAATCACCCACAGTGTTAACACAGTTACTTGCATGGACGAGGGTCTCGTAGAGGCAGCTCTGGGTTCTTCAGAAAATATTAAAAACTTGCCTAAATAATGAGAGGTGTTGAGGTGATAGGGGACAGACTCTAGATGTGCGTATGTGACTTTGCTGATTAAGCACCAGCTCTCTAGAGGTCAAGTGCCAGGTTCCTGAGAACGCTGGAATACAAAGAGAAGGAGGAGGTACTGGGAGCTCTAACACCACCCAGAGCCACTGCTGTACTCACTGATCCACTGGCAGTTGTAGCATTTCTGTTGCAACAAGTGCCCTTTGAGTTAGCATGATTAGACATTTTCAATTCCAAGTTGCACATCTTTCCACATTTTACCATTACTGAAAGCATGAAACAACTGACAGTTGATGGGTACATTTATTTTTGTGTTTTTCTTCTAGAAAGGTGCTATTAAATCAGTGATGTGTCTTACAAATACGGCATCTTAGAATCATGAAGATGTAGTAATAAATTTCATGTAGGGATGATTACTTTTGTTTAGATGAACAGATAAAGGGAGCTGATTTTCATCTGGTCTGGAAGGGAGGAACTAGGTTAAATATGTAAAAAGACCAAGGTCTTTAGAAGATATGTAGAAGTTAGGAGGTCCATTATTTTTACCAAAGTTCTCTGAAAGGCCCCTGTGATGGTTAATTTTAAGTCTCAACTTGACTGGATTAAGGGATACCCAAATAGGTGCTAAAGTATTATTTCTGGGTGTGTCTGTGAGTGTGTTTTGGGAAGAGGTTGGCATTTGAATCAGTGGACTGAATAAGGAAGCTCTGCCCTCGACGTGGAGGGCTCCATCCAATCAGCTGAGGACCTGAATAGAGCAAGAAGGCAAAGCAAGAGTGCATTTGTTTTCTGTGTCTTCTAGAGCTGGAACACCCTTCTTCCCCTGCCTTTGGACATCAGAACTTCAGATTCTCTGGCCTTCAGACTTCGAGACTTGCACTAGTGGCCCCCTGGGTTCTCAAGGTTTTGGCCGCCTCGGTTGAGAATTACACCATCAGCTTCTTTGGTTCTGAGGCCGCTGGAGTTGGACTGAGCCATGCTATCGGCTTCCCTGGGTCTCCAGCCTGCAGACTGCCTACTGTGAGATTTAGCCTCCATAATCACGTGAGTCAATTCCCCTAACAAATCACTTCTCATATCTTTCTCTGTCTATATATCTTTTTGGCTTTGTCTCTGTGGAGAACCCTGACTAATACAGCTTCTAAACTGGTAAATGCTTATTTACGCCCATTGAGTTGAGATTGCTTCCTGTCTAGCCTCAAGGCTCCGTCCTCTGAAAGCCACGCTTGGGATCTTCAGGTGAGTGCCTCTGTATACTAATTGCAGACATGACTTTGCAGAAGTGGGTTCTTTCCAGTTGTGCCTTTTTGCCTCAGAGGCCCAAGTTCCTCCAAGATGCCCCTAAGCTGCTTTTTTCAAAGCATTTTTGCAAAGAAAGAGTAAGGAAAAAACTGAGCCCTGGGGTATTAATTCTGAATGGCTTGTTGAATGGCTGGCTTTAAGATTTGCTCCTTATTACACAGAAACCCTCTTTATTCTTTAAAAGAGGCTTTGGCAAAGTCAGAGTAAATAGGACTTAATCTTACAATACAACTTGGCTGTTCCAGGGAACATGAAGCCCGCAATATTTTCTACCAACAGTACTTCCTAGAAAAAGCTTGCAGGTTTTCTCCAACAGTAAATATGGCTACCATCTATTGGGCACCGATGTGCAGGCACTGTGCTAAATTCTTTATGTGAATATATTTTTATATGAGTTGTCTCAATTTTCAGAACAATCCTCATCATACTGGTGAGGAAACTGAGAAACAGAGACCTTTCTCAGAATCACACAGCAAAAAGTGGTAGAGCCAAGACTCAAACCCAAATCCCTGTCACATCAAAGCTCACTCTGCTAGTCTCTTACCTACACTGCCTGTCACGAACTGCTTGTTCTTCTCTGACCCAAAGGCCCCCAGAGAGACGACATTAAAGCTACCAGGGCAAGCAAATGGCAGCTGCTCCCAGGTAAACATACTCTTCTGTATAACATGGTTTTCTCACCTTCAGTTCATGGACTGGTGGGTGGCAGAAAAGGCAGAGGAGGTAGAAGACAAGTACAACACACTGTGAATAGCAGAAGGATGAACTGAGGACTGTCAATGTGCAAAGGCGGTTGAACATGCAAAGGAAGGAAGCCAGGACAGTTGTAAAGGCATCTCCAGGTCCCGTTTCCCCACCCCACCCCTGCCATCCTCCTCCCAGGCTGTGATGAATCCAAGGAGGATAAATCAACACTTGCCCAGGTTACTGTTTATTTCCTTAGAACTAGGGAAAACTGCATCTCCCCTTCTTTCACTTGGAAAAATCACTGTGTTAGGATAATTATGAATTATCCTTTGATCTGTCTCTATATCTGCGAAGCATAAATAGCGTTCAGCTGTTGAGGTCTGATTTCTCGATATTTCAGGTTTATATTTTGAATAACACAAGGCTTGGTTGCTAACGCCGGTAAATAATTTACTCTAGTCTGAAATATGAGCTCCAGGCAAGAAACATGAGATCAAACATGGGGAACTGCAGTATGATAGCAAACACACTGCTCTCCTATGAAGGGTTTTTCTAAATTCACTGCTGGAAGACAGAGAGAGAAATGACAACAGGTGGAGCCTCAGCCAAGGTCCTTGTGGCTCTTGCCCAAATAGGATGGCTTTCCTGACATCAAAGGAGGCTGGAGAGATGAATATCAATTTGAGCATGGAGAGAGGATGTGACAGCTGAAGGAGGGCTTCTTCAGCTTCTAACACCAAAACATTCCTCCCTCCACTCCAAGCCCTTGGTCATGCCAAGCTCAGTAGCAATGCCAACTTCGTATATCTCCTTTAAAAAATCATTCTGAGCCACAGGAGTGCAGAATAGTGGGAGAACAGAGTGCATGGTCTGATTTCTTTGACTTCATAAAATATGGAGCAGAAATAAAAATTAGCAAAAGCAGTTTCTTTTGATATGAGAGTTTATTTGATGCTTTTGTTATGACATTAAATGAAAAGGCAGGGTTTTAAATGCAGCTGCTGTATGATCACAATGAAGTTCAAGTCAACAGCAAAATTTCTGGGGTGAGCAAAACCAACAATAAATGCATTAATGCATTATCGGTGGTTGCTGTAGGGAGATAGGAGCATAGCTATATCCAGCACCTCCTTGTTACAATATAAGCAGGATCCCAGTGGAAATGTAGGGGCTCCTGTGTTGTCCTTAAGATTGTTCTGGAAAGTAACAGTATGCCTCTGTGATGGGTATAGCCTCCCTTGAAAAGGGAGACTCTTCCCTCAGCCAGCAAGTTTTGGCAAGTGGAAAGGGTAGCTACTGGCCCTCACTACTCGCTACAATTGGTAGTGACTGTCTGGGATACTGGAGTGAGAAGGATTCTGAAATCAGTGGACTAAAAGACCTGATTGATTAGTGATGTCTACCTGGGAGCATGAGGTGCTGCTATATTTGACATCTGGGTTTTGAGTGAGATACCTGTATTCAAATCCTAGTTTAAAAAGCATGGGATTTTGAACTTTAAAAAGTCTCTCTCCTAATGCTGTCCCTCCCCTTGTCCCCCACCCCCAACAGGCCCTGCTGTGTGATGTTCCCTTCCCTGTGTCCACATGTTCTCTCTCATTTTCTTAGATCAGCTACCTAATCTGTTACCAACTTAAGGGGATTACATAAAATAATCCACAAGGATGTTGCTGGCATAAGTAGATGCTCAATTCCTCTATCTCTTCCCATTTCCTTCCCTTTCCTTTACATTCTTCAGGACCCAAAAACCATAAGAGAGTATTCTCTTTTCAGAATTCTCACCAATACATTCAGCATAGTCGTAAGTGCTTCAACCAACTAGTGGAAGGCCTCCAGATAGAGAAAGATGGGAACCCCTCTCTGCCTTATACCTGACCAACGTAAGACTGTTGAGAGTTATGAGTTCCGGACATCAGCAGCAGCTGTAATAACCTTTCTCTTGGCTGTTTTCAGCACAGCCATAAAAAGATGAACATGATATGACTGACAGGCCTAGAAGACAGGGTGTTTTTAGGACCAAATAGTGTTAGAAGGACCTGCCGGAATGAGGAATACAGGAAAAGACCTCAATGCACTGTGTACAGTACTGAGCTTAGCAGATTACTGATGGAATTTTTGGAATACCTCCTCAGAGGCCCGAAGCCTAGAACTTTAATAGCTCTATATTCCTGAAGGTAAAGAATTTCTTGATTAGGATGAGAAATGCAATTCCCATCCATTGGACTTCAACTGGAGAAGATTGTCCAGTTTTAGATTCTCCATGACTCTTACTTTCTTCTTCATTCTGTAGACTGATCCACTCTTTTAAAAAATGTGTATTTTTAGATGCTAGTCTGCAGAACAATAAATCAGCAGAATTCCAATAATTAGTACTGAGGATAATCAACTTGTTAATACTGTTGCCATTTTCATTTTAATATTTTTTTGGGGGGAGGTCAAGGTGGGTGGATCATTTGAGGTCAGGAGTTCAAAACCAGCCCGGCCAACATGGTGAAACCCTGTCTCTACTAGAAATACAAAAACTAGCTGGGTGTGGTGGTGGCCACCTGTAATCCCAGCTACTCGGGAGGCTGAGGCAGGAGAATTGCTTGAGCCCGGGAGGCAGAGGTTGCAGTGAGCAGAGATCATGCCATTGCACTCCAGCCTAGTTGACAGAGCAAGACTCCATCTCAGAAAAATAAATAAATAAATGAATAGCAATAATAATTTTTATTTTATTTATTTATTTATTTATTTATTTATTTGCTCAGAACTGGCAGCATGGTAGGTGGGAAAGTTGTGTAAGTTTAGGATTCTATCCAATGTAGGTGAAAACTGCAATTTACCACCATACTTTTACCTCTCTGAGACTCAGGTTCTCATATGTCAAATACCACTAGAGATATTTACACATTTCAGGATTTTTGTAAGATTGCAGTCTATGGGTCACTTCTTTTTTCTAGCAGATGTGGTTGGTGCCAGTGTCACTTTCCTTGTGTGAAGCAAGTTCCTGTGCACTGGTTACCAACTTGCCTGAGTGTGGTGAGACAGAACACCCACACACATCAAGTTAGATAAAGTGAATTCATTATTTGCAGATAGGCAGCAAAGGATGCTAGAAGCCTGGGATTCATGTTGAGCTGGTCCCCCAAGACTCAAGAAAGCTGCTCAGGGTGGAGAGAGTTTCATCGGTGCATGCCCCACTTGCATCACAGCTGAGGGACTATGGAAAGCCATCCACCTGAGTTCTGTACCTTGGGGAACTTGACTTGCTGGGCTAAAGCGTGGAACATTCTGGAGACTGAAACAGAGCCTGGGCTGTTCCATCCAGTTCCTCCCTATCTCAGGATGTTGCATTCTTTGCACACTCTACAGTTACTTAAGAGAACTACAAGTGAGAATGACAGAGAACTGAGTTAGTGCAAGACGACTCAGAGAACTGTCCTGCACCCTCGGCTCACCTCTAAGTTTTGCTGCAGCTAATGCTCACTGACAGTGTCCCACTTCAGTTCCCCACTGTGTTTCTCCACTTTCCTGTCTCAGGGCTTGATATGGTTTGGCCGTGTCACCACCCAAATCTCATCTCGAATTGTAGTTCTCATAATCCCCACAGGTACTGGGAGGGACCCAGTGGGAGGCAATTTAATCATGGGGGTGGTTTCCCCCATGCTCTTCTCATGATAGTAAGTTCTCACGAGATCTGAAGTTTTTATAATGGGCTTCCCCCTTTACTTGGCTCTCATTCTCCTTCCTGCCACCATGCAAAGAAGGATGTGTTTGCTTCCCCTTCCGCCATGATTGAGGCCTCCCTAGCCATGCTGAATTGTGAGTCAATTAAACCTCTTTCCTTTATAAATTACCCAGTCTTGGGTATGTCTTTATTAGCAGTGTGAGAACAGACTAATACAGGGCTTTTATCAAAATGGTGGCAGCTCAGTCAAGCCTCACATAGGTGGAGCCAAGGAGCATAGGGAGTTTACACCAACAGGACAACCTTCAACCAGTGGGTGATGGGAGTCAGTGGATAAATGCCTCAGCCTCCTGGCTTTCTCAGGGAATATTTTGAGGTGCATTCTACACAGTTCCTCAGAGGGCTCCTGGTAAGATGATCTCTGGTTGCCCATGGTAGTAACAAGCTCCATAATGTCCCCTTCACCAGCTTTTCATCCTTCCCCTTCTCACTTGCTCTACTCCCTCATTCCAACTTTTGGAGATAACCTCTCAAATAAAGTACCTGCACCCAACTCCTTCTCTTAGATTCTCTTTTGGAGAGATTCAAATAGACACAGAAGCTCTGTTAAATATTCTTCACCCTTCTAGTACTCACACTTTTTCCTTCATTTCCCGTACTCATGGATGATTTAATGTCTTCCTCAAGATTGAGAAGATACACCATCTTCTTTTCTTCTCTATCTCTCTGTCCATCTTTCTCTTCCTTTTATTTTTAGGGAAATGGGGTTGCTCTCTCTCTAGAGCCAACACTTTTATTTTGTCTTGAATAAACCTGCTTCTCCATCAACGTCATCCGTTTCAATTAATGACACCACCATCCTTTCAGTTGCTTAAGCCAGAAACCTGGGTGCATCCTCTTCTTATCTCCTGAGCAATCACCAAATCCCAAATGTTTCTTGATTTTGTCCACTTCTTTCTCTATTAACCTTCACTGGCTATCTGCTATGTGCTGAGCATTTTATGAGCTTTACAAGCTTCATCTCATTTATATCCCTATAGAAATGGTGCCTTTTATAAAATGGTATTATTTTTATCCCCATTTATAGATGACAAAATGTGGGTGAAGAGAGGTCAAGGAACTTGCCCAAGGTTGTTTGAGTGGGTACATGGGGACTAAAACATGAATCTTTTTCCTGATTGCAGAGCTCATGTTCTTCCACTCGTGTGCTGTTCTACCTGCACATCTTCAAAGGCATTGCACCCTGATGGTTGTTCCTTCCCATGCCATCATCTCCACTCTCTCCTTCTCAGAGATTTTCTTCCCTTTTCCCATTATCCCTGATGATGTCTTGTCTGTTTCATACAATAGGCTTACAGAAATTATTTATTGGATCAACAAGCCTTCATATAACTAATTATTTCCACTATATGTATTATCATGTACATTAACATGTAATTGTTCATTATTCTTTGTCATTAAAAAGAGGTAAAGAATTATGGGCTTTGGAGTCAGAGAGACCTAGAGTCAAACCCCATTGCCATCACCCACTAGTTATGTGACCTTGAGTGATTCACTTAACATTTCCAGGCCTTAGTTTTCTCACGTGCAAAATACAGATTAAAAATAGCTCCTGGCTGGCTGCAGTGGCTCATGCCTGTAATCCCAGCACTTTGGGAGACCAAGACAGGCAGATTGCTTGAGTTCAGGAATTTAAGATCAGCCTGGGCAACATAGCAAGACCTTGTCTCTACTAAAAACTAAAGCAAAAAAAAAAAAAAAAAAAAGCAAAACCGAACAACAACAACAGCAACAAAAACACAAAAAACAAAAAACAGCCCAGCGTGGTGGTGTGCTCCTGTAGTCCCAGCCACTTGGGAGGTTGAGGATCACTCGAGCCCAGGGGATCGAGGCTGCAGTGAGCAGTGATTGTGCCACTGCACTCCAGCCTGGGCAACAGAGGGAGACCCTGGCTCAGACAAAAAACAAAACAAAACAAAACAAACAAAAAAAAAGCAAAAACGTGGTGATGGTAAAGATGGGGGAGCTGGAGAGGACAGTATTGAGAAAGATCGCATCTGAACTGGCCTTTAAGGATGAAGCAGGGAGTGGGGAAGAGGATTCTGAATGCAGTAAGACATGTGCAAAGAAGTGAAAATGCAGAAATGTTTTGGTCATCTTGGGTCTAGAGAAATTTTATGAAGCACTTCATCCCTTCTTGTCCCTGAGCCTTATCCCATATCCCTGGCGGTAGTTTCCTTTCTTTCACTTCTCACATTCCTGATTTTATTTCCATTTCTTGTATTTCTTCTCTCCCAACTCCTGGAGCAAAGTCCCATTCTTTTCATCTTATCATGCAGAGCCACGTAGCTTTCTCTTTCATTGCCTTGTTTTTTTCAAAGTCCAGGCACTCAGAATTTTCTTTAATCCCTAAGTGACTTCTCAAGGGATTCCTCTCAACAAAAACAGTCCCCACATATAAAAGGAATGCTGATGCCAACTAATAATATAATTAAGGTTTTCACATCTGCTGCACTTGTGTTAGTATTAGATTGCTATCCCTTTGGGAAGTAGAGCTATGTTTTATTGAACTCAGAAAACTAGAAAATGCTTGACCATGTGACCTACTCTCTATAGGCACTGGGTACACAGAGATGAGAGAATGTGGATTTGGCCCTTCAAGGGACCAGAGTCCATACGGGTCAATAAGCGTTGAAAACAACTACTTCAATGCTAGATCATAAGCACAACGTTGAAATTTGGGTAAGGCTCAGCAAAATACAATTTAATATCATAACTTGAAGTTGTTCATTTCATGTCTTCCCCTCTGGACTGTAATTTCTTTGAAGGAAAGGTTTTTCTTGAGGAAGAACTAAGTCTCCTTTGTTTGCCATTTTATTCCAGGTGCTTGGCACAATGACTGGCACCTAAGGCAAACCCAGTAAACATTTGTGGAATTAAAGCATGAACGATGGAAGGGATTTTTAAAAATTAGGTGGTGGTGGCAAGGATAGGGAGGTGGAGAGGATGGTATTAGGGATGTCAGCAGCTGAACTGGGTTTTGCAGGATGAAACAGAGGAGTAGGGAAGTGTATTCTGGACACATGAAAAACTATGTGCAAAGAAGTGGAGATGCAGAAGAGCTTTGAATTTGGAGAACTGTAAATGGTTTGGTAGAACTGGAACAAATGCAGAGATATGGGATCATGAAAGGTAGGGCTCCAGAGACAAGCAGGATGCAGCCTTTTCTGTATCATCTGTGCTGAACCTAGCACAATGCTGGCTTCAGAATAACCATACATTGCTTGGTGGTTTTAAACTTTTGAGTTCCTTAGCATGCATGGTAGACGTGCACATTTTCAAGTCACGGAAGATTACTATCTAAGGTCTCTAGGGAAGAAGTAGTCAAAGAGTAGTCCAAAGACCAGAACTATCAGCATGTCCTAAGAACTCATTATAAATGCACATTTTCAGGCCCTCCCAGACCTGCTGGATCAGAAACTCTGGGGTCAGAGCCCTGCAATCTGTATTTTGACAAACTTTCCACATGATTCCAGATTTACACCCAAGTTTGAGGGTAACTGATCTGAGGGATGGAGCTAAGAAACAATGAGAAAACAAAACCAAAAAAGCCACAGATATTTTTGATGATCTGTCCAGCTTGAGAATTTCTCTTTAAATGTATGTGTCATCCTTATTGTCATTGGCTTAGCATTGAACTGACAGATTTACTCTGCCCTTTGGAACTAGCCTGGGCTTCTCTGAAACACCTGTGCCCACTAGGTCCTTACTGAAAACATGAAATAGACCAGAATCTGGGGAGGGATGAGAGCTAGTCTCTGATGTTCACAGGCTCCAAGAAGGAAGGAAAACCAATTGTCTCTTTGCTGAAGACATTGACTCATAGGCAAGAGATGCCCTGAGAAAATAAAGAGAAGCAAATTTAGAATAAGCAAAAAGAGATATTTTTGCATTCGGCATTCACTCAACTTGCAGGATTTGGGTGGTTTATGTCTTTCAATGAATATGCAAGATGGTTCTTTTCACCCAAATATAATTAACACTATTCAGTATTTTTATTCAACACACAATATACCATATAGACAATATTAAACAGACAATGCCCAATTATAGTGAACACCAGAGAATATTTTTATTAAATAGGAAATTCAGTGATAAGAGGCTTCTGCAAGATTGTTTGCTATGTCATTTATTCTTGGATCAAGCCCTGGAAGAGCCTTTATTCCCTATGTCTAAAGAAGTGTGCTCTTTGAATGGGTGGTTTCCCTGGACGTTAATCACTTCTTGAATAATATGAGTGACAGTTATAATAAAAGTATCTGTGTTTGGCTAATTTCCTTGGTTAGAGCACATCTATTTGAGCATGTTGCTGGTAACATCCAGGCTAGGGGTTCAGTCTTTGTGTAGGCAGTAAGAACAAGAAGATGAATAATTAGGGACGAGGAAAAACAAAGGAGGAAAGTGGATAGAAACATACAAGACCTTGCATTTCCACTGAGGAGAGCCTGCAAAGCTGAGTCCGAATACCCTAGGACCTAGGGACACCACAACTCTTCCAAAAATGATGATGGTGGTGATGATGATAATAAAAATAAAAGTAATAATAATAGCTGGCAGGTATTCAGTACCTATACCTATATTGTGTTCAATGCTTTATATGTATGCATTTGCCAGACTTTCAAAACAAACTGGGGAAGGTCCTAGCATCACCTCATGGAGATTTAACCTGGGAAGGGCTAAGAAATGTCCCCAAAGATCGCATTCATAGTAAGGGACAGAACCAGGCTTCAAGCCCAGAAAAGGCTGTGCTCCTCACCACTGCACTGCACTGCCTCTGGCAAGGAGGACCTACAATGTAAGGAGGATATTGATGAATCCATGTTGTATGTAGCATGCTCTAACATTTATTAGACATGCGATGTGTGCCAGGCATCATGCTAAACATTTAACATACCTTATCCCTCTTAACTCTCCTACAGAGAGTATACCTCTTTTTTTTTTTTTTTTTTTTTTTTTTGAGACAGGGTCTCAGTCTGTCACCCAAGCTGGAGTGCAGTGGTGCAATCTTGGCTCACTGCAACCTCCGCCTCCTGGGTTCAAGCTATTCTCCTGCCTCAGCCTTCTAAGTAGCTGGGATTACAGGCATGTGCCACCATGCCTGGCTAATTTTTTTGTATTTTTTAGTAGAGACAGGGTTTCACTACATTGGCCAGGCTGGTCTCGAACTCCTGACCTCAAGTGATCCGCCTGCCTTGGCCTCCCAAAGTGCTGGGATTATAGGCATGAGCCACTGTGCCTGGCCCCAGAGAGTATACTTCTAATCTTCACATCTTATGGATTGCAGACATATTCGGAGCACCATGTTGTAATTGTTGGACATGGAGGTGGAAATCAGAAATGAGTCCAAGGTCTGTGAAACCTCATGGATGACCTATGGATTTGAACCTTTGAAAACAATTAAGGACAAGAATGGAATGATTCTATAGCTCAGTAAGTTTCCCCTAAGGAAAGCTTCATCTCATAGAAAATAAAAGCTCTGCTGAAGCCTTCTAGTTTGCCTGGAATTGAAATACACAGAGCCCCTACTTAGTCGTTATCATCATGTGGTGTAATACTGGTGCTTTTATATCACTGTGGACCCAGAAAATTATGCACCATTCAAAGGCCATGTGTAAAATGATGGCAAAACTGCCATCAGTTACTGATCTGTGGACAAAATATCCAGCATCTTATTTAAGTGGCTGGTATCATTTAAAAAGATCTTGCAGATTACTCAACAGTTAATGCTTTAATGGAACATTTAGCCTTTAGTCTACTCATTTTCTTGTAATGCCTGTGGCATAGATAGAATCAGCCTGTGCAAATAGAGGACACAGCTATCTAAAAAGAATGCAAGCAAATGTGTTTTCCTTTACAGTGTCAATATTTAGTAAATATATTTCAAACCTTATTGTGCATACAGATCACTTAAGGATCTTGTTGAAACACAGATTCGGATTCAGTAGATCTAGGGATGCTGAGATTCTGCATTGTTACAAGCTCCCAGGTAATATCAATGTTGCCCATACCTAGACCACACTGTGAGTAGCAAGAATCCAGGTTTTAGTCAGGGCGCAGTGGCTCATGCGTGTAATCCCAGCACTTTGGGAGGCTGAAGCAAGAGGATCACTTGAGCCCAGGAGTTTGAGACCAGCCTGGAGAACATAGTGAGACCCTGTCTCTCCAAAAATAATAAAATAAAATAAAATTAAATTAAAAATAAAATAGGCCAAGTGCAATGACTCATGCCTGTTATCCAAGCACTTTGGGAGGCCGAGGTGGGCAATCACTTATGGTCAGTTGAGACCATCCTGGCCAACATGGTGAAACCCCATCTCTACTAAAAATACAAAAATTAGGTGGGCATGGTGGCACACGCCTGTAATCCCAGCTACTCAGGAGGCTGAGGCAGGAGAATCACTTGAACCCGGGAGGTGGAGGTTGTGGTGAGCTGAGATCTCGCCACTGCACTCCAGCCTGGGCAACAGGGTGAGGCTCCATCTCAAAAAAAAAAAAAAAGAAGAAGAAGAAGAAGAAAAATCTAGGTTGTAAAAATCTGAGTTAATATATGTATACAATTCCCGCCCTTCGTCAAAGATCTTAATAACCTCAAAAATCATTTGTCAAACAAGTACAAGGAGTTTCAATTAGCAAAACTTAAACTCAGTAATTAAACCAACTACAGTACTAGGGTGAACATCTAAATAAAATGTCCAAGAATGATTGCCAACAACCATTCAATCATTTTGAGACTACCATATGTTGAGGGCTTATTGAATGTCAGACATCCTGCAGAGTTTGTTCTGTGGTCCCCATTATGTTGGAGTCTAAATTCAGGCAAACTAGATACTGTAAACAGAGGAGGGGAAGATTCCACCCACGGGTACCGTTTATTAAGCTCTTACCCTGTATCAGTCACGTTATAGACATGATCCCAATTAATCCTCACCGTGAAAAGATGGAAATATGATCATTGTCCCTATTTTTCAGAACAGGAAGCCAGGATCCAGAGAAATTAAGCCATTGGCTCAAATTCTTAAAGTTCTTAAGTGGGAAAACAAGATTTTGAACCTAAAATCTGTTGACTTATTACCTAGCTTCTATTGAACTCTGCATCATTTATAATGAAAACTCCTAATCCTAACACAAGGTTAAATAGCAAGTAGGATGGGGGGAGGGGAATGAAGATGTTCCCTGAAGTGTACACATGTGTGCACACATGCGCACACACACACACCCCTGAATTTTGTCTGAGAACATGGGTCTGCTAACAAACCCTTACTTACTTCTGGGCATTCCACAGACTTCCAGGTCGTTAGCCTCCTAGCTCCCATTCAAATCCACACCATTAATAGCTGCAATCAGCTATAATTCTGAAAAGCTTCCTCAAAAAACCTCACAGATTGGCAATTTCCTACTGTGCCTCAAGTGTTAATTCAACCAGGTCAATCCAACCAGCCCTTAAAACTGAGCAAGATCACCTGCAAAGGCATTTCTAATAGCCATATCTGAGGAGAGGCTGAGTAGGTGAAATTGTAGGGATGATTTTGTAACCAGAATTTTTCAACCCTTGGAGAGCTAGAGGTGCTTCTGAGGCAGTGAGGTGAGAAAAGGGGGATTTCAAGGAATTTTGGTAGCACGGGTAGTCTCTTACTTCTCCACGGGGGTGCAACAGACTAACCTTACATATTCTGAAATCAGATATACACATTATCGCTAGTATATTAAAAAACATGCTAATTAAGAGAGGACAGGACTTGTAACAATCAGAAGAAAGGCCAATGGGAACTAAGAACCTGATTAGATTATGTACGTTTTAGGGGCTTGGTTGTGTTAGGGGGTTTTGTAGGAATGAGGAGAGAGGATAGTGGAGAATGCAGTGTGAGCTTGTTTTTAGATTGAGAGAAGACCTTTTTTTTTTTTTCTTTTTTTTTTTTTTATTATACTTTAGGGTTTTAGGGTACATGTGCACAATGTGCAGGTTTGTTACATATGTATCCATGTGCCATGTTGATTTCCTGCACCCATTAACTCGTCATTTAGCATTAGGTGTATCTCCTAATGCTGTCCCTCCCCCCTCCCCCCACCCCACAACAGTCCCCGGAGTGTGATGTTCCCCTTCCTGTGTCCATGAGTTCTCATTGTTCAATTCCCACCTATGAGTGAGAACATGCGGTGTTTGGTTTTTTGTCCTTGCGATAGTTTACTGAGAATGATGTTTTCCAGTTTCATCCATGTCCCTACAAAGGACATGAACTCATCATTTTTTATGGCTGCATAGTATTCCATGGTGTATATGTGCCACATTTTCTTAATCCAGTCTATCGTTGTTGGACATTTGGGTTGGTTCCAACTCTTTGCTATTGTGAATAGTGCCGCAATAAACATACGTGTGCATGTGTCTTTATAGCAGCATGATTTATAGTCCTTTGGGTATATACCCAGTAATGGGATGGCTGGGTCAAATGGTATTTCTAGTTCTAGATCCCTGAGGAATCGCCACACTGACTTCCACAATGGTTGAACTAGTTTACAGTCCCACCAACAGTGTAAAAGTGTTCCTATTTCTCCACATCCTCTCCAGCACCTGTTGTTTCCTGCTTTTTTAATGATGGCCATTCTAACTGGTGTGAGATGGTATCTCACTGTGGTTTTGATTTGCATTTCTCTGATGGCCAGTGATGAGGAGCATTTCTTCATGTGTTTTTTGGCTGCATAAATGTCTTCTTTTGAGAAGTGTCTGTTCATGTCCTCTGCCCACTTTTTGATGGGGTTGTTTGTTTTTTTCTTGTAAATTTGTTTGAGTTCATTGTAGATTCTGGATATTAGCCCTTTGTCAGATGAGTAGGTTGCAAAAATTTTCTCCCATTCTGTAGGTTGCCTGTTCACTCTGATGATAGTTTCTTTTGCTGTGCAGAAGCTCTTTAGTTTAATGAGATCCCATTTGTCGATTTTGGCTTTTGTTGCCATTGCTTTTGGTGTTTTAGACATGAAGTCCTTGCCCACGCCTATGTCCTGAATGGTATTGCCTAGGTTTTCTTGTAGGATTTTAATGGTTTTAGGTCTAACATATAAGTCTTTAATCCATCTTGAATTAATTTTTGTATAAGGTGTAAGGAAGGGATCCAGTTGCAGCTTTCTACATATGGCTAGCCAGTTTTCCCAGCACCATTTATTAAATAGGGAATCCTTTCCCCATTTCTTGTTTTTGTCAGGTTTGTCAAAGATCAGATAGTTGTAGCAAACCGAATCCAGCAGCACATCAAAAAGCTTATCCACCATGATCAAGTGGGCTTCATCCCTGGGATGCAAGGCTGGTTCAACATACGCAAATCAATAAATGTAATCCAGCATATAAACAGAACCAAAGACAAAAACCACATGATTATCTCAATAGATACAGAAAAGGCCTTTGACAAAATTCAACAACCCTTCATGCTAAAAACTCTCAATAAATTAGGTATTGATGGGACGTATCTCAAAATAATAAGAGCTATCTACAACAAACCCACAGCCAATATCATACTGAATGGGCAAAAACTGGAAGCATTCCCTCTGAAAACTGGCACAAGACAGGGATGCCCTCTCTCACCGCTCCTATTCAACATAGTGCTGGAAGTTCTGGCCAGAGCAATCAGGCAGGAGAAGGAAATAAAGGGTATTCAATTAGGAAAAGAGGAAGTCAAATTGTCCCTGTTTGCAGATGACATGATTGTATATCTAGAAAACCCCATTGTCTCAGCCCAAAATCTCCTTAAGCTGATTAGCAACTTCAGCAAAGTCTCAGGATACAAAATTAATGTACAAAAATCACAAGCATTCTTGTACACCAATAACAGACAAACAGAGAGCCAAATCATGAGTGAACTCCCATTCACAATTGCTTCAAAGAGAATAAAATACCTAGGAATCCAACTTACAAGGGATGTGAAGGACCTCTTCAAGGAGAACTATAAACCACTGCTCAATGAAATAAAAGAGGATACAAACAAATGGAAGAACGTTCCATGCTCGTGGGTTGGAAGAATCAATATCGTGAAAATGGCCATACTGCCCAAGGTAATTTATAGATTCAATGCCATCCCCATCAAGCTACCAATGACTTTCTTCACAGAATTGGAAAAAACTACTTTAAAGTTCATATGGAAGCAAAAAAGAGCCCGCATCGCCAAGTCAATCCTAAGCCAAAAGAACAAAGCTGGAGGCATCACGCTACCTGACTTTAAACTATACTACAAGGCTACAGTAACCAAAACAGCATGGTACTGGTACCACAACAGAGACATAGATCAATGGAACAGAACACAGCCCTCAGAAATGAGAGAAGACCTTTAAAAGATGTATCCAGCTGATGGAAAAATGATGGGGTGTGCTGTATTGATCAGAGGTGAATTTTCTTATCTTGGAGGGTGGAAAAAATAGGCTAATTAATAGATGCATAAAATGCATTTGATTGGAGCAATGACCTCCAAGGCAAGATATGTGCAAAAAAAAAAAAAACCCACTGGGATATGGAAAGAAAATATTAAAGCTACTAATAATGTTTACTTTGACTTCAAAATGAAGAAGGAAATTAAGTTTTACTAATATGTAGCATATGATTGACAGGGAGTAAGTATACAGTGTATAAATGAATATGCATATATGTGGGTATATCATTAAATGTTTTTTCCTGGTAAGGATGAGACTCCTTAGTAAGGTTATTTATATGTGAATCTGTGTGTTTGGAAATATTTGAAATGTGATGTTGGTGAAAGAAAATGTACTAGAATGGATAAAGTGTTAAATATTTATATAATGAAACATTAGACAACTGTTAAAATGAATATACTTGCTTTAGATAAATCTTAAAATGTCAAATTAAAAAAAGCTAGCTGCAGAATAATGTGCTCAATGTGATTCCATTCATACGTATTTTGAAAGCACACAAAATAGTATTCTGTGTCATTTATTTCCGTATATAGAAAGGATATAACATTGTGGATAAGATGGGTGCTTGCTAATTTCAGAAGAGTTGTCAACACCTGGGAGAACATCAGGGCTACGAGATTAGGAATACTACAAAGGAAGTTCTGAACAAAACATTAACATGTGTTCAGTCTAGGAGATGGCAGTGTGGTTGCTTGCTAGTTTTTTAAATGAATCTATATTCTTTTGTCTGTTCATAACATTGTATAATAATCAAATCAATGAAATGTGCTAAATTGGTGAATTGAGCAGACTATATCCTGGAAAGTTAGGTTTCTAAGTGTGGGAAGGCTGCAGAAAGTTTACCTTCTGGGGACCCCAGAAGTAAGGTGAGCTGAAAACACCTTGTTCAAGCAAGAGAAGCAGAGGATGCAGCCAAGACTAAACTCCTGCCGCTTCTCGGTGTCCACTGATGGGGCTCTCTGTCTTTGTGCTAACTGCATCATAATGAGCAGAACCACACGCAAATAAAGAGTATTCATGAGCAATATGACAGGTGATCCTGTGAGCCTCATGTTGGGGGATGTAGGGTGAGTTTGAGAAGAATGTGAAAGAATGACAAACACTGAGCTCATAGGGGCTAGCCGGGTCAGTGGTTCTTAACCCCAGGTGCATATTAGCAACACCCAGGTTGTTTAAGTTCTCTGACCGCTCCACAGACCAATTGAATCAGTAGTATCTCTTGGGGTTGAAGACCTAGCCTAGGCATCTAATTTAAAGTTCCTTTTTTATGGGTGAGTAGTATTCCATGGTATAAATATACCACATTTTCTTTATCCACTCATTGGTTGATACAATTCATACATGCAACAAAAAACCACTTGTACCTGTAAAGCGATTGAAATAAAAATAAAAAATAAAATAATAGAGTTCACTAGCTGATTCCAAAGTGCAACCTGAGTCGAGATCAGTGGGGTATAATGTATTTCCCAGGGTGCCATAACCATGGGTTTTGTCTGTTTTTATGCCTCCTGGCTTGGTACGACCAGTGTAACTTGTGTTTGCAAACACACATTGCCTTACGTGCTCTGCTGGTTACCTTTTCTGCTCAGACACAAACCTCAGTGGGAAATGGGATGTAGAGTCAATGGCCCTTAAGAAAATCATATGATATGGGGACCAGGTCTTTAAAATTAGGAAACAAAGGTCCTGAAACAAGAAATGCCTTGGCCCAAAGACACACAGCTGATTAGCAGGAGGTCCAGGATTTAAACACGAATTTTCTGACACTATCTTGAAATTAAAGAAAATTCCATTAAGAAGGGTTTGTTTTCCTCAGCTGATACTGTTAACCTGCACTGACTTACGAAGGCATTGCTGAGTGGACCTTCTTCTGAGCACAAAACAATTTATAATTATCATAATTGTACGGAAATGAGAGCTTTCCAAACGTGAAGGGTCATAAAAACATCTTGTTCAGTTAGCTATTTTAAGTATTCCCACTATGATCTTGTTTTGAACATAATTTTATTTTATTTTTGAGGGAGTGTTTGGTTAGTGCTGAAAAGCTCTAAACTACCCTCTATTTGAATGGGTTTGCATTAAATATTAGAAGCCAAATTAGTAAGGTTCTGAAGGACTCTAGTCTGAAAGAGAGGCTGGGAATGGAGTGGGCTCAGTAAAAATCAAGTAATAGAAATAATAATAATAATAGCAAACACTTATGAGCACTTGCTGGGCACTTTTCTTAGTGCTTTAAGTGATAGGGTTGCTGCCAGATTTAGCAAATAAAAATAGAGAGCACCCAAATAAATTTGAATTCCAGCAAACAACAAATAATTTTTTACTCCAAGTATGTTCCTGTATTTTCTTTGCTGATTCTGTCAATTCCACTAAGTGAATTAACACCATTTAATCTTTACAATCCTACGTGGTAGATTTAATTAATCCCCAAAATACAGAGGAGAAAATGGAGGCAGTGTTAGGTAACTTATCCAAAACGACAAAGCTACTATGTAGCAGAGTTGGGATTTGAACCTAGGAAGTCCAGATAATCACCATGATACACTGCCTGTTCAACAACTATTCAGTCTGAGGCATTTACTCTGTATCTGGGGGACTTGCTAATATCCAGATGTCCCTGCTCACCCCTATAGATTCTGATGCAGTAGGTCTAGGGTTGGATCCTTGGTATCCACTGAAACTGATGTGCCTGAAGTCTGAGTTCCTCCAAACGAGATCATCTCTATGTTTCATGATTCTTGATCCTGGCTGTACATTAGAGTCGCCTGGGGAGGCTGTGGTTCATTTGCTGTGGGGTGGAGCCATTGAGTGATTCCACCATAGGAACCAAGGTTAAGAATCACTGCTATAGTACAGTACCTCTTAGTTCTACCTTGATTCAATGGTAAGTGAACACACATGGTTGAAACAATCCTAAGGAAGTTAAGGATAAAGAAAAAAGAGTAAGATTAGCAATGTCCCTTCATAATAAAGAAACTTCCCCTCACCTGACATCTGAATACTTATTTTGGCATCAGTTCATTCAACATCTGTATGCTAAGAACAAACTGTGAGCTCAGTGGGGAGATGTATAGAATCAATTACTATCTAGACGCATGCCTGGAGGGCAGAATGGCATTCAGGAAAACTGTGACTCAATCTTCAGTCAGGTGCCCCCACCTTTCCACTCTACCCAAATCCCCTTTCAGATAATCAAGACCAGGATTCCAACTTTACTTCTCAAACCCACCCAGAGTCACAGCAGCTGCCTAGGCAACATCCATGCCACCCATTTCTCTTGCCTGCCTTTCTTCTTCTTTGTAAAGCTTACCTGTTCTGTGTTTCAGTTCCGCCAAAGCTCTTCCAGGCATTTAGAACTCAAACACTGGTCTTATTGGAGCTCCTACGTAAATATCTGCCTGCGGATTGATATTTAGCCGCTGCTAAAGAGTCTGTGCTAGGGTGGGGAGTATCATGGATGTACCTTCCTTTTATGGACTCCAGGGATTATGCATCCCCCAATCAGACTTTGAAAGCCTCCAGGTGGGTAGGCACACTACACTAGAAAGGAATGATTAAACCTCAGTTATTAAAGTCCAACCTTTTCCATTCATTTAACAAATATCAACAAAGTGTTGGGTGCTGGGCTAGATCATGGGAAAATAAGGCTGATGGAGATGGACAAGGTCCCTGTCCCCATGGGGCTTATATTCAGTCTATCTAAGATAAGTCCAGGTGATATAGCTTCCTCCTAGTAAATATGGTACAGGAACAAAGTCTTAGGTCTAACTGCAACTTGTCCTAAAGCAAAAGGGACCATGGCATGGCCCACCATAACTCCTACTCTGATATAATATCCAAGCAGCACCATTTCAGTGGCAGTGATGTGGGCCGCATTGCTGAGATTTGAGACATTTGAGACCACAGACCTTGGTTCCTTGAAACAGGCTCTGCGTAGCGATTCATTTCAGTTCTCAGTATTCACTAAGTATTTCCTAAGTTGATAACCACGACTAATATTTAAGAAGCTCTTTTGATGTGCAAAACTCTATATGAATTACTTCATTTTAACTTCACAATGAATAGCTGCAAGATTGCAAAGGACGTAAAGGAAGCAGAGATTGACCTGCAAACAGTCTTACTCCAGAGCAGTGTTTCTTTTTTTTTTTAAATTGTATTATTATTATACTTTAAGTTTTAGGGTACATGTGCACAACGTGCAGGTTTGTTACATATGTATACATGTGCCATGTTGGTGTGCTGCACCCATTAACTCTTCATTTAGCATTAGGTATATCTCCTAATGCTGTCCCTCCCCCCTCCCCCCACCCCACAACAGTCCACGGTGTGTGATATTCTCCTTCCTGTGTTCATGTGTTCTCATTGTTCAATTCCCACCTATAAGTGAGAACATGCGGTGTTTGGTTTTTTGTCCTTGAGATAGTTTGCTGAGAATGATGGTTTCTAGTTTCATCCATGTCCCTACAAAGGACATGAACTCATCATTTTTTATGGCTGCATAGTATTCCATGGTGTGTGTGTGCCACATTTTCTTAATCCAGTCTATCGTTGTTGGACATTTGGGTTGGTTCCAAGTCTTTGCTATTCTGAATAGTGCCGCAATAAACATACATGTGCATGTGTCTTTACAGCAGCATGATCTATAATCCTTTGGGTATATACCCAGTAATGGGATGGCTGGGTCAAATGGTATTTCTAGTTCTAGATCCCTGAGGAATCGCCACACTGACTTCCACAATGGTTGTACTAGTTTACAGTCCCACCAACAGTGTAAAAGTGTTCCTATTTCTCCACATCCTCTCCAGCATCTGTTGTTTCCTGACTTTTTAATGATCCCCATTCTAACTGGTGTGAGATACTATCTCATTGTGGTTTTGATTTGCATTTCTCTGATGACCAGTGATGATGAGCATTTTTTCATGTGTCTTTTGGCTGCATAAATGTCTTCTTTTGAGAAGTGTCTGTTCATATCCTTTGCCCACTTTTTGATGGGGTGGGGTTGTTTGATTTTTTCTTGTAAATTTGTTTTAAGTTCTTTGTAGATTCTGGATATTAGCCCTTTGTCAGATGGGTAGATTGTAAAAATTTTCTCCCATTCTGTAGGTTGCCTGTTCACTCTGATGATAGTTTCTTTTGCTGTGCAGAAGCTCTTTAGTTTAATTAGATCCCATTTGTCAATTTTGGCTTCTGTTGTGATTGCCTTTGGTGTTTCAGTCATGAAGTCCTTGCCCATGCCTATGTCCTGAATGGTATTGCCTAGGTTTTCTTCCATGGTTTTTATGGTTTTAGGTCTAACATTTAAGTCTTTAATCCATCTTGAATTGATTTTTGTATAAGATGTAATGAAGGGATCTAGTTTCAGCTTTCTACATATGGCTAGGCAGTTTTCCCAGCACCATTTATTAAATAGGGAATCCTTTCCCCGTTGCTTGTTTTTGTCAGGTTTATCAAACATCAGATGGTTGTAGATGTGTGGTATTATTTCCAAGGGCTGTATTCTGTTCCGTTGGTCTATATCTCTGTTTTGGTACCAGTACCATGCTGTTTTGGTTACTGTAGCCTTATAGTATAGTTTAAAGTAGGTAGTATGATGCCTCCAGCTTTGTTCTTTTGGCTTAGGATTGACTTGGCAATGCAGGCCCTTTTTTGGTTCCATATGAACTTTAAAGTAGTTTTTTCCAATTCTGTGAAGAAAGTCATTGGTAGCTTGATGGGGATGGCATTGAATCTATAAATTACCTTGGGCAGTATGGCCATTTTCACAATATTGATTCTTCCTATCCATGAGCATGGAATGTTCTTCCATTTGTTTGTGTCCTCTTTTATTTTGTTGAGCAGTGGTTTGTAGTTCTCCTTGAAGAGGTCCTTCACATCCCTTGTAAGTTGGATTCATAGGTGTTTTATTCTCTTTGAAGCAATTGTGAGTGGGAGTTCACTGATGATTTGGCTCTCTGTTTGTCTGTTCTTGGTGTATAGGAATGCTTGTGATTTTTGCACATTGATTTTGTATCCTGAGACTTTGCTGAAGTTGCCAATCAGCTTAAGGAGATTTTGGGCTGAGACAATGGGGTTTTCTAAATATACAATCATGTCATCTGCAAACAGGGACAATTTGACTTCCTCTTTTCCTATTCGAATCTCCTTTATTTCTTTCTCTTGCCTGATTGCTCTGGCCAGAACTTCCAACACTATCGTGAAGACCAGAAGCCCGGCAGTCATGAGAAGGGGTGTGAGAATGAGTTTGGAGTGCTCCAAAAGCACAATTCTCAGATATTGTCATTATTCCTCTGTCTGACAGTTCCCTGGAAACATGCACTCAAAAGGCTTATATTTATTTGACCTGACTCAGAGTTTTCTCCATGTGGACAACCTTTTCCCTGAAGGCATTTGTCCATAACAATGAGCGGCAATTGTTGAACATAGCAACTGCCTGAGGCAGTGAGAAGAATGTGAACAAACGAAACTCTGACCAAAATACTTAAAAGGAAAAGGTGAACAATGAGATGTCCATAGAGGATTTTGAAAATCTCTGCCCTATTCCTGAGAATCTAGAGCCACACACATATGCAACACTGTATGCATTGCCCAGGATACATGTATATGCTCAGAAAAGAACTGAGAAGGCCCCTAAGCTTTCACTCCTGGCTGACCTTGATGCTCTATGGAAGCAGGAAGTGAGGGCTAAGGCAGAGTTGTAAAAAAAAAGAGCAAAGACTTAAATAACTAAAATTAAGAATGAAAGTGAAGCCATTACTACTGGTCTTACAGAAATAAAAATAATTATAAAGGAACATTATGAACAATTGTATGCCAACAAATTAGAAAACCTAGATAAAATGAGCAAGTTCCTAGAAAGACACAAATTGCTGACACTGACTCAAAAAGGGATTTATTAGTAATAATTTAAAAAATTCACACGAAACAAGTCTCAGACCCAGGTGGTTTCACTGGTGAGTTCTACTAAACATTTCGAAAGAAGTAATAATAAACCTTCACACAGGATTCTTTAAAAAAGAAGAGAAAAAAGGTATCAAGAGGATACTTTCCAATTCATTCTATTAGGCCAGCGTTACCTTGATACCCAAATCAGTTGAAGACATGACCAAAATAAACAGAAAACTATAAACCAATATACTTTGTGAGTATAGATGCAAAAATCTTCAATAAAATACTAGAAAATTATATTCAGTAAAATATATAAATGATTATACATCATGACCAAGTGGGGTTTATCCCAGGAATATGAAGTTGGTTTAATATATTAAAATCATTTAATGTTATATACCATATAATAGAATTATGGCAAAAACCCCCATGATTATTCCAATAGATGCAGACAAAGAGTTTGAGAAATCCAACATTCTTTCATGACAAAAACACTCAATAAACTAGGGATGTAAGGGAGCTTCCTCAACATGATAAAGAACATCCTTTGAAAAACCCACAGCTAACACCATGCTTAATGATGAAAGGCTGAATGCTTTCTTCCTAGGACCAGCATCAAGACAAAGATGTCCCCTGTTATTATTTCTATTTAACATTGTTCTAGAGTTTCTAGCTTGGGCAATGAGGCAAGAAAAAGAAATAAAAGGCATCCAAATTGGAAAGAAAGCATCAAAACTGGCATCCTGGCATCTGTTACCAGATGACATAATCTTGTATACAGAAAATCTTAAGTTTTTAAAAAACTGCTAGAGCTAATAAATTATTTCAGCAAAATAACAGGATAGAAAATCAATAGGCAAAAATCCATTCTATTTTTATAAATTTGCCATGGACAATCCAAAAAGAAAACTAAGAAAACAATTCCATTAGCAATAGCAAAAACAAAAAAAAAACCCTTAAGAAATTAAGAAAAGAAGTATAAGACTTGTACACTAAACACTACAACACATCACTGAAAGCAACTAAAGAAGACCTAAGTAAATGGAAAGATATCCTGTATTTGTGGATAAGAAGACTTAGTATTGCTAAAATGGCAACACTCCCCAAATAGATCTGAAGATTCAACCCAAAACCTATCAAAATCCTAGCTCCCATTTTTGCAGCATTTGACAGGCTGATCCTAAAATTTGTATGGGGTTTCAAATAGTGAAATACAAGGGGTTTCAAATAGTGGGAAAAATCTTAAAAATAAACAAAGTTGGAAAACTACATTTTCTGATTTTAAAAGTTACAACAATGAAAACAGGTACCCAGGATGATGGAAGAAGTCCATCTTGGACTTTGATAATTGTGTTGCCTAGAAAAAAGAGAGAAAATGAAATAGCACACAATGACTCTGAAAAATTCTTCTCATAACTGTTCCACATCATTTTGGTTCACATTCCAATGGCATAAGCAAGTCATATGACTAAAATGTGGTATCAGTGAACACAAATGTATAATCCTCCCTTAGGGAGGGGCAGTAAATATTTTGAGCAATTATAATATGTCCAGGTGATATTTTAGATAGAGCGATGGCATAATAATTTGGAGGTCTAGTCACTCCTGGAGCCTGACTGATTCTCCGGCAGAATCTTCAGAAAGTGTGAAGATGATGTCAACATACTTATATGACTACATGCTTCTCAGCACACTTACAGCCAGGTGGGGAAATCCCATGTCAGCCCACTCACCTCTCTAATGTATCTGAAGTCATTTCAGCTTTTACCTCTATAACCAGAGCTGTTTTTTTCCAGAGAGTCCAAGAGAAAGTAAAGTTGCAGAAAATTGAATCAGGACTGTGGCTATGAGCAAACAGATTGATTTTTTTTTTTTAAGATTGGTTAAAAACTCAATTTCTGTTTCCAGGGGTGGAGCTGATAGGACATCCCTTATTCTGTAAATTATAGGGTGTTGATTTTATTTTTTATCTTTTTGGAGACAATGTCTCACTCCGTTGCCCAGGCTGGAGTGCAGTGGCACAAACTCAGCTCACTGCAGCCTTGACCTCTTGGGCAATCCTCCCACCTCAGCCTCCTGAGTAGCTGAGACTACAGGTGCACACCACTATGCCCAGCTAATTTTTGTATTTCTTGTAGAGATGTGTTGCCCAGGCTGGTTTTGAACTCCTGAGCTCAAGTGATCCACCTTCCTTGGCCTCCCAAAATGCTGGCATTACAGGCATAATCTATCATGCCCAACCATGATAGGGTATTTGTATCAAAAAAGACAGATTCCCTTAAGGAAAGTTAATGAGAAAAAAACCTTTAATGCTGCTTCCATCTTCTCAGGAGGAAGAATTGTGGGAAGGGTTATAGCATCTCACCACCCAGCGAGGGCACACTGCATTACCAGTGGTGGAGAAATGGGTGAGCCCCAAAAGCTGGACGTTGCCTTGGATGGTCAGAGAATGAGGCTCTTATTCCATCATGGACCACAATAGCAGCCTTAGAGGCTGCATTCATGTGCTGTTGCCCAGGCTTCACAGGAAAGAAAGTTATGGGCTGATACCTTTATGGAGCAAGCTGAGTATTGAGAGCAGCCATGCACTCAGGGATGAGCTGCCCAGGTGCTGATAAATCCCAATTCTTTTTTATCATGTTTCCAGATGCCAATCATTCATTTACATTTCAAACATCATATTTGTTCCTCATGACTCATTAGCTTGGAGGGAGGGAGAGCAAAGAGGATTGTCCCAATATGCCTCTGTTACCTGGACTGCTAGGCCATGCTGAGCAGAGAGCAAAGCTAGGACACCTGATACCTATGATACCCATGGATTTTGATCCTGATCACCTTTAATATGTTAATAAAATGTACAAACACATATGTGGTTCTCTTGGCATAAATATATTCTCCAGGTCTGTTGGGTCTTATCGAATGTGAAAAAGAAGATTCTACTCAGTATATAGCTCGATAATATTCCCTGTTGGGAATATCCTTTCTCTTTGAAAAAATAAAACCAATAACATTTATGCAAGGCTAGGTGCAGTGGCTCACTCCTGTAATCCCAGCATTTTAGGAGGCCAAGGTGTGCGGATCACTTGAGGTCAGGAGTTCGAGACCAGCCTGTCCAACATGGTGAAACCCTGTCTCTACTAAAAATACAAAAAAAAAAAAAAAAGAATTAGCCAGTTGTGGTGGCATGCACCTGTAATCCCAGCTACCTGGGAGGCTGAGGTGGGAGAATCGCTTGAACCTGGGAGGCAGAGGTGGCAGTGAGCTGAGATTGCGCCACTGCACTCCAGCCTGGGCAACAGAGCGAGACTCCGTCTAAACAACACCAACAACAAAAATGTTTATGCCAACTGGAGAGCCCTGACATCTGTCACCCTGCTGACTGCGAAGCCTGCAGAGCTAGGATAGATGATGTCTTGAGATTTATGTTACTTAGGGATAGAACTCAAACTAGTTGAGGTCAAGAGAAGAAGTTAATGACCTACATACTTGAATAGTTCAGGGATTGCTCCAATATGGCTACCTCAGGTACGACTGGTTCCAGGTACTCACATAATGTCATACAAACTTGCTCTGTTTCCCTTTCTTGGCTCTGTTTTACTGTGTGTTGGTTTTATTCTCAAGCAAGCCCTCTCCATGTGGTGGCAGGATGACTGTGCATTCCAAGCAGCCCTGGCATTACTAGAGTTCCCACTGCCAAATAGTTTCAGCAAAGTTTCTGGGTTGTGTTATAAATCCTGCCTGTGCCTTGTGTCCATCTCTGAAACAGGCACTGTGTCCAGGGGAATGCCGTAGTCTACTTGACCAGCCCTTGTTCATATGCCTAGAGTGGAGTCAACTCTCCTGAATCATATAGAGAGACAGGCTGTTATTCATGCACCTGTCATAATATATGAGGTTCTCTATAGATTAATTCTTTTCCTATCTTTCTTGTCTTCTAGGTGCTGAGAAGGGCTTGGGCTATTTAATGTATCTCTATAAGTCCAGTGACTAGCACAATGTATGAAACATATGAGTGCCCAATAACCGATCAATATTGCACATGAATGAGTGTTCAATAACAAGGTGATAAATCACAAGGACCGTATGCATTCTAATTACCTAGTTTGGGGTTTGTTCCATAGCTCAAAAATATTTGTTGAGTGAATCAGCATTCAGTTCCTCTGGGGATGGAAATTATATCTGATTAACTGTTTGTGTTTTCAGCAAAATACACCGTAAGTAACCAACGATGTTGTTAAATAAGAAAATAGTTGAATGGGTGAGCTTTAAGTTTCACCACTCAAGGAACCTCATCTCCTTCATCACTCAATTCCCAGTGGTAGGTCCAGTAAGCCCTACCCTCTAGGGTCTCAAGGTACCTCCATCCTTACTCTCCCACATCCTAGCTGGAAAGTTGCTTCTCACCTGTATCCCAGAGGATGTCCAGAGGATGTGGGCTATGGTGAGAAGATAGTTTGAATATGAAAGAGAGGCAAGGAGGAGACAAATGAGGAGTTCACTCCAAGTTCACATTCATCTTATTTTGGAAGGAAGTGGGAAAGGAGAACAAAGTTTTCTTGAATAATGCTGCATATTAAAATGCTTGCTCCTCTGATGGTGATTAAGATGGATGCAGCATCATACTGACTTTTGGAGGGAGTGGGAGTACAGCTGACAATTTTCCCATCAGAGCTTTTCACGAAGAAGGAGCAACTCCCAGGTCCTCCCGCCACTTCCCTCCTCCTGCTCCAGCCTGCCTTTCCTGCACAGCTTCTGGCTGCTTCAAGGCACTGGAGGAGGAATTCATCAGGGGCTGACAAGTGGCAAATGACATTAGCTGCCAACTATATTTTTTAAAATGTGAACACAACTGGGGTAATGTCTTATTCCCTTCTCCCTATTTCCAGTCCCTGTGCCTAACAATAGCGCCTGAATCCTGGTAGGCACATGGTACTTCGAATTCCTCTGCAGTGGGCATTTGTCATTTTCGGCTATCTCTCATTCCTTTCCTCTTCTTCTGTTATCAAATGCCTTTCTTTTCTTTTGGGGAGCCACTCCCTTCCTTCAATTTATGTGGTTCTGGGGATTAAAGGAGCTAATTCTGTCTAATTCTTAAAATACCCCCTTGCTCAATTAATATTAGCTATCATTATAGCTAATAATCATTACAGCTAATATTACATTATATTATAGTTCATGAAGCACCCATGACACAGGATACCATAAATAAAGAAATTTTGAGAGTGTATGAAGGGCCTTTTGTAACTCAAAAAATGACAATTATTTTAAAGAATGAAATAAGCATAAGAGTTGGAAGATAAAATTAAGAACATCTCAGAGGAAGTAGAACTGAAAGACGAAGATATAGAAACACACAGATACATACATATGTTTAATTTGAGCATCAATTCAAGAGGTCCAGTATTTTCAGAATCCAAAAAAAAAAGAGGGATTACAGAGGAAAGTATCAAAGAAAAAATTCCAGGTTTGAAAAATAATATTTTTCGTATCAAAATATGTCCTTTCTAACCCAGTACTGAGAACAAAAACGTGAAAAAAGCGGTCAAATCAGGATGTATCATCATTACATTTTAAAAGAAATGGGGAAAGAGAAAACGTTTCAATGCTTTAAAAGAGAGAAACAGCAGATCATGTACAAAGCATTGGAAATCAGTATGGCATTGGATTTTTCCACAGTAATGTTAGAAACTAGAAGACACTACAATAGTGATTTAAAATTCTTACTACTAGTAATTTCCAGATTAGAATTCTATCCTCGTTCAAACTATCGATCAAGTATAAAGGGGAGCCTAGATTTTTTTTCAAATTTGCAAGTTCTCAGAAAGTTGTTGCACAATTTATTCCACCAAAATGAAGGAGTAAACTAAAAGAGAGAAATAATAACTTTTTTTTAACTTGGCATTTTTTTATTATTATTATAGTTTAAGTTCTGGGTTACATTTGCAGAACATGCAGTTTTGTTACATACAGGTATACACGTGCCCTGGTGGTTTGCTGTACCCATTAACCCGTCACCTACATTAGGTATTTCTCCTAATGTTATCCCTCCCCTAGCCCCCCACCCCCCGGCAGGCCTCTGTGTGTGATGTTCCCATCCCTGTGTCCATGTGTTCTCATTGTTCAACTCCCACATGAGTGAGAACATGTGGTGTTTGGTTTTCTGATCTTGTGATAGTTTGCAGAGAATGATGGTTTCCAGCTTCATCCATGTCCCTGCAAATGACATGAACTCATCCTTTCTTATGGCTGCATAGTATTCCATGGTGTATGTGTGCCACATTTTCTTAATCCAGTCTATCATTGATGGACATTTGGGTTGGTTCCAAGTCTTTGCTATAGAAATAATAAGTTTTCTAAAGAGAGGATTCAAGCAGAGAAAAGAGACAAAGATAATAATCAGAAATCATTTTGAAGAGAAGCCCCTAGATGACACCTGGGAAGTAGGCCTAGAGGGCAACCAACCAGATTAGAGAAGGAAGATGGAGAGATCAGAGATAGAAATAAAGGGTTCCTAGGAAAGCAGTGGAACCAATAACCAGTAGAAAAACAAATGTATTTGTGGGAAAAAGTGTTAAAAGGGTTTCTAGCGTTCTGTGGAGACTGTGAAGTAATTTATCTGTAGGAAACTAAACAGATTTCAAAATGAGGAAACTCTCAACTCCAGGAAAAGCATAAAGTTATAGAACTAAGAAAAGATAGTCAAAATATACACCTTGCCTCAATAGTGCACTTAAATGTACCGAGTCATGTTCTGTCAACAAACAAGTTATATTGTAAACATGGAATGTTCATTTAACTATATTTGAGATGTAAATTTATTGGATGGGTTGGGGAGCGACGTGGTGTTGGCAGTGCTACTCCTGCTGCTTTTCCCTTTTTAGGGCTGAATTCTTATTTACTGTAAAAAAATTAATTTCTAAATTAAGAAATATATGCAGTCATATGAATAAATTATCTATAAACCTAACTAAGTGTATAGATGTCAGAAGAAATAGCAAGAAGTTGTAAAATTTTTGTTGTGTCTGGAGCAGGACTGGGGAAGGTTGGGAACATGGGAGGTTGCTTTTTGTCAGAAGATTTGTAATATAATTTAAAAATCTTTAGAACTAATTATGTGTATTATTTTGTTAATAAAAATGAATTTTAAAACAGGTAAATGACATGAAGAGGGTGTTCCCAGACACAAATGCAAGTGAAAAAGTGCTCAATCTAACTCAAAATTAGAAAAATATGAATTATAATTAAAAAGTTACATGTTAAACACATTAGGTTGAACAAATTTTAAAGTTTGATAATGTAATCAGGGACGGTATGGGTAAACAGTGTTTTAAATTTTGGAAGTGTATTGATACAAACTCTCTGAGTAAAAATTAACACTGTTTGTCAAAATACACTTTCATATAACATTTCTACAATGAGGAATTTATCCTACAGATATTTTCTCATGTGTAAACAGAGATATATTGCAGTAAGAATATTTGTTATGACTGGGCACAGTGGCTCATGCCTGTAATCCCAGCACTTTGGGAGGCTGAGGAGGGTGGATCAGTTGAGGACAGGAGTTCGAGACTAGCCTGGCCAATATGGCAAAACCCCGTCTCTACTAAAAATACAAAAAATAGCTGGGTGTGGTGGCGCATGCCTGTAATCCCAGCTATTTGGGAGCCTGGGCTGGGGGAGAATTTCTTGAACTCAGGAAGCGGAGGTTGCCGTGAGCCAAGATCACGCCACTGCACTCAAGCCTGGATGAAAAGGGTGAAACTCCATCTCAAAAAAAAAAAAAAAAAAAAAGCCGGGCGTGGTGGCTTTCACGTGTAAACCCACCTGTAATCCCAGGACTTTGGGAGGCTGAGGCAAGTGGATCACTTGAGGTCAGGAGTTTGAGACAAGCTTGGCCAACATGGTAAAACCCTGTCTGTGACAAAAATACAAAAATTAGCCAGGTGTTGTGGCAGGCGCCTGTAATCCCAGCTGCTCGGGAGGCTGAGGCAGGAGAATTGCTTGAACCCAGGAGGCAGAGGCTGCAGTGAGCCAAGATCATGCCACTGCCCTCCAGCCTGGGTGATAGATTGTTTTGAGACTCAGTCTCAAAACAAACAAACAAACAAAGTAAATAAAATTGTTATAACACTGTTTTTGATAGGAAAAAGAATCAAGCTATATGTTACTGATCGCATGTCATTGATACCTCCATGTAACTTCTTCAATCAGCAGTCACTAAGTGTTCGTTGTGTGTCAGGCACTATTCTAGGCTTTGGAAATAAAGCAATAAACAAAACTAAGTCATCACCCTCATGGAACTTACATTCTAATAGGTGGAGAGAAAGAATAAATAAACAAATAGGTCAAGCGATAAAAAATGCTACAGAAAAAAATGAATTAAAAGTAGAAAGAAGGTGGTGGGAGATGGCAGCTATTTTACGAGAGTGGTTAAGGATGGCCTTTCTCATCAGGGAAGATTGGAGGAAAGATCTGGAGGACATGGGAATGGAGAAAGCTACATTCCATAAAGAGGAAGCAGCAAGAGCCAAAGACTCAAGGCAGGAGTGTGTGTAAAATACAAGATAATAATATGCAGATACTTAAAAAAGAATGAGGCAGATCTGATATGGAATGATCTTGAACATATATCCTTAATAAAAATATGGGGGAAGAATAGTATTCTGCCATTTATGGAGAAAGGTAGAGACAGAGAAAGACAAATGAGTGCCTATATGCTGTGTATAGGTAGAACATCTCCGAAAAGATGAAGAAGAAACTGGCAATAGTGATGTCCTTTGAATATTGGACCTGGAAAGGGCATTGAGAGGAGCACATTAAGTTGGTGGAAACATAATTGTGGCTGGTGCAATTACATTTGCACCAACTTAATATTTATTTATTCATTTATTTATTTATTTTGAGACGGAGTCTTGCTCTGTCAGCCAGGCTGGAGTGCAGTGGCACGATCTCAGCTCACTGCAGCCTCTACCTCCCAGGCTCAAGTGATCTTCCCACCTCAGGCTCCAAGTAGCTGAGACCATAGGCATGAGCCACTATGCCCAGCTGATTTTTGTGTGTTGATAAAGGTAGAGATGGGGATTCATCATGTTGCCTAGGCTGGTCTCAAACTCCTGAGCTCAAGTTATCCACCTGCCTCAGCCTCCCAAAGTGCTAAGATTACAGACGTTGAGTCCCCGTGCCTGGCCAACATCAACCTAATACTTTAAATGTAATATTTTGACTTTGATTTTTTTACAGGGTGCATGTATTTGCTATTTTTTAGAACATACCTATTTAAAAAATGACTAACGTTAGGATAGAGGAAGAAACTATGCCACCTTTCAGCTGGTTTATACATTTAGGAATTTTTAAGCTTGGCAAGAGGCATTGAAATGTCTAGCAAATCTCATTCTTCTCTGTTCATAGGCAAATAATAAGGTTCAAAAAATTCAGGATAGGAACTACATGGGATTAGAGGCCACCCAGGACAATGAATGCAGATTTCAAGCTCTCCTGATATGGTTCCTCCACTCCATTCCCCATGGTCATGTTGGCAGTTAATGTTGGATGGTGAGATGCTAGGAAATAATCTCCATTTTGCATCTTATAAAATAGCTGTGGTAACTCTTCTCTCTGGCCAGGTTATCCCTGTCTTAACTTTTCTTACCTCGAGGACTTCAGGGGCCATGGTTATTGGAATAAGAAGTATTCAGCATATGGCATGAGGATCTGGCTATGGTAGGTTTCCAGTGCGACTGTGGATATAAGAAGAGCAATGGTATCCATTTTTCTCTACCAAGAGCCAGGAAGCAATGGTACTCTGGACCTCAGGCTACAGCAAACATCATTCAAGTTGGGGAGACAGCAAACTTGAAGCTTTAAGGACAAGAAGTCCATAGGTTATGTCTGGCAAGAGCGTTTTCTTGCATGAAGGAAAATGAAGAGAGGTTCAATTTCAACCTTTTCCCAAACAGCCATGATCTGCTAGACACAAACACAAAGATTTGATTTTTAAATTAATATTTAAATAAATTTAGCATGAATTCATTCTTTTTATAAAAAGTTTGAGGGTAAATCCATCCAAATTAAAAATGTCTTCTCTGTGAAGGACCCCATTAAGAGGATGCAAAGACCAGCTCCAAACTGGGAGAAAATATTTGAAAACCACTATCTGGTAAAGAACTACTATCTGTAATCCGTAAAGAATGCTCCAAACTCAAAAGTAAAAACAAGCAAACAATTAATTCAGAAAATGAGCAAAAGACAGGAAGAGACATTTTACCAAAGAAGATATGCATGAAAAAGCAGCACAGGTAAAGATGAGAAATGTGAATTAAAATAACAATGCAATATCGCTACAAGCCTATCAGAATCGTTAAAATAAAAAGTAGTGGCAACACCAAATGCTAGCAAGGATGCAGATATTAATAAATTCATACGTTTCAGATGGGAATGTAAAATGGTACAGCCTCTCTGGAAAACAGTTTGGTGTTTTTTACAGAAAATTAAACCTGCAAGAATCAGCAATTGTAGTCTTGGGCATATCTCCCAGAGAAATTGAAATGGGCATTCACCCAAAAATCTTTACAGGAATGCTTATAGCAGCTTTATTCATAGTAGCCCCAAACGGAAGCAATCTAGATGCCCTTCAAGGGGGAAATGCTTAAACAAACTGTAGTATATCTATACCATGAAATACTACTCAGCAATGAAGAGGAACAAGCTGTGGTATATCCATACCATGAAATGCTATTCAGCAATGAAAAGGAATAAACTACTGGTACACATAACAACTCGGATGAATCTCAAAGGAATTACCCTGAGTGAAAAAAGGCAATCCCAAAATGCCACATGCAATATGACTCCACTAATATCTTTGAAATGACAAAATTAGATGAGTGGTGGCTAGGGATTAAGGACAGGGAAAGGGCAAGAGGGAAGTGTGTGTGAGTAAGAAAGGACACCATAAGGAATCCTGTGGCAATGACACCCTTCTGTATCATGACCATGCCCATGGATATGTGAACCTACACGTGATAAAAGCGCATAGAGCTGACTAGACACACACAAATGAGTACAAGTAAAATGGGAAATCTGAAGAAGATTAGTAGATTATATCAATCTCAATATCCTGATTATGATATTATGGTATAATTTTGCATAACATTATCATTAGGAGAAACTGGATAGAACACAGGATCTTTCTGTATTATTTATTACAGATGTTAGAAATTAAAAGCTGAAATCCCAATGGTTTCCATCTGTAGTCATAGGATATCCTCCACCTCACCCTGGAAGTATCCACTTACCATGTTTATGCATGTTCTATGCTGGGAGAAGAAATGGTCGTTTGGGTTCAGACAAGCCTGGATTCAAATTCTGATTCCACCACTCAGTAGCCTTGAGGGAGTAACTTAATTCTCTGCCTGGCTTCGTCTTCATAAAACAGCGGAACTCAAACAGGTCCGCTGATTAACCTAGGCTCACAGTGATGTACTCCAAAGGATAGGTCTTAGGTCTCTAAAGTCCCAAAACCCACTGCATTAAGAGGTTAAAGAAATAAAAGTGATTTGCTGTGGAGGCTGCGATTGTCCTGGAAAATCACAATGCAATATCTCCACTGGCTATAATCACTGAGGAATTCCTTCTGCCCCTAAAGGGTTGGCCCAGTTGCCTAGCTGGGTGCTCTTGCAAGATCTAATCCCAGAAATGCTCTCCATTCTTATTTCCACTTACTTCTAAGGACAATAATGGGTTAGGCACTTGGCTTAAAGGAGTCTTTGAAGACCCCAACTGGCAAGCGCAAAAGATACGACTTTGAAAAGAAAATCAGAATGCTTTGCCTTGGTTTGCTGAAGTGTGAAGTAAACAGAACTTAAATACTACGGGTTTTTTTACCTTTTTTTTTTTTTCTGTAACTGAGCCAAAAACTTAAAAGGATTTTTTCTCTCTCTCTTTTTATAAGATACCAGGTGCACCAGAAGCAAGCATGCATTTTCTAAAACCAGTGAACCATGACATCAGAAGATTCTTCAAGTCACACCAGAACCAAACCTGCATCTCACCTAGTCTCTGATCTAAATTAGGCCTCAGACATGGAATTGTTTTACCCAGTTGCGAGCCAACATGAAGTGTGTTTGTTGGGCCTGTCTGTCTTGGCTCAGTTGTTGTGTTATGGTCCAACTCTGTCTCAGTGATTCTCTGCATCTGGGTGGCTGGCTCTCTTTGTCCCTCTGTGTTTCTATATTTTGTCTCTGCTTTTGCTTTCAGTCTGTCTGTCATTCCGCCTGTGATCTTTCTCCCTCTCCTGCTGCCCTTTTCTGAAGGGCTTTCAACACTAAGTCACGTTTAAGAGCACGTTTAAGATTTCAAGTCTAAGCTTGAAATCACCTGCCTCTTTCTTCAGTCTCATCTGTCAACACTCTTAGAAGGGTATGTGGCTTGTAACAAGCATGTTACAGTCATTCACTATTATGATTACACACATTTGTGTAGCACGTTTCCAGGTAGTTTCTGAGATCAGCACACTGGGTGACACCACGAAATGGAAAGAAAAGGCTTTGGGAGAAAGAAGACTTCATGGGCTGATGAAAAGAAATACTTAAGTGAGTTCTCTTAGCTGTATGTGTCTTCTCGTATCTTTCACAAGAGGCAATCTGAGGTATCTCAGGCAATTGCAGGGTATGTACGTGGCATATCTTGATTTTCATAGCACTTTGGCTGCTGAATCTCCATTCCAACCATGGCAATCTGTGAAAGCAAGAATATTGAGGAGAAAAGAGAAAAGAAAAGGGGAGACAACACGAGAGAGAACAAGAGTGGAGAAAGAGGATGAGAATTAAGAGAGAGTAGAAAAAGAGTTGATAAGAGTGATAGTAAGAGGAAGAGAAGGTGAGAGATAGAGTGACATTCACTGAAACCATAGAGCAGTGTGTCCTGCTGAATAGAGTGAGATCAACCTGCATCCTTGGAAAAAAGATGCTATAGCCCACATTATTGCTCCTTATATTAAATTGTACTAAATATAAGTCTATTATCTGCTTAACTTAGTCTGGTATAATTCACTGTGCTGCTATAGGCCTCAGTTTCCATGTGAGGTCTTGCCTTTGTAAGCAAAACTGTAGCTCTGTACAGCAGAGATTTAGCTCCGTCGCAACTGAAAAAAGGCTAAAGAAAGGGAAAACAAGGCATTTGGTGTTACAGAGTTAGAGAGAAGAGATACTGAAGTATTTTATTTGGAAGCAGCAAACAAAAATCAGTCCCCAACGAATCTATACTATGCCATCTGCAATCAATATGCATTATTACAGTTACATAGATGGCTGGGTTCGGGGGGAGTTCCAAGCCAGTGGTTCTCGAACTTAGCAGTGCACTGTGATCACCTGAGAGCTTAAAAAACATCTCAGTGTCCAGGTTCCACCCTAGGTCAATTAAAGGGTGGAATCCAGTAATCAATACTTTTGGAGGCCTCCAGGTGACTCCATTGTGCAGCCAAGGTTGCAGACCTCTGATCTTGGATAACCCTGGGAGCTAAGCCACAAAGTTTTTGAACTCTGTAACCTGACTGCAGGTAAAGTCGCTCTATAAATGACTTTACCTGTTGGGTAATTACGGAAGCAATTCAGGGACTGTCAGAGGACTATGAAAAGTCTGTTTGAAATGATGCAGTTCTAATCAAATGATATTCTTCAGAAGTGACTACCTCATTCTCTGACATTTGGTTTGCCCCGAGTGTCTGATGGTCCCAGTTTGCTGGTATCTGGTTATAGCCATCTGCTGCCAATGATTGTGGAGGTGAGGAGCAACGTGTTGCCAGGTGAGGCATGCAGCAGGGCGGCTTCCCTACCTGCTTGTTTCCTGGGAGTAAAGGTACCTCAAGCATCCTAAATACACCTGTTATGGATTGAGTTGTGTCTTCCCAACATTCTTATGTTGAAGTCTTAACTCCCAGTGCCTTAGAATGTGATTTTTTTTGGAAGTAGACTCACTGGAGCTGTAATTAGTTAAGGTCATACTGGAGTATGATGACTTGACAGTTCATTTCTTTTTAGTTCTAGATAATAGTCTATTTTTCATGGTAAAAGTGGAAAGCAGTCCACTACGTACATGTATATCAAAACATTCTATTGTACACCTTAAATATATACATTTAAGAAAGAAAATATATTTCATTGTCTGGATGTGCTACAGTTTATTGATTCACCTGCTGAAGGATATAGACCTTTTATTGAATTAAATTGGGGCTCCATTTTACAGGCCAGGGACTACAGCATGGAATCAGCAGGTGGCAGCATTCCAGATCACTTGGAAGTCAAACAGTCCCTCTGATTAACCTAGGCTCACAATGACGTACTCCAAAGCGTAGGTCTTAGGTCTCTACAGTCCCAATACCCACTGCATTAAGAGGTTAAAGAAATAAAGCCGATTTGCTGTGGAGGCTGTGATATGACTCGTGTCATATACAAAGGAGAAATTTGTATACAGAAATATGCACACAGGGAGAACACTGTGTGAAGATAAACGCAGAGACCATCTGCTTCTATTAATATAAACCAAGGAGCACCAAAGACTGCCTGCAAAGCACGAGAAGCTAAGACAGAGGCCTGGAAGGGACTCTCTTACTCACAGCCTCAGAAGAAACCAATTTTGTTGACACCTTGATTTTGGCCTTCCAGAGCTGTGAGATGATAAATGTCTGGTTTTTAAGCCAACCAGGTTGAGGTACCTTGTTATAGCAGCCCTTGGAAACTAACACAACGCCCCAGGGTGGGAGAACCAATTCTGCCCACTGATGGGAACCAAACGGAGGGTTTCAGGCCTGGGGGAAGGTGGGCCCTGAACCAATCAGCTGTCCCCATTCCAAACCTGCTTCAAACTGATCACACAGATGGTTGCTTCTGACACCCTTGTGCTCACTCTATCCACTGTCAGGGGGATTGAAATACCCCAAGCAGGGCCAGCTCCATGGGTGTGTGACCTGCGCCGTCACACAGGGCCCACTCCTATTTTAATTCTCTGGTGTTGCCATCTTGAAATTCTTAGTTTTTGAACAAGAGCCCAGCATTTTCACTTTGCACCGGGCCCCAAAAATTGTGTGGCCAGTCCTTTCCCCAAACCTCTCACCAACTTTCCCTCTTTCAATCAGATCCCATCTACTTTGTCTGAATTTCTTATTGTGTCTGATCCACTGATGTCACGCCCTTCTTGCTTTCAGTGATATTTTTATAGATGTTTCCTTTTTAATACTGGTGTTTCTGTTATTTGTAAGGATTTGGGGCAGGAGGGAATGGCAGAAGGGCGCTGTGTCAGTCATCTAAATTGAATAACCCAAAGCCAACAGGACTCTTGTGCTCTTTAGGATGTTAGTCCTATCAGGGACGTTGGCTAGAGAATGGAGAAGTTTCTAAAGACTTTGCGAGCCTTGCCTTAGGTAGTACAGCTCTGGGACTCTGAGGACCTTGAGTAACTGAGAGTCAGGAGGGAGTGATATACTGCTTAGGACTCTTGAAGGCTTGAAGGTGGCTGGCTGTGTCTCTGTCATACTAGCATGGTGTTTTGCTAATCTGATCATTTTATTCACAGCTCCCCTTGAAATCCTGGCATTGGTTTTTATTATCCTTGGGATGCCGTGACAAGTTGGATCATTGTTCCCATTCTTTACTCTTTCCCTGAATTAGAAATATGCACTCATGCTCTTTGCCACGGTCCTCTACGGCATGCCCCACCCCATTGACACTGGGTTAGCCATGTGACTTGCCTTGGCGGATGGAACTTGAATGGGATTGTCAATGTGCCAGTTCCCAGCTGAGGCTGTAAGAAGCATTATGCATTTCCACTCACCTTCTTGCATTTCTACCATCTGCCGTGAGAAAAACACACCCCAGATAGAAGCTAGTCCAGAGAGGATGAGGAGACAGTCCCAATGCCCAGGCTGGATTCAAACCTAGCAGATCCCAGCTAAACCCAGAAGAGATAGAGCCTCTCTACAAACCCATAAGCAGCGTTAACATGCTTGTTGACAGAAGCCAGTGAGTTTGAGAGGTATTTGCTATGCAGAATTATTGCTGCCAAACCTGACTGATGCAGAAATAATGTGATTTCTTTAGGTGGGCTTGCATGGCCTTTTCTGGCCTGAACCTTTCTATTTGCTCAGTCTTATCTCCTATCCCCCACCCTCTTCTCTCTCCATTCCACACTCAGTTCAAATGTTCTATGTTCTCTCTCAGCTTTGAGCCAATAACACATTCTCTTCCTCCATCCCTGCCCTACTCGGGATCGTTTGACATGCCTTTCTCTTTCTCACTGTCCAGCTCTCGGTCTAAGTGCCACTTTCACCAGTAAATCTTCCTTAAGGCACAGTAGGAACGCTAGTGGCCCTGCAATGTACTCTGTTTGCGCCGTGTTCTTCCATACCATAGCACTTAGGACAGTATTGTATCACCGCTGATATGGTGGGGGAAATATATTGAGATATTTATTTGTATTTCATTGCCATAGAAGAATCAGAACAAATGAGAGACAGCAATGGTTTGCTTTTAATACCCTGCCCCTCAATTGCACACAGACGAATCCCAAGGAGTCCATAGGGCCCCTCCCTTCCTCTGCCACCATCATTTTAAAGAAAAAGCAGAATCTGGAGTGTGTGTGTGTGTGTGTGGCTGTGTGTGTGTGTGTGTGTGTCTGTGTGTAGGGGGTTGGTTTATCTTATGAAATCCTAAGAAATTCTAGTGAAATCCCAGAAGGGGAATGATGAGGAAGAATGTGGCTTTGTAGTCTGATTATGAGATGTTCCTTAAGAATGAGAGTGGACAGAGGTTGGCAGGTTCCAAGAATATGCAGGTTCCTGGGCTCACCATAAGAATTTGGAGGGCTGGTGCACCTACAAGGAGCTGAGCCCCAATTTCTGGGCTCTTGGGCATCAAGAATGCCTGTTGCCACGCGTCATGGAAACAACAGCTCAAATGAACTTCAGGAACCATGCAGGCTTGGACAATACAGTGCTCAAAAGAAACTGGGGTGGACCAAAGAAAGGTTGCCAATCTAATGGCTTAAAACAACACCAATTTATTATCTCATGATAGCCCGTAGGGCAGGAGTCTGTGCACAGCATAAGTCCTCTGCTCAAGGTCTCATAAGACTGAAATTGAGGTTTTCTTTCTGCAAAGTCTGACATTAAGGGACTGAGCCCTAATAGTGTCTGAGACTGAATGGCTTGACTTGCAGAGATGCCAGGCTGGCAATGGAACTTAACTAGGTTTACACACATAAATGGCTTTGCTATTTCTTACATCATCTCATTCAGCTTTTAAATGCATGTCTATTATGCTTTAATGTTCTGTCTTTCCTGGTATACCATAAGCTCTTGGAAGGTGGGCTGTTTCTGCCTTGCTTATTGTTGTGCCTCCAGAACCTAAGACAGTTCTTGGAACGTTGTAGCGAGGGAGTCAATAAATATTTGTCAAATGAGTGCTTGACTTTTAGGTGCTTGATATGCGCTTATTGAACTAAATGGAACCAATTCTCATAAACCCCATGTGATCTGTGCAGAGTGGGTATCACTACAGCTGTTTCAAAGAGGAAGAACCAGGTTTGGGTAGTTTAGGTAACGTGTTCAGGGTCAGTTCATTGGTACGTGCGGAGCTAGAACTTTTTCATTATATTCAGAAAAAAAAAATCTCTTTATTTGAAACACGGCCCTGAAATGTAACACTATGACACATTCTAAGTCGTATGACTCATACTTTTCATCTTCTGTGATCAAGAGAGGGGGAAGATGTAATGAATTAGAAGCCTTTATAAGATGTGATTTTATGTTGCGGCCTCAGATACTAACATCGCATAGAATCTCAAACTCTACAGTACCTGAATCTTCCAAATGGATGAGTCTCCTCTTAATAGAAACACAAACTAAATCAATCGGCCGGGTGCAATGGCTCACGCCTGTAATCCCAGCACTTTGGGAGGCCGAGGTGGGCGGATCACTTGAGGTCAGGAGTTTGAGACCAGCCTGGCCAACATGGCGAAACCCCATCTCTACTAAAAATACACAAATTAACTGGGCGTGGTGGTGTGCACTTGTAATTCCAGCTACTGAGGAGGCTGAGGCACGAGAATCACTTGAACTCAGAAGGTGGAGGTTGCAGTGAACTGAGATTATGCCATGGTAAGTAAGACAGTGTCCTCCACTAGCCAACCCCCCGACCCTCAACCGGAAATCAATCCTAAGGGCTCATGGCATAACCTACTTTCTCTCAGACAGACTAGACCCAAATCCTCTTTCAGGTTTCTGTTGCCTAAATAGAGTGGTTGTTGAGTGAGCAGAAATCTGGCAATGTGGATTGTATTCCTTATCAATCATGTAACCACTCCATGAATTCTTGCTTCAGGGCTTTTACACTTGCTGGGATTCTTGTTTGAAAGGCTCTTCCCCTTTCTTGTGAGTCCTTCCTTCTCATTCTTCACTTCTTGACTTAAACATCAGTCGTCAAGGAGTCTTTCCTGAAAGGGTGTCTGGGGGCATCCTCCCTCCCCATGAGTCCCCATCACTGCACACCGTTTATACTACTTTTCATAATTTGCAGTTACAGCTGACCCTTGAACAGCATGAGTTTAAACTGCACAGATCCACATATATGTGGGTTTTCTTCCACCTGTGCCACCCCAGAGACAGTGAGACCAACTCCTCCTCCTCCTCCTTAGCCTCCTCAACATGAAGACAATGAGGATGAAGACCTTTATGATGATCCACTTCCACTTATTAAACAGTAAATATATTTACTCTTCCTTATGATTTTCCTAGTAACGTTTTATTTTCTTTAGTTTAAATTAACTGTAAGAATACAGTATATAATGTATATAATGCCTATGTAATCAGTAAGTCTGCTAATTAATAGCAGTGAAATGGGAAAAGTTCCCTTATCCCCCTGGCAGGGCTTGCAATAGGGGGTGTGTCTCGCTTCTTTGGTGCCCTGCTGCTCAAACCCCTAGGGGGAGCATGCAGACAGGACCGCTGTGGGGCTGTGACCCACAATGTCTAGGGGTGAATGTTTACAGCTCCTGAAGCCCAAGTGGGCATGTGTTACAGTGTTTTTTGTTTGTTTGTTTTCAGGTGGAGTCTTGCTCTGCTGCCCACCCCACTGGGGTGCATTAGTGCAATCTTGGCTCACTGCAATCTTCACCTCCTGGGTTCAAGCAATTCTTCTGCCTCAGCCTCCTGAATAGCTGGGATTACAGGTGCCCGCCACCACGCCTGGCTAATTTTTGTGTTTTTAGTGGAGACGAGGTTTCACCATGTTGGCCAGGATGGTCTTGATCTATTGACCTCGTGATCCACCCACCTCGGCCTCCCAAAGTGCTGGGATTACAGGTGTGAGGCGCCGTGCCCGGCCACAGTGTGCTCTTTTAGTTTAGCCATCCACAGGCAGATTGTGTTAACCAGCTCAATTAGACCCCTGCCTTATCACAAAGACAGAGGGCTTTCTGTATCCTAGGGTTTCTTGCCTTGGTGTACCAGAAGAATGAGAGGACATGTGGCCTTGGAGAATGAGTGCAAGGTTTTATTGAGTGGAAGTAGCTCTCAGCAGAGTAGGGAGCCAGAAGGGAGATGGAGTGGGAAGGTGGTTTTTCCCTGGAGTCAGGCCTCTTAGCAGCCCGTGCTGTCCTCTGACTGCCCTGGCCAAACTCCAGGAGGATCCGACGGTCCATGGCCTGCTGCGGCATCTGTCGGTGTGCTCTTTCACAGGTGTGTTCCCCTAGGCTAGTCCAGCCGCTTGTGTCTCTGCCTGCTAGGGTCTCGGGATTTTTATAGGCACAGGATGGGGGTGTGGTGGCCCAGGGTGTTCTTGGGAAATGCAACATTTGGGCAGGAAACAGAAATACCTGTCCTCACCTTGTCTGTGGGCACGAACCCAGGGGTGGAGCCCTGGCCAAGTGCCACACCCTTCCCTTCCCAGCACTTCCCTGCCCCCCTTCCGTATCAGTAGGCTGTCAGTATTTAGGTTTTTGGGGAGCCAATTTTGACTGCACAGGAAGTTGATGCCCCTAACCCCCCACGTTGTTCAAGGGTCAGCTGTATATAGGAATTTGTTTATTTGCTTATTCAACTTCCACTCTATCTCATGCTTCACAAGGGTAGCTACCAACGTGGTTTATTCACCAATTTTTTTTGCGGGGGGGACAGATTCTTGTTCTTTAGCCCAGGCTAGAGTGAAGTGGCGTGATCTCGGCTCACTGCGACCTCCACCCCTCCCCACCCCCACCCACCCTGGTTCAAGTGATTCTCCTGCTTCAGCCTCCTGAGTAGCTGGGATTTACAAGTACCTGCTACCACATCCGGCTAATTTTTTGTATTTTTAGTAGAGAGAGTTTCACCACATTGGCCAGGCTGGTCTCGAACTCCTGACCTCAGGTGATCCACATGCCTTTGCCTCCCAAAGTGCTGGGATTACAGGCATGAGCCACCACTCCCAGCCTTATTCACAAATGTTAACTCAGCTCTAACACAGTACCTGGACTAAAACAATCATCAATTATTTGTTAAATGAATCATGAATGAATTAATGAATGGAGTTCATTGGATCATTCAGCAAATATCAATTGAGTGCCGGTTATATGCATTAGAATTTAGAAATACAGGTAAGGCATGGTGGTTCACACCTGTAATCTCAGCACTTTAGGAGGCTGAGGCAGGGGAATGCTTGAGCTCAGGAGTTTGGGACCAGCCTGGCAATATGTTGAAACCCTGTCTCCACCAAAAATACAAAAAATTAGGCAGATGTGGTGGTGCGTACCTGTGGTCCCAGATACTTGGGGCACTGAGGTGGGAGGATGACTTAAACCCAGGAGGCAGATGCAGTGAGCCGAGGTCTCACCACTGCACTCCAGTCTGAATGATAGAGTGAGACCCCATCTCAATTAAAAAAAAAAAGAGAGAGAGAAGCTAGAAAGACAAAATTATTTAAGACCTGGGTTCTTCCTTCTAAGTGTTCACAGTTTAGTCCAGAAACAAAACATACATTCAAGCTAAATAAATGGCCAAGGTTTTACCTGATTTAACCACAAATGGAACCAAATTAACACAATACTTAAATTGTAGTGGTTCTTTGTTCCACCACAGAACTACATGAACTTACTGTCCCCCAAGATCTCTCTCAGTTATTTTTGTGAGTCCCCAGGGATGCTTCTCCTGTGCTCCAAGACTGGCCCACTCATGTTCTCATCACCTCTCCTAGCCACGCTGCTACATTGCTCCTGGCACTATTGCTTTCTGTTCTTTCCATGGGTCCATGGCTTTCTTGCCTTTCACTGGGCACAGGAAGCTCCTACTTCTTCACTGCTGCTTATTCCAGGCCATCTAAATGTGGCTATGGTCTTCCAGCACATAAATGAGAAGGGTGCCTACGTGTATCCGACTTGCCTGGGGATCTGGTTACAATTCAGTTTCTGATTCAGTAGGTCTGGAATGGGTCCTGAGAATCTTCATTTCTCATAAGCTTCCAGGTGATGCAATTTTGCTGGCCCATGGACCACATTCTGAGTAGCATGAATGTAGAAGATACTTGTAGTGGGAACAGTAAATGCTCAGTCCACGTTGGCTGTTATGATGTTTACACCTGGAAGGTGCCTAGCACAAGGGTAGCTACCAACGTGCCTACCCTTGTGTTGCCATTTTGCCAATGCTTTCAAGCATATCAGGTGCTCTCAGTACCCTGCCTAACCATCTCAGAACTCATCTCTACATGTAAAAGCTTTAACTGTGAGTACTTATTACTTTTATAGTCCATGGAAATATTGTTGGCCCTCATGTAAAGCAGGTTAGAAATACTGGAGATTAAATGCTTCCTAGAGCAACCTTCAACCCACAGTGGACAGGAAACTGGGGAGTAAATGTCCCTTTTCTCTTGCCTCTCCGGCAGAACCATTCTGAGGCATGTGTTCTAGACAGGCTCCCAGCATGCCCCAGAAAATGGAGACCCAGCTACTGGCATTAGTCACTTTCTTGATAGCACCCTGTTAATTTACTTTATTCTCTTCCCTGTCTCTCTTCCCTCTGTTCCACCACAATTTAGTGGTGGAAACTACACACACACACACATACATACACACACACACACACACACATTTCCTAGAACTATTTCCCAAGTAAACTCTCGCATCTGAATCTTTACCTCTGGGTTTTCTTCCCAAAGATTTCTTTCCTTTTAAGGCCAAATCATCTTCCCATAAAATCACTGTTTTTTGCAGAAGACCAAGTGTCATCCTGGAAGCCACATCCAGACAATGCCCACCATGTCTAACAGGAGGGCTTCAGCCACAGCTCCCCTTACCTCCCCAGTGACATCATATCAAATCAGGAAGACAGTTGCTGCCAGGGTCCCCACAATGTTGTCTCGATCAGAGGACAAGTGGATGATTCATTCCAATCATCCTGATTCCATGTCTGAACAAATCAGTCTGTCTGCTTCTAGTTTATGCAGACAACCAGTTGTTGGATTACATTGACCCCCAATAAGCCAGGTGCTGCAGGACACAGCTTAGGAGGCCCTAAATGTCAGCTGCACATAGCAGGGAGGAAACTTCTCCCTTATGGACACTAACTTCTTTCAACTCCATGGAAGAAAGAAACTTTGAGAACCAAATAAAGAAAGCATGCGTGAACCCTGGCATTATGAATGAAATTGCTCCAGACAAATCTAAACAACCTCTCCTAGAAGGTGAGCTGGTGATTCTCCAGCTTAAGCATGCATCCAAGGCCCTTAGGGAGTGTGCTGGAATGCATTTTTCCAGGCCCACCCGCAGACTCTGATCCCACCTTGGGAAAGTGCTATAAGTTGTGAGAGTGAGATGACCATCCCACAGAATCTCCCATGGATTAAATAGAGTTTGTTGAGTGCCTATGTGCCAGAAACTCTTCAAAGCTCTTTACCTCTATTCACTTCTTTGATTTTTGTGACAACCTTTTCAGTTAGGTACAGTTATTCAGCCTCATTTTTACAGATGAGAAAGCCAAGGTCCAGATAAGCTAAGGAACTTCCCTGAAGCCACACATCCAGGCACACTGGAGAAGCCAGGATTTAAACTGCCAATCTGACTCCAGAGCCACACCCTTCCCACTATGATAGAACTGAGGCTGAGCAAGGCCCACACATGTTACTTTCATTCTCTAGAAAGTCCCTGCTATGGGTTGAATGTCTGTGTTCTCCCAATGTTTGCATAGTGAAGCCCTAACCCCCCAGTGGGACTGTATTTGAACATATGGTCTGTGAGGAGGTGATAAAGATTAAACAAGTCATAAGCATGGGGTCCTAATCCTTTAGGGTTGGTGCCCTTATAAGAAGAGAAAGAGACACCAAAGCTTTTTATTCCCCCCATATGAGGACTTAGCTAGAGGGAGGGCATCTACAAGACAGGAAGAGGGACCTTACCAGTGACCAAATTGCCTGGCATCTGGATCTTGGAATTCCCAGCCTCTATATATTAGTCAGGTGTATTAGTCTGTTTTCATACTGCTATGGAGAAATGCCTGAGACTGGGTAATATATAAAGAAAAAGACATTTAATGGACTCACAGTCCCGCATGGCTGGGGAGGCCTCATAATCATGGCAGAGGGCCAGGAGAAGCAAAGGTGGCAGGCAAGAGAGCCTGTGCAGGGGAACTGCCCTTTTATAAAACCATCAGATCTCATGAGACTCTTTCAGTATCATGAGAACAGCGTGAGAAATACCTGCCCCCGTTACTCAATTACCTCCCATCGGGTCCCTCCCATGGCATGTGGGGATTATAGGAGCTACAGTTCAAGATGAGATTTGGGTGGGGACACAGCCAAACCATATAATCAGGGTTCTCCAGAGAAATGAAATCAATAGGATATACATAGATATAGAAAAGGGAATTTATGATGGGAATTGGCTCACGTGATTATGGAGTTTGAGAAGTCCCACAATATGCTGTCTGCAAGCTGGAGAACCAGGAAGCCTTGGAGTGCAATTCAGTCTGAGTTCAAATGCTTGAGAACCAGGTGAGCCAGTGGTGAATTTCCCTGTCTGAGACCTAAGGCCTGAGAACTGGGGAGGCCACTGGTGTAAGTCCAAGGGTACAAAGTTTTAACAACTCAGAACTCTGATGCACAAGGGTAGGACAAGAAGGACGTTTCTGCGCCAGAAGAGAGTGAATTCACCCTTCCTCTGCTTTTTTGTTCTACTTGGGCCCTCCACAGATTGGATGATGTCACCTACATTGGAGAAGGTGGTCTTTTTTTTTTTTTTTTTTTTTTGAGACAGAGTCTCACTCTGTCACCCAGGCTAGAGTGCAGAGGCACGATCTCGGCTCACTGTAACCACCTCCCGGGTTGAAGCAATTCTCCTGCCTCAGCCTCCCCAGTAGCTGGGATTACAGGCACATGCCGCCACGCCTGGCTATTTTTTGTATTTTTAGTAGAGACGGGGTTTCACCATGTTGGCCAGGCTGGTCTCAAACTCCTGACCTCAAATGATCCACCCACTTCGGCCTCCCAAAGTGCTGGGATTGCAGGTGTGAGCCACTGAGACTGGCTGGTGGTCTTCTTTACTTAGTCCACTGATTCAAATGCAAATCCCTTCCAGAAACACCTTTTGTTAGTTTGTTCTTGCACTGAACAAAAGAAATACCTGAGACTGGGCAATTGGTAAAGAAATGAGGTTCAATTGGCTCACAGTTCTGCAGGTTGTACAGGAAGCATGGCAGCATCTGCTTCAGGGGAGGCCTCAGGGAAGCATCCAGTCATGGTGGAAGGCAAAATGGGAAGAGGCTTCTTATCTGGCAGGAGCAGCACCAAGAGAAAGAGAGTGGGGAGGTGCTAAACACTTTCAAACAACTAGATCTCCTGAGAACTCACTCATCGTTGCAACAGCGGTACCAAGGGGGATGGTGCTGTTCAGGAGAAACTGCCCCCATGGAGAAATCACCTCCCACCAGGCCCCACCTTCAACATTAGGGATTACAATTCGACAGGAGATGTGGTGGGGACACAGAGCCAAACCATATCACACCCCCCTAGACAAACCCAGGAATAATGTTTTACCAGCTATCTGGGTTTTTCTTAGCACAGTCAAGTTGATGTATCAAATTAACCATCACATTCCAGAACTGTTAGAAAATAAATTTCTGAGCTAGGGGCGGTGGCTCATGCCCATAATTCCAGCATGTTGGGAGGCCGAGGTGGGCGGATCGCAAGGTCAGGAGATGGAGACCATCCTGGCTAACACAGTGAGACCCCATCTCTACTAAAAATACAAAAAATTAGCCGGGCATGGTGGCACACGCCTGTAGTCCCGACTACTCAGGAGAATCGCTTGAGGTTGCAGTGAGCCGAGATCATGCCACTGCACTCCAGCCTGGGCGACAGAGCGAGACTCCATCTCAAAAAACAAAAACAAAAACAAAACAAAGAAATTTCTGTTGTTTAAGCCACCCAGTCTGTTGCAATTTACCATAAATGACTGAGAAGACCAATAGGGACCCACAGTGCTCCATGAGAATTTCTTGATTCCATTGTCAACACTTGGCTGTCCTATGTCTATTTCCTCAGATCCCTGCTGCATGATCAGAAACAAACTAGAAATAAATTTGAATGGCCTTTTAGGACCTAATTTTTAAATAGCTCTTTTATTCCTGATTGTAATCATAAATTTGAGTTCAGAGCAGCATTTTTGGCATGCCCTATATCTTTGTGGAATGAATGAATGGATGGATGAATGGATGAATGAGTGACTCTGCAGGATCAGGAGTGAGGAGCCATCCCCTGCAGAATGCACTTCAAGTAGCAACCATGCTAATCCCATGTGGAATATTATCTCTGATCTCTATTGGGTTTGACACCTTCAAAACACAGTACTGGAAATGGAGATAGTAATTCAAAAGCAGCACTTAATCACAGTATTAGAGGATGCAGCAAGGAGTCATCACACTTATGCCTCCACAAGGAAGGAAGCACATTATTAACATTAAATCATCTTCTGAGTAGGTTGTGTAAGGATCTGAGGACAGAGTGATGCCTTTCTAATTCAAGGTCTGAAACGGCACTCTTGAAAAGATGGATGGAGAAATGACAAATGTAATTTTGTAGATGAGCGTTTTGATACCAGCTGGCTATGGATTCTTAGGCAAGTCACTTTACCTGCATTGGCCTCAGTTTCCTCCCCTGGAAAGGAAGGGGCATAAACATGGTGGGTCTTCTGATGTTTGGGTGGGTCCTCTGATGTTTCTGTGACCCTATCAAGTCAGAGTTTGATGTTTCTTCTCTAAAAACACAAGATATGGCAAGAGCAAGTAACTCAACCAAAAGGCACATCTTGTAAATGGTAGAGTCGTGATTCGAACTCAGGCTCTGCTTACCCTAAGCTCATGTCAGGAACTTTCCTCTATTATTTTGTTATTTCTCTATTATTTTAATTATGTGATCCCCCACCACCTAAAATTCCCTTCTTCATTCAACAATAACAACAATGACGTATCTAGGGTATCTGTATGTAGCCAGGCACTTTGCTGAGCATAGGAATAAAATAGACAGCTTCTATGCTCTCATAGAGATTACAGTCTAGTTGAGGAGTTACATGTTAATCTAATAAGCATGAAAAGAAATACGAAAATGAAACAATGAGAATTTTGAAAGTTTTCAATGCTTGAAGTCATATATTAGGGAAATTTGTCCTCATCAGGGAAGTAAGTCTCTGAGGAAGGGAAGCCTGAGTTAAGAGGTGAAAGATAAGTAGATGTTAACTAGGCCAAGAGAGAAGGGAAGGTAATTCCAGGCAGAGATACAGCACATGCAAAGGCCCTGTGGTAGAAAGTATATAGTGAGTTTATGGGATGAAGGCTACAGGTGGCCAGAGCACAGGGAATGGGAGGGAGGACATGTTATGAGATGAAGCTGGAGAGATGGGTGGGGATATAGGGACTGCATCCTTGTGAGCTATGCTAGGTATTTTATATCCTGACACCAATAGAAAATCACTGAAAGAGATTCTGTAATTGTGTTTAGGGATGACTCTCAAACATCCGTTCTATCTCAAGTGGCCAGCCTAAGCCAATGATGTTAAAGCCTTTTTCTGTTATAAGTAACTAGTTAGAAATGGACATGTGATCTAGCAATGGACATTAAGACATGAGAGAGATCTTCTAGGGGGCTTTTAAGGTAGGTTTCCATGTTCTTAAGAGGGACATCCTGAAAGAGATAGTCTACTTGTCGCTCTGGACACAGTCATAGATGTGATGCCTGGGACTGCTGAATCCATTCAAACATTACCTCCTAGTTATCGTAAGGCAGGTGGCAGACACTGCGTCCCTTCAGCTTCCATGGTGGATGGTGGTTACCTGGAATTACCCTGTCATGGAGAAGACACACACTGGGCAAATGGTCTTGCTCCTCAAAGAAAATATGGGGATGGCTATAGTGTAGCAAAAGTAGACAAATCTTTATTATCCTGTAATTGGTTCGTTTGTCAATAATTGCAATGAAATCTGGATTTAATCTTCTAGTCAATTCCGTATATGTTATTTTCATGGTGCAAAAGAAGCCCAGTCCTAGTGAAAGGAAGTAGACCCCTTCATGCCCTTAATTACATGGGACCACAGGGTAGGAGGCAGCCTTGGGAAATCAGATGTGGAAGTGTTTCCGAAGCATTCTGTGCAGTGTGCACTCATCCAGAAAATAGAAAGATGCTCCCTGGAAAGCAACTGCTCTGCAAGAGATTTTCTGACAGAAGGAACCCCAGAACCAGGATGACACTTTTTTGTTTGTTTTTTCAACGTTTATTTTAGGTTCAGGGGAGATATGTGCAGGTTTATTACCTAGGTATGTTGCATGATGCTGAGGTTTTGGGTACGATTGATTCTATCACCCAGGCACTAAGCATGGTACCCAATAGTTAGTTTTTCAACCCTTGCCCCCTCCACTTCCTCCTCACTCTAGTAGTCCCTAGTATCTGTTGTTGTCGTCTTTATGTCCATGAGTACCTAAAGTTTTGCTCCTACTTATAAGCAAGAACATATGGCATTTGGTTTTCTGTTCCTGTATTAATGCACTTAGGATAATGGCCTCCAGCTTCATCCATGTTGCTGCAAAGAACATGATTTTATTCTTTTTTTATGGCTGTGTAGTATTCTATGGTGTATACATACCACATTTTCTTTATCTGGTATACCATTGTTAGGCATCTAGATTGATTCCATGTCTTTGCTATTGAATATAGGCCTTGGCAAAGAAATTATGATAAGTCTCCAAAACAATTGCAACAAAACAAAAAATAGACAAGTGGGACGTAATTAAACTAAAGAAAAAGAAATTTTCTGCACAGCAAAACAAATAATCAACAGAGTAAATGACAACCTACTGAATGGGAGAAAGTATTTGCAAACTCTGCATCCGAAAATGTCTTTTTAACAGCTGCCCAGATGTGCCACTCCTTGACTTTTTGCAAAAATTCACCAAAAATTGTGCATTTTCCAAGCATCTTTGGACAATAAGAAGAGGCAGAGGGTAGGAAACCATGACATTGTGGAGGCTCGTGAGCATAATCTTGTTAGTGCTTTGTAGAAAATCAAATAGCTCACACTCTGTCTCTAAAATCCATTTAATTAACCAAGAATCAGTGCCAGTCTTACTCTTAACTTTCCTGTCTTCTCGACCCCTTTTTTGATTCTGAACCCAGGTTCATGTTATTTGCCTGGCTACCTGGAATAGATTCCCATTTTCAGTTTGACTTTGGGGTCCTCTCTAGAATGTTAATCCCTAAGAAATGTGCTCTCTAGACTCAGGTCCAGGGCATCCTCTTTTTACCTGCTCCTGTGGAACATTCTATTCCACTTTCTACTGTCTTGTACTCCTTCCTCAGCACTTGACTATGCCTCTCAGACTTCTACAACTTATGAGTATGCAGCAGAAACATGACCCTGAAGGTTGGGAATGCTATCACATAGTATAAGGCATTAGTTGGGTTTGGGAGTCAAACACATTAGGATTTTCTGACCTCATCGCTTTCTAGGTGTGTGACTTTGGGTATTTCATTTTAGATCACTAAGCCTTTGCATGTTCATGCACAAAAAGGAGACCACAGGCTAGGTGCACTGGCTCACTCCTGTAATCCCAGCACTTTGGGAAGCTGAGGCGGGCAGATAATCTGAGGTCAGGAGTTCAAGACCAGCCTGACCAACATAGAGAAACCCCTGTACTAAAAATAAAAAATTAACCGGGTGTGGTGGTGCATGCCTGTAATCGCAGCTACTCAGGAGGCTGAGGCAGGACAATTGCTTGAACCTGGGAGGCAGAGGTTGTGGTGAGCTGAGATCGCGCCATTGCCCTCCAGCCTGGGCAACAAGAGTGAAACTCCGTCTCAATTAAAAAAAAAAAAAAAAAAAAAGAGACCATGACTTGGGCTGCTCTAGTCTATTCAAACTACCATAGACTGGGTGGCTTATCAACAATGGAAATTTATTTCTCACCATTCTGGAGGCCAAGGAGTCCTAGATCAAGGTGCAGGCAGGTTCAAGGTCTGTTGTGGGTCTGCTTCCTGATTTGTAGATGGCTGCCCTCTGGCTGTATCCTCAAGTGGCAGAGAGAGACAGCTCTGGTCTCTCTCCTGCTTCTTATAAGGATGCTTTGTGCATTCACATGGTGGAAGAGGCAAGGGATCTCTTTAGGGCCACTTTTTAAGGGCAGTAATCTCACTCATGAGGGCTCTATTCTCATGACCTAATAAACCCTGAAAGGCCTCACCTCCAAATACCATCACACTGGCCATTAGGATTTAACATATCTATTTTGAGTGGGACACAAGTGTTCAGTTTATAGCAATGATGCTGTCGTGAACACTGTTGGCTTCCTAGCCAATAATCATTCCTTCTTTTTTGACAGTAGAGTGTTTCATTCAGATATTCAGGGTAATGTGTCCTGTCTAAGGGGATGAATTCTTATTGTTACACTGATCATAATAATCCTCCACCCATTTATCTTTAGGTTAGGCCATATGACCATTTCTGAACTAGAGATTTAAAGGGACTGTGGAGGGGAGGATTTCCTCCCTGATGAAAAAGAGAGACTTGAGAAGAGGAAGCACATCTTACTTTCTTCATAATTGTAGATATTATTGTGTAATTCAGTGATGTTTGGTGCTACAGCAACCTTCTTCCAACCATGAGGAGAAAGCAAAGAAAATCACAGAGAAGCCATGTAGAGATATAGATGTCTCATAGCTCTAGAGATAGATGTCTTATTATATGAGAGAGTTAACTCAACATGTGTACACGGTCAGGGTTCTGGATGGCTTCTCTGTGATGTCTCCCATTCTGGAGGTTGTCTCTTTACTTTGTTGATAATTTCTTTTGCTGTGCAGAAGCTCTTTGGCAGAAGCTCTTTAGGGTTTCTTAGGTGTCTATCTAAGACATCTCTAGATAGATGTCTTATTATATGAGGAAGAAAAATCTCTATCATTTAAGCCATTTTTACACATTTGTGGGGTATGAAGGTTATATTATGTTGTAGACACTTTTTAAGTAAAAGAATACAAAACTAAAATATAAAAGTGGATATAAAAATTAATATTTACTTAGAATAAAAAGGAAAGCCATGACAGATTACAAATATTAAAAGCTGATAAATGCCAAACATCACAAAACATTTTTAAATAGCAGTTTTTATTAAAAATTGACTAATAAAATAAATACTTTATCCTTTTTGTTCAGGCTGCATGGTCTGTCTTCATATGACAGTAATTTTGTAGCATTATTTCTATAGTGAGAATAAAGAATTATTTTTTCTAGCATGGTTGATAAAAATTTAATATTATTATCAATGACTCAGAAGATTTTATCTCAGCTTCACAATTCATTGTTGTTAATGTTGTATGAATTTTTGTGATTGCCATCAAACTTGGGAAAAAGCTCTAATGAGCTTGTTTCATATATGAGTTGCATACTTTGGAAGAATTTCCCACAGCCTAACTTTTGCCTTCATACATTTCAAACCTGTTTTCTCCTCTCTACCTACATTTCTACAGTTCCCATTGCAATACCACCCCCAGCCCTGCTGTTGATATCAAGATACCAAGTGAATAAGCAGGGTGGTGGCAGAAGTATTCCTAGAAGTCATCCCTATGATACAGACAGGAGACAGGGAAATACTGGGTAGAAGAGGGCAGTTTCCCAGCAAAGGCCCCACCCTCAAGCATGGATACCCACGGCCCTAAGTGAGAACAGGCATTCTTGTTTTCATGTCCAAAAAGTTGCCTTTTGGCCTGCCACACCCCACTATCCTGTACCCACACAAACCCTGAACCCCAGGCTTCAGAAGCAGGAGATGACCAGATGAGGAGACGAGCAGACAAGTGGTAGAACGGCGTGACAGGAAAAGACAAAGCGAAGGAATGTCTGAACACTGGGAGGAGTTTGGCTGGAGGTAGTCAGAGAGGAGTTCGGCCACTGGACGGCCAAACTCCAGGGGAAGATTATCTTCCCACTCCATCCCCCTTCCAGCTCCCCATCCATCCCACTGAGAGCCACTTCCACCACTCAGTAAAACCCCTGCATTCATCCTTCAAGTCTTTGTGTGACCCAATTTTTTCGGGACACTGGACAAGAGCTTGGGTTACAGAAAGCTATCACACTGGTCCTCTGCCCTTGCAGAAAGGTGGAGGGTCCACTGAGCTGGTTAACACTTAAGCCATCTGCAGACAGCAAGGCTAAAACAGCCCAGTGTAACACACGCCCATCTGGGCTCCTGCACCTGTCCGTCTGCATGCTCCACCTCCTGTAAGGGATTTGAGCAGCTGTGGTGACCCCACACCCCTGTCACACATCCTGTGACGGGGATCAGGGAACTCTCTGGTCTCGGCTACACAAGGGCAGCTTATAGTGACTTAACTATACATGAAAATAATTGAGAACCACATAAACATATCTCACCAACCCTATTCCTAATGTATTGTCTTAGCTGGATCTCAAAATGCTCCCAGCCTCTGCAGCACCGACTACCAGGAGAGAATGTGTAACAAGAGAGAAGTTCAGGCGGAAAGAATTAGCAGCCATATACCATTGCAGTTAAGACATTTTACTTTTGCAAATTTTCCAAAAAAAATGAGCATGTAAACACCTCGCTAGGACTTCAAAAAGGGTTTGTTTACCTGAAGGGGCCCCAAAACGTAAACTTTGCAGTAAATACATCTTCTCTGCTCATAGGCATATTATGAGAATGGAATGAATACATAAGTAAAGTGCTTAGCACAGTGTCCTGCATATAACAAGCCTTGAAATATGGTGGCAATGATTATATTTTTAGTAGTAATAGTAGCACGGAAGATGGGATCTCCCATAGAACTTTCCTTTTTTCTCCTGAATGTGTTTTCACTGCTGCAAGCAAAGCACCGAAACAAATCTTTGACCCACAGTTTTCTATTCTGGGTGAACAGAGCTTCGAAGTTGATTTTTTTTAGTGTGAAATTTGTTCAGGATAGGTCTCTAGTCTTGAGGAGTTAAACATTCTCATGCCTGAAAATGTTGAATATCTCTATAATTGCAGTGATGAGTACATCAAAGTGACATCTTTCCAATCAATAGTTTTATTATTATGCTTTAAATTTACAGGCATCTTTGCCCTAAAATTGGCATGTTATATTTAGTCACCATCAGCAAGAGACATCTGCCCAATGAGGCAACAGTCCTTTTCATAAATGATACGTCATGTATTTATTTCAGCAGCCAAGCACCTTCTGGCACAACAAACAGCCACCTTTGGAAACAAAGATGTCATTTTGGGTGCCTTAACAGATATGGGTTCTCTAAAATTAAAGATGGTGCTAATTAACTGGAACACGGAATTAGAACCTACAGTTTTGAAAATATGACAAAAACAAAAAAAAAAGAGTGTTTGCCAGAAACTTTAACACTGGAGAGCTAAGTTGGCTCTTTCAAGGACACTAAATTGATTATAAGAATTATATATAAGAATTATATTGTGATGTTTGGCATTTATCAGCTTTTAATATTTGTAATTATATGATTTCTCCGGTGAAATTATATGATTTCCCCGATGAAAATAAGGATGTTAGAGACAGAGGAAGTATGCAACTCATATATGAAACAAGCTCATGTTTATATAACAAGCTCATTGTTATATAATAAACAAAGCCTGTCAGGTTGTGCCTGAATTAGATCACTTGTTTGCTCAAAGAGCTGGTGTTTAAAGTAAATTCCCTTTCACTGATAAAAACTATGAATAAACCTAGTGAAAAAGATACTATCTGTGGGAGGGAGACGGAAATTGACCATAGCCTGATTTGTGTGTAACTACCAATTTTTTTTCTGTCAAATACACCTTAATTCAAAAGAAGCAATTGTCATTAATATCATTAAATCTAAAACCAGAATGAGTTGCTTGGAGTGTTAAAAAAATATTAGGAGAAGCTGGTAGAGTACTGGGTATATATACCAGAGTTCTTCTAGGTGATTCATACTAATGGAATCGAATGGAAAGGGCAAGATTTCAAAGTCTAGATAGAGGGTTTTCATCCCATATCCGTCCCTGATTCACTGGATGATTTTAGCCAATCTCCTAACTTGATGTGACTGGTAAGGACAACGATGTTTCTTGCCTCCTTAAGTGAGATAATGAATAGTGGAACACTTTGAAAGCTAGAAGACACTACATAAAAGAAAAAATGGGAATGGCAGTTGAGCATGGTGATTAGGAGCCCAAATTTTGTGTGAATCAAAACTAGACTCTGCAAGAAGCTCTGTCACTATTCAGGTGTATGGTCCTGGGCAGAGTAATTAACTTCTCTTCTTTAACTTCAACAGTTGTAGCAATGGCCATATGCAATAATACATGTTAATTTGTCTACCTGTGTGTATCAGAAGCACAGGATAATTATGACTTAAACACAAAGAAGATAGACTAGCAGTTCATCTAGAGGCTAGCAGTCCAGGCTGGGAGGGCCTGTCTGCTCCATGGGGTCATTCAGTGATCCAGGATCCTTCTTGCTGTTGCTCTGCCATCCTGAGGCTGTTGTTTTCATTTTCATTGGCAAGGATGCCTTGACAATATCTCTGAATTCCAAGCAGCAGAATAAATGAAGATGAGGTAAGGAGAATCAGGATATACCCCTTTTCTTTAAGGATACACTCTGTAAGTTACATGAGACACTTCTGCTCATATTTCATTGGTTGGAACATAGAGAGATAGCTGCCTGTGTCTCCAAGACACACAGGCTTTATTCTAGAAGGCCAGAGCCCAGATAAAACTCAGGGGTTCTTTGCTACCAGAAAGAGGAAGAAAATTTACAGGAAGGACGCTGAGGTAGGTCCATCACAGCATCCAAACCTCTTAGCACACATGAGGGTCAATACATTTTAGCTATTACCATCTACAATAGTCATCAGGTGTGAAAAAATTTTTGAGATGGGGGGCGATCCCAGTTCATCTCTGCCATGTCTGGACTGGTACACCAAATTCTTTACCTTTCTGAGTAGTCTCACCCTGAACACACACAGGGCCTATCCTCGAATGTAAGTGCAGAAAGGGACAAGTTTCTGAGATCCACATGTGGATTACATCAAATCATTTTCTGGGTTCTCAACTGCAAAGTCTCTCATTCTCTGCTCAATGAGAAGTGATATCTAACCTGGGGAATGTTTCCAGACTATCCACAGATGCTAAAATATTTGACCCCTGTGAGTGGTCAGCACCACACGAGTTACATGGGCTGGGAGTAGGGAGGGCTGATTTCCCCGATGAAAATAGGGATGTTAGAGACAGAGGAAGGAATGCTAGTGCTTAGTGTGAACAAACAACAGATGTCCATACCATCTCTTCAGTTCTCTTTCTTTCTTCTCTATTCCTTCCCCTTCCCTATATTCTTTCTCCCTTCCTTCCCTCCCCTTCTTCTCTCACTTTCTCTCTCTCGCTAATAACCACTGTGGAAGACACAAAGATGAACCTCTTGTGGTTCCTGACTTCAGGCAGCTCTCAGATTCAAAAGGAGGCTGGGCATGGTGGCTCAAACCTGTAATCCCAGCACTTCAGGGGGCTGAGGCAGACTGCTTGAGCCCAGGAGTTTGAGACCAGCCTGGCCAACATGGCAAAATCCCATCTCATAATACAAAAAATTAGCTGGGTGTGGTGGCACACACTGGTAGTCCCAGCTACTTGGGATGCTGAGGTAGGAGGATCAATTTAGTCCGGGAGGCAGAGGTTGCAGTGAGCCACAATCACGCCACTGTACTCAGTCTGGGCGACAGAGAAAGACCTTGTCCCCCCAACCAAACAAACAAACAAAACAAAAAGGAGAAAGACAATTAAATAACAAACGCCAGTAAAATGTGATATGCTTTGGAAATGCATACACAAATAAAGGAATGAATGAATGAATGAATGAATAAAATGGTATCACAGAATTACACAAAGTACTCTAAGTGAACAGAAAAAGAAGGAATTAACTCACCTAGATCAGATGAAAACTCAGGGAACTTTTCACAAAGGAAATATTTAATCTGAGTCCGGGAGGATGAGGAGGAGTTTATAACATTTTCCAACAAAAAGAGACTCTCATAAAATGACCATTAGGGTCTTCAAATTTTCATATTGAACTTGGAGAAAAATTATATGATCAAATATCAGTGAATTTGAGTAAACACAGCCTGTCACTAAATTTAGCCTTCTGTAAGTCGTTTGTCTACTCTTGTCATCAGTTTTTATCATTTGTAGGATAAGCAGATGGGGCTATTTCTGAAGCTCCTTCCTGCTCTTAAAAACAAGGAATTTCCATTTGAAAGGATGAAGATCCATGGGTTGTACAGTGAATGGAAGGGTCTTTGATGCTGAGATTCTAGGTAAATGTGCATTGTTGGCCAGGCGCGGTGGCTCACGCCTGTAGTCCCAGCACATTGGGAGGCCCAGGCGGGTGGATCATGTGAGGTCAAGAGTTCAAGGCCAGCATGGCCAACATAGTGAAACCCTGTCTCTACTAAAAATACAAAAATTAGGTGGGCTTGGTGGTGAGTGCCTTTAATCCCAGCTCCTCAGGGAGGCTGAGGCAGGAAAATTGCTTGAACCTGGAAGGCAAAGGTTGCGGTGAGCTGAGATTGTGCCATTGCACTACAGCCTGGGTGACAGAGCAAGACTTCTTCTCCAAAAAAAAAAAAAAAATAACAAATAATAATAAGATGTGCTGTTGTTGCTTTGGAGAGTTGTGAGTATACATATTGGGAGAAACTGGTTTACCAGATGTCTGAATCAGTTAGTTGCTACTGTGGACACTAAGGAAAAGAAGTAATGAGACTTCTAAGTTAAACCTTGGTCACTTTATTCCATTTACTGAACTCATCCTGCAACCGTAGCAATGGCTGGAACCAATGTCAACTGCAGAGCCAACAAGAAATTCCTGTAACCAGATTAATTTTTTTCCCGAGTCCCAGCATTTGAGGTTCATCTTAAATTCTTCTGATGGTCTTTTCCCCATGAGTTGAATTTTGCTTTCTCATGGATAGGAAATCACACTTGGCCAACAAATGAGGTGCAGTTAGGTGTACTAAAATATGTGTACAGTTTAAAATTATCACCAGGTTTTTTTTTACTTTTTAATTTAGTAAATAGGAGGAAAACAAACCCTATGCCACCCCTCTGTGTTGTAATCTTGTATTGAAAAGTCCTGTTGTGAAAGCAGCATGACCCATTAAGCCCTGACGTTCAAACCACAAAAATTACTACCTTGACCTAATGATTACAATTCGTTATTGGTGCTCAGCTCCAGCAGATGAGTAAGTTCTAGCATACAGGGAGGAAATGGACTTGAAAACAGGATGGAGTAGGAGTTCACAAATGCCCACACAGCATTCCTGGAAACAAGGGCTTTGAATTCCCTAGGGATATTATTGGCCTCATTTTAAAAGACAAGGAATCAGGCTCACAGAAGTAAAAAGACTGGCTATGTCACATAGCTAGGAAGTGGACATGTAGGGGCTCAAAACAAATTTTTGTTAATTGCATGTTCATTCGTTCTTTCTTTCTTCTTTCTTTTTTTTTTTTTTTTTTTTCAGACAGAGTCTTGCTCTGTTGCCCAGGCTGGAGTGCAGTGGTGTGATCTTGGGTCATTGCAACCTCTGCCTCCCAGGTTCAAGCGATTCTCCCTAGTAGCTGGGATTACAGGTTTGCGCCACCTCGTCTGGCTAATTTTTTGTATTTTTAATAGAGACAGGGTTTCACCATGTTAGCCAAGCTGGTCTCAAACTCTTGACCTTAGGTGATCCACCTGCCTCGGCCTCCCAAAGTGCTGGGATTACAGGCGTGAGCCACTGTGCCTGGCCAGGAACAAGATTTATAGACAGCAAAAGGAAAATGACGTACAGAAAATGGAAGTGAAGTACAGAAACAACTGGATTGGCTATAGCTCACTGTTTGCCTTATTTGAACACAATTCGAACAGTTGGCTACATCTGATTGGCCAAAACTCAGTGATTGCCACAGGTATGGGCTACAATCGATTTACACCTCCACTTGTTATAGTTCATGATGTACAGAAAAACCTTTAGGCTGAACTTAAATATGTAAGGAGGCAGCTTTAGGCTAAACTTGATTTAACACTGGATAAAGAAAATGTGGTACATATACACCTTGGAATACTATGCAGCTCTAAAAAAGAATGAGATCGTGTCCTTTGCAGAAACATGGATGGAGCTGGAGGCCATTATCCTTAGCAAACTAACACAGGGACAAAAAACTAAATACCACATGTTCTCACTTTTAAGTGGGAGCTAAATGATGAGAACACATGGACACATGGAGGGAAACAGCACACACTGGGCCTTATTGGAGGGTGGAGGGTAGGAGGAGGGAGAGGATCTGGAAAAATAAGTAATAGGGGTATTAGTCTTAATACCTGAGTGATGAAATAATCTGTACAACAAACTCCCATTGCATAAGTTTACCTATATAACCAACCTGCACACATAACTCCTGAACTTAAAAGTTAAATACAAATAAAATAAAACCTAAATCACATGACAAAAAGGAATGAAAACAATGATGTGGAGCTCTGTTTATGAGCCTAAGATTGTGCTAATATCTAGAAAACAGAATGGATTATCCAGAAAGATTTGGATAGCTATGGATATGATTATTTTACTGAATTATTTCACTAATATACAAATCTAAAGATCTGATTTAATTGCAAATCCAGTAACCTAACCTTTTGTTAAAAAAAAAAGAAGTCACTTTGATTTGCTTACAAGAGTAAATATTGTATGAAATGAAAAAAAGAGTACATACTGGAAGATTATATTTATATGAAATTCCAAAACAGGTAAAAACTAATCTTTGGTGTTAGACGTCAGAATAGCAGTTACCCTTGGGAATTAGTGACTAGAACAGGAGATAAGTGAGGTGCTTTCGTGGCATTGGTGATGCTCTTTTACTTGATCTGGGCCAGGATATATGACTGTGATTGGTTTGTGAAAATTCATCAAGCTATACTCTTAGAACCTATGCACTGTTCTGTAGGCATATTCTACATGAAAAAAAAAACCTCGAAAAGTAAAAAATAAAATTCACACAAAGTTAAGAAACAAGCTAGCTGAAGGCTTATAGAAAGAGTTATAAATGATAACAGTAGTAGGTGGCATTTATCATTGGCTTACTTGGAACCTGGCAAGTTTATGCATTAATTTATTTAATTCCTTCAACATCACAAAGTAGACACAATTGTTACCCCATTCTTAGAAGGGAAACAAGGCTCAAAATCTTAATTATCTTACTCCTGACCATATAACACATAAGCACTAGAGCAGGTATTCAAATAGGAACAGCCCACCTCCAGGGTCCACATTTTAGCTATCATATGACACCATTTCTCCAACACTGGGAGGATGTGAGACACCCAAGGGTACTTAGATTCACAAGTTTATTCCTGTGGAAACCACTTAGAAACCTAAGAAATTGGTTAGCCAGGCACAATGGGGCCCACCTATAGTGCTAGCTACTTGAGAAGCTAAGGCAGGAGGATTGCTTGAATCCAGGAGTTCGAGGCTGCACTAAGCGATGATAATACCACTGCACTCCAGCGTGGGTGACCTTGTCTCTGAAAAAGAAGAAAGAAAAGAAAAAGAAAGGAAGAAAGGAAGAAAGAAAGAAAGAAAGAAAGAGGAAAGAAAAAGAGAAAAAGAAAGAGAAAGAAAGAAAGAAAAAGAAAGAGAAAAAGAAAGAGAGAGAGAAGGAGAGAGGGAAAGGAAGGAAGAAGGATGAGCAAGAAAGAAAGGCGGAGAAAGAAAAAGGAAGAAAGAATAAAACCTAAGAAATTTGAATAAATTTCTTAAAATTACCTCTGGAAGAAAACAAAATGTTTAAGCAAAAACTCAATGTTCACTGAGAAAGACTGTTTATAACAATTTAAGGAGCCACACAGAAAATGACAAGGGCTATAACTTCCTGCTTGCCGAAGGCACCTTTTGGATGAATTGCTGCTTATATCACAGCATGGCAACTGGAGAAGACGTGGACTGATGTAGTCGTTCTCAGGAAGTTAGAGGACTATTAACATCAGCATGGGATTCGTGATGATGTGTTGAAGGGTGGTTGGCACCCACAAAAGGAAAGGTGATATGTTTCATATTTTATGATATGTTTTGTCACTCGAAGGAATTTAGAGGTGGACGCACTTGATAGTGAGAATGGAAGCCAACTTTCTCTTCTTGTCACTTGCGTTATTTGGGACGTTTTGAGTTGGAACAAAAATAAGCAGAGACTGAATCTGTCCACTAAAGGAGAAGGGAGAACTGGATTGGAGCCAAGAAATGGGCAGAGTGAGAAGCAAAGCTGGGAACCAGATATTTGCTCAGTTTATTTGTTTCCTCTCTCTTGTTAGCTATTGAGTTTTCATTACAGTGTATTCACTTCTTTCTTCAAGTCTTCACTGTCAGTGTCTTGCAAACTTCTGAACACCACTGGATCCGTCATTCCCAAAGCAGAAGTTGCTTGACTGAATATCATCGTAGTGGGAATCACACCCATTGGGCAGACCCCACCATTGCAGGCTACCTCAGTAGATATCGTCTGCAGAGACAGCCTGTGCCTGGATGGTGAGATCCATCCCTGCTCAAGGAACAGCTCACTGTAGCTTCCCTAAGTGGAGACAATGGGCAGGTTAATGCCAATGGGCAGAGAAGAAGGGCATGGTGGTGGCCCTATCAACATGCTCGGATGCTGGCATCAAACAGAGGGTGCTTGAAGCTTTGGTGTGGTGAAGCTGGTGGAACTTTTTGAAATCACTTGGAAAGGTTTATGCCAATGATACCCTACCTAAACCCCATCTCACATTTTCTTGGTTGAAACCATGAGCCTCTTTTCTTCCTCTCTCCTTTTCTTCTTTAAATCCTTCCTTTATTACTTCCTTTGTTCTTTCATTCAACAGATACCTGTCATGTTTTGGAGTGGAGGCCCTGGCCTGAAAGAAGCTAGATTATGTTTATCTCTGAGAATATGACTTGTCTAGGCATGTCAGGTTTGTCAGTACAGTGGTTGACCTACATGTATTTATTAGCAGGATCTTTCAAGAAAAAAAAAAAAAAAAGAAAGAGTGCTCCAATTATTTATTGCTACATATCAAAACAGCCCCAAACTTAGTGGCATGAAAGAATGGCATTTTAATATGCCTATGATTCTATGGATCAGGAATTTGAAAGCCCATGTCCATGTGCCACAATGTCTAGGATAATGAAGGCTGGAGATGGTTGGAATGGCTCACCTGGAGCTGTATATCTGGAGCCTCCATTCTTCACCATGTGGCATCTGCTGAAACTGCATATGCAAGAGAACTACTTCACTCATATGCATGGTGCGTGGGCTGAAGTGGCTGGAACACATGGGGTCTGACTGGCACTGCTTCTCCTCCGAATGACCACATGGACTTCCCCCAAGTATGGTGGTCTTATGTTACTCAACCCAGAGACTCCTGCCCAGGCCCGTGGAGAGAGCAGAAGCTGCTGGAGCTCTGATGATGTGGGCCAGACTGGGATGTTCTGTGGCCCAGATGGCAAAGCAGCAAAGAGGTGGCATGATTTTATTCACCTCCTGCATGAATTCACAGTTACACAATGTGGCTCTAGCACCATAAAGACTATAAGTAATAATCTAACCTTGAGAACACAGAAGATAGCATGCTAGTGTGATTGCACTGATACCCTCAGCCAGCTCAGGCAGAATAAACAACACGGGCTAGCAGTGCAGGACAAGAAGAGCACATTGCACCTCCCTTAGTGACCACAGCTAATAGTCTGATTAATGAGGCACAAATGAAACAACCTTGGGGAATTCCCAGAAATAAACTGGGGACATTTTAAAGGGGCTGGAAGTTCTATGTAAGCCACTGAAGCAAAACTTTAGTGAAATGTGGATATTTAATCTTATATAAGCCCATGTGTATGAACTGGTTTGTGAAGATGCAAATTAAACTTTACAAAACTTTTAGTTCAAGCTTTGTATTTAAAGACCGCACCCTCCGGGGTTTAGCATCTAATTGGAAAAATAAAATTAATATACATTAAATAATGGCATAAGACAACATAACAGCTTTTACCAGGGAGCCCTGAAGAAATGACTCAAACATTAAGTTTGATAGGGATAACTCCAAGAAAGAAGACATTCTGAGAGATGGAATGAACAGCGAGCCTCCTGGAAGATGGAAATTCGATCTGTGCTTTGGAAGTTGGTGCAATTAAATTAGGCAGACAATGAAGGAAATCTCAAAACTAGAAATATTTTTTAATGACTTTTGGCTTTGTGGGACTAATTTTTCATTTAATATCTAAATAAAACAACTCATAAGAACAACTATTTTCTCCTAAGCATTTTTTGTTTTTAAGCCTTAGCCTTTTTTAGTGTGTCATGTCTCGAACTGTGGAGTTTGAAGACATGTGGGAAGACTAAATGTGGTTATAAGAGAGGATTAAAAAATCAAAAGTAGAGGAGGTAATTTAGAGTGGCTGTTTACTTACGTCTCTTCCTGAACTTGAAGGGAAATAATCTAGACCAGAGTTGGCCAGATAGTAAGTACTTTTTGACGTTGTGGGTCATGCAATTTTTTTTTTTTTATTATTATTATACTTTAGGGTTTTAGGGTACATGTGCACAATGTGCAGGTTTGTTACATATGTATCCATGTGCCATGTTGATTTCCTGCACCCATTAACTCGTCATTTAGCATTAGGTATATCTCTTAATGCTGTCCTTCCCCACTCCCCCCACCCCACAACAGTTCCCGGAGTGTGATGTTCCCCTTCCTGTGTCCATGAGTTCTCATTGTTCAATTCCCACCTATGAGTGAGAACATGCGGTGTTTGGTTTTTTGTCCTTGCGATAGTTTACTGAGAATGATGGTTTCCACTTTCATCCATGTCCCTGCAAAGGACATGATCTCATCATTTTTTATGGCTGCATAGTATTCCATGGTGTATATGTGCCACATTTTCTTAATCCAGTCTACCGTTGTTGGACATTTGGGTTGGTTCCAACTCTTTGCTATTGTGAATAGTGCCGCAATAAACACACGTGTGCATGTGTCTTTATAGCAGCATGATTTATAGTCCTTTGGGTATATACCCAGTAATGGGATGGCTGGGTCAAATGGTATTTCTAGTTCGAGATCCCTGAGGAATCGCCACACTGACTTCCACAATGGTTGAACTAGTTTACAGTCCCACCAACAGTGTAAAAGTGTTCCTATTTCTCCATATCCTCTCCAGCACCTGTTGTTTCCTGCTTTTTTAATGATGGCCATTCTAACTGGTGTGAGATGGTATCTCACTGTGGTTTTGATTTGCCTTTCTCTGATGGCCAGTGATGATGAGCATTTCTTCATGTGTTTTTTGGCTGCATAAATGTCTTCTTTTGAGAAGTGTCTGTTCATGTCCTCTGCCCACTTTTTGATGGGGTTGTTTGTTTTTTTCTTGTAAATTTGTTTGAGTTCATTGTAGATTCTGGATATTAGCCCTTTGTCAGATGAGTAGGTTGCAAAAATTTTCTCCCATTCTGTAGGTTGCCTGTTCACTCTGATGGTAGTTTCTTTTGCTGTGCAGAAGCTCTTTAGTTTAATGAGATCCCATTTGTCAATTTTGGCTTTTGTTGCCATTGCTTTTGGTGTTTGAGACATGAAGTCCTTGCCCACGCCTATGTCCTGAATGGTATTGCCTAGGTTTTCTTGTAGGATTTTAATGGTTTTAGGTCTAACATTTAAGTCTTTAATCCATCTTGAATTAATTTTTGTATAAGGTGTAAGGAAGGGATCCAGTTGCAGCTTTCTACATATGGCTAGCCAGTTTTCCCAGCACCATTTATTAAACAGGGAATCCTTTCCCCATTTCTTGTTTTTGTCAGGTTTGTCAAAGATCAGATAGTTGTAGATATGCGGCATCATTTCTGAGGGCTCTGTTCTGTTCCATTGATCTATGTCTCTGTTGTGGTACCAGTACCATGCTGTTTTGGTTACTGTAGCCTTGTAGTATAGTTTAAAGTCAGGTAGCGTGATGCCTCCAGCTTTGTTCTTTTGGCTTAGGATTGACTTGGCAATGCGGGCTCTTTTTTGGTTCCATATGAACTTTAAAGTAGTTTTTTCCAATTCTTTGAAGAAAGTCATTGGTAGCTTGATGGGGATGGCATTGAATCTATAAATTACCTTGGGCAGTAGGGTCATGCAATTTTTATTGCAACTACTCAACTCTGTTGTTGTAGCCAGGAGCAATCATAAACAAGGCATAAACAAATATGCATGGCTATAACTGTGTTCCAATAAAACTTTATTTACAAAGCCAGGTGGCAGGCTGGATATGGCCCACGAACCATATAGCTTGCTGACCTCCGCTCTAGATGTTCAATTTATTCCATCAGTGTTTAGTGAAATCTACACTACGTTAACCATTGTGAATAAGAACATGGGATAAAAGTTGTTTGCTCAAGCTGGGCACAGTGGCTCATGGCTATAATCCCAGCACTTTAGGAGGCCAAGGCGGGCAGATCACCTAAGTCAGGAGTTTGAGACCAGGCTGGCCAACATGGCGAAACCCCGTGTCTACTAAAAATATAGAAATTAGCCGGGTGTGGTGGTGGGCACCTGTAATCCCAGCTACTCTGGATGCTGAGGCAGGAGAATTGCTTGAACCTGGAGTGGGGAGGTTGCAGTGAGCAGAGATAGCACCACTGCACTCCAGCCTGGGTAACACAGTGAGACTCTGTCTCAAAAAAAAAAAAAAAAAAAAAAAAAAAAGTTTTTTTGCTCAGGAGGCGTTTACTGTAGGCTGACTGTGTGCTTGGTGCTATGCCGGTCAAGTGAAATCTAATTTTGAACAGATAAATATGACCCTCCCCTCATAAAAAGCTTCCAACCTAGGAGTAAACCCTGGAGGTGGGGACAGAAGCTATCACAGGATTTAACCCAGTCTTGGGAGGTGAAGGAACCAGAATTGTCTTTCCTGAGGAAGGGACGTTCATTCTGAGATCAGAAGAAGCTTGTTCTTAGCACAGACAGGTATAAAAGTAGGGGATGGGGGGTAAGAAAAGGCAAGAGAAATGTTCCATATAGAAGAAACACCCATTTCAAAGCACAGAAGGGAGGGTGTCTTTCATTAAAGAAGCAGAAAATTTCAGTATGGCTGAGGGAGCCTCATTAATGAAGCCAGAATGAAACAACCCTTCAACCCAAGATGGAATTGGAGGGCTGACTGGGAGCCCACCAGCATCCCCAGAAACGCACAAATGCCCCGACCCTCAGCATGCGCACATTTCTTCTGCAGTGTCAGGGCGTTTCATAATCAGCCTTGTTTAGGAACAGCTGAAATTCTGCAGATGACAAACACTATGAAATCCTCTCACGTAGACATTGATTCCACTCAAGAGATGATGGTGTTGCAGCTGCTCCCAGCGAATCAGCTAGATTTTGCTTCAGGGGAAAGCAGTGATCCAACTTGGACTCTTCACACACACCATGCAAGGAAAAAGTCCATTTCCACATCATTTTCAACACTAATTAAACTGGCACCAATTAATGCAAACCCAGGGAGCACTTGAAGTGATCCTTGGCCCTTTCCCTTCAATAAAAATATGCAGTTGGCTGAAAATCTGCATCCCTCAGGCCAGGTAAGAGAGGATCTGCTGCATTCAGATGTCCTAGAGACAGTGCCATTTCTTCTCTGTGTTATTACTGACAGCAAGTACTTTCTGCATTCCATATAATTCCAATATACCACCCTTGGGTTCTGTATTAGTCCGTTTTCATTACTTTATCTTCATGATAAAGACATACCCAAGACTGGGAAGAAAAAGAGGTTTAATTGGACTTACATTTCCACATGGCTGAGGAGTCCTCAGAATCATGGTGGGAGGTGAAAGGCACTTCTTATATGCCTGCGGCAAGAGAAAATGAGGAAAATGCAAAAGCGGAAACCCCTGATAAAACCACCAGATCTCGTGAGACTTATTCACTACCACGAGAACAGTATGGGGGAAACCACCCCCATGATTCAAATTATCTCCCACTGGATCCCTCCCACAACACGTGGGAATTACGGGAGCTACAATTCAAAATGATATTTACGTAGAGACACAGAGCCAAACCATATCAGGCTCTAATAAACTAAGATGCAAACTTCATCCAATAGAACAAAGTAAACACTCGGTAAATTTTAATTTATGTTATTTTGTTGTACATAAAAGAACCCAATACAATATTTGACACACAGTGAGCATCAACAAATATTAGTCCTCTTCCCCTTCTTCCAGGCCATTCTAGTCTTCAACTCTTGCCTGAAATCTCATAAAACCTCTTATGTGCCATATTTTTCCAAACAAATCCATATTGGGGTAAACGCTTCCAGCCACACCAAAAGAAATGTCTCATCAGCAGGATGTGGAGGAGATGCTAACTCCCTGGTGACGAAAACAGGAAATGCCCATGTGGTGGTCTAAGCCCTATGTGGGGCTCTTTTCTGCCTGCGTCGTCTAATATAAATGGTTGGTTTTGCAGAACCAGTTTTGAATGCATATACCCAGTCACTACACAAGTGGGGCTGGTCAGCTTTTCTTGCCTCTGTGGCCACAGAAGAAAGCACTCTCAAAAACACAGGTCACCTCCAAGGACCAACCCACTAGTAAAATACAGGCTGATGTCTGATGGCAAATGCTCCCCATAGAGCCAGCACAGAGGTTCAGTGAGGCTCCAAGGATGTAACAGGCTTCCAGGCTAAAGCATAAAGTAGCAAATATGTTCCTGTCCTTGCTACAAGTGTCAGGATTTTTTTAAAAAGTTATTTCTGAATACCTTCAACATTCAAAAGTTATTTATTAATGCCATCAACATTCACATAGCCTGGAGAAAACTACATTGACACTGACTGATATAAGACAATTGGGTTAGGCTGGGCATGGTGGCTCATGCCCGCAATCCCAGTGCTTTCAGAGGCTGAGGCAGGTGGATCACTTGAGGTCAGGTATTCAAGACCAGCCTGGCCAACATGGCAAAACCCCATCTCTACCAAAAATACAAAATTTAGCTGGGCATGGTGGTGCATGCCTATAGTTCTAGCTACTTGGGAGGCTGAGGCAGGAGCATTGCTTGAACCTGAGAGGCAGAGGTTGCAGTGAGCTGAGATCACTCCACTGCATTCCAGCCTGGGTGACAGAGTGAGACTCTGTCTCAAAACAAACAAAAAAAAACCAAAGAAACAAAAAACAAACAAACAAAAATGACCACCAACAACAACAAACATTTGGGTTAAAAAGTTAAATCTGAATGCTCATCCTGTAATTTTCATGACCTTGTGAGTGATCTTAGTGAGATTATGTCCCCAACTTTGTGTCTCCATTTCTTCGTCTTTCTGATGAGAGTCTTATTCCACGTGAGAGCTAAGATTCCTCCTAACTCTAAAATGAAAGGTTCCTGTTGTATCTTTGGAGAAAGGAGGAAAGAGACCTGGACTCAAAGTTACAGAACTTGGATTCCTATCCTAATTTTACCACTAATCAGATGCATGGCCTTGCATAAATAATTTAGTGTCTTTAAGAATCCAGCTGCCTTACCTTAAAATGAGAGGAAGGAGCTTGATCAGCTTTAAGTTTTATGAGTCAGTGACTTGAAGATGGTATTGCTCTGGGCATCTTCTCTGAACAGTAGCATCCAGGAGCCCCAGAGGTCAGATATCTGAATGTTTGCCTGAGAAGAGTGAAGGCTTCAATCTTCCAGGCAGTACAGAAATTGTCTACTTACTTTGTAGAGAAACCACCAGCCTCTGGCCATCTGACATCTGCCTTGTATTTACCCTGGAGATTGTTTTCTTTATTTTTGTTTTATTACAAAAGGGAGATAAGTTCAAAGGAAGAGAAAAGCAAAAAGAAGAAATAACCCCTCTAATCTACCTTATCCGCCAGAGTTACCCAGAGTTCAATTTCATTTTATATCCTCTGTACCTGTTTTCACTGTCTCCCAGAGAGATCCATCATTTTTCCAAATCATCCCTAATTTCTTCAGCTTTCAGGGACTAATCTTTCTTTAATATCCAAATAAAACAACTCATTTCCCCTGTATTATTTCTCTATTGCTGCATAACAAGTTATCACACATTTTGGAGCTGATATCAACACCCACTCACAGTTCTATATGTCTGCATGCATGGCATCCCTGGTTCCTCTGCTCAGGTCTTACAAGGCTAAAATAGAGGCGTCAGTAAGGCTGTGTTCCAACCTGTAGTCTCTGGAGATAAATCCACTTCCAAACTCATTCAGACTGTTGAATTCAGTTCTTTGCAACTGTAGGACTGAAGTCCTGTTTCCTTTCTAGCTGTCAACCAAAGGCTGCTCTCAGCTCCAAGAGGCCACCTGCATCCTTGCCACATTTTGCCATCACCCCTTTATCAAACCAGCAAGGACACATTGAGTTCTCTTCATGCTTCTACTAACTTTATGTCAGGAAGAGCTCTGTCCCTTTTAATGACTCATCTGATTAGGTCAAGTCCACCCAGGTAATATCTCTTTTGATGAATTTGAAGTCAATTGATTTGTAACCAAACCATAGGAGCCATATCCAGTCCCATTCACTGGCCCCACACAGTCTCAAGGGAGGGGATTCTATATAGTATGTACAGCAAGGGGCAGGAATTATGGAGGGCCTCTTAGAATTTTCCTAACTCACGCCAATTCTGCATTACTGCAGGAAATCCAGTCCTCTCCTGAATATCTCACTAGGAAGTAATCTGTTACAGTGCTCAGCATATAGCTGGTGCTCAAAAAGCAACTGATAAATGAATCAAAGTGCTCCTGAATGTAATGACCTTGTGGCCAGCCCCTCTCATTTGCTACTCCAATGTTGCCCACTTCTTGGCCACTTCTGGCCTTATCATCATATTCCAGGCTTCTCTGCCTGTCTCTTCTGCTCCAAACCCCTAGGCATCAGCCCTCCAAGGCAACACTAGCAGAAGGCCAATGCCTGACTGCAGTAAGAATGGGAGAGGAAAAGGCCAATGAAGGCAATCACAAAACAGGGAAAAATGAAATCATGTGAAACTGGGTACCAGGCATCACTACTCCTTAGTCCAAATCATATCCCGTCAGAAGTCCCTTACTGGTAATCTCTCACCTTAGATGAGAGCTCAGAAAACTCTTATAAATACGTTAGATTTTGCAGGCCATAATGTCTCTGTTGCAACTATTTAACTTTCACCTGTAATGCAAAGGCAGTCATATATGATATGTAAACAAATCGGCATGGCTACGTCTCAGTTAAAACTTATTTATAAAATGAGGCATAGGCCAGAATCAGCCTTTGATTGCTTCTGGCTTAGACCCTGGCTGCTTGGAGGCTTTAACCTATTTTCCCAGAATGAAGTCTTCAGGAGTCTTTGTTTCTTTACCCTCCCGGATGAAGGAAACTCTTGTCCCAAGCCAGGAGAGGAAAGTGAAATCATCATAACATCCAAATAAACTCTTCATTCAAAGAGAACCACTCTATATATACACCATGGAATACTATGCAGCTATAAAAAGAATGATATCATGTCCTTTGCAGCAACATGGTTGCAGCTGGAGGCCATTATCCTAAGCGAATTAACGCAGGAAAAGAAAATCCAATACCACATGTTCTCACCTATAGGTGGGAGCTAAACAATGGGTATACAAGGGCATAAAGATGGAAACAATAGACATTGGGTACTTCAAAAGCAGGGAGGGGCTGGGTGCAGTGGCTCACACTTGTAATCCCAACACTTTGGGAGGCCAAGGTGGGTGGATGGCTTGAGGTCAAGAGTGCAAGACCAGCCTTGCCAACATGGCAAAACCCCGTCTCTACTAAAAATACAAAAACTAGCCAGGCATGGTGGCATGCACCTGTAGTCCTGGCTACTCGGAAGGCTGAGGCAGGAGAATTGCTTGAACCCAGGAGGCGTAGATTGCAGTGAGCTGAGATTGCACAACTTCACTCCAGCCTGGGCAACAGAACGAGATTCCATCTGAAAAACAAACAAACAAAAAAAACATATAAATTAGCAAAAGCAGGGAGGGAAGAATGGGGGTAAGGGCTGCAAAGCAACTTACTGGGTACTATGTTCATTGTTTGGATGAGGGGTTTTCTAGAAGCCTCAGCATTATGCAATACACTAATGAAACAAACCTGCACATGTACCCTCTATCTAAAATAAAATAAAAATAAATACTTTTTTAAAGAGAAAGAACCACTCATTCACATGAACATAAAAAACAGTTTTAACTTTCCATTGTACTGAACTTTGTCATTATGGATTTTGCACTACCTTGGAAAAACTCATTTGAGAGTTGTTGTTGTTTGCTTGTTTGTTTCTTCCTAGAGAAGATCCCCAAGCCACAGGAAGATCTCAGAGAAACTTTGAAATTGTAGCTGTTATTGTGGCTTTAACTGATCATGCAGGCCTAGATGGAGTTCTTGGGGGCTGCCCAAGGTCAAGTACTTGTGCTTTGCTTCCTACGAGTAACTCTGTAGGGGAAGCTAATGAACAGGAAACAGACAACACAGAAGAGTTATCTTCCCTTTTCCGAGCCAACTCTGAAGGTCCCTGCTTGCTTTCTCCTTTTTCCTTCCTGTTGTAATAGGAACTTCACAGTTCAAAGGCTTCTGCGGAGCGTTTAGCAGAAAATGTAGTTTAAGCTGCAACTTGCTGTAATAATAATAGCTGCCATTTATTGGGAGCTTACTACACGTCAGGCACCTTGCCAAGTGTTTTATATGTGTTATCTCATTTAATTCTCAGGACAATTTTATGAGATAGGCCCTATTCCTTTTTCCATTTTATGCACAGAAAACTGTAGTGTCAAGAGGTTAATCAGCTTCCCTAGGTACATGGATCCAGAAAGTGGTGGAGTCTATTCTGAATGCAGATCTGTCTGACTCCAAAATGAGTTCTCTGAAACATGACACAAAGGAGCATCTGCATTTGGGAGATAGAGTCCCCCAGGGAGGCACTGTCTGTGTACCTTTCCCCTGCCATCAGGGTGATGGAAGGTTATGGCCCACCTCATAGAGGGCACCACAGAGAATCTTGACATTCTTTTTAGACCAAGGCCACTTAATAAAGTACTTCTATTGATCTTTCCAAGTAAATAAGTTCAAGACAGGCTAGAGGTCTTAATTTCAGACAGAACAATACATTAAGAGGAAGCAAAGGCCACATGGCTAACTTAATAAAGCTTCTTCACTTAGGGTTCCTTTCAGACCACGTCAAAAAATAACACTGAAATTGAATGGCTGTATGTAAATAAGTCAGAATTGACATCATCCCCACCTCATTGTGTGCTTTATGAATGGCATTGACAGTAATTAAACACTTCTCAGCTGCAAGTATCACCAAACATCTATTTACATTATCATACTTAATTTTCACAATAACTCTCTGCATTAGTCAGTACAGTCTAGGCTATGCTGCAGTAACAGGCAACCCCCAAGTCCTGGAGGCTTAAAATAGGAGAGGTTTATTTCTCGCTCATGCCAATTGTCTACTATTGTCAGCTGGGGAGTTTGCTACTCTGGGACCAGGCTAGCAGAATATTCTGGAATGTTTTATCGGGAACATTCCTAGCTGGTATCTGAAACATTGTTGGCTGGCTTTGCAAGAGGGGAAAGGAAGCTCTGGAGAGCATATGACTTTATCAATTAAATGCTAAGCCTAAAATTGTCACATGTTGCTTTTGTACAAACTCATCAGCCAGAGTCATATGTCAAAGAGAAAGAAATAAAATATTTCCTCTAAGGCAAATGTCATCCTTATCCTGCCTTTTATAAGAGAGGAAAGAGAAGCTAAGGCACTTATCCAAGGTTATGCAGCTAGATGAATGGTTGAGCCAAGATTTGACTTTCTGACTTGACTCTTCACCCTCTCTGTTAGAGATGGAAGTGTAAACAGGTTTCTATGGTATAAAAGAAGATTAAAATGCAACAGCGTTTTAAACAAAAATTAAAGCTCAAAAGAACTGTAGGGAATGAGCAATTCTAATTGGGACGTGAAAGATTTAAAAAAGAGAAAAACAAAGCCTTATGGAAGACATGTGGCTTGAGTTGAATGATGAAACATGGGAAAGGCATTCCAGGAAAAAGTAGAGGGAAGTAGAGGCAAAGAGAGGGAAGAGCAGAGGATAAGTTGGGACATGAATGACAGTGTGGCTGGAGAGAGAGAGGGAACTTGAGAGAAAGAAATGAGTAGAGATACAGCAGGAAATGAGGCAAAAAGTGGACTGGCAACAGACAACAGGTTTTATTCTCCTAGCTGTAAGGAGAGGCAAACAGGGTATTATTCCAGAATAACTCATACCCACAACTAGAAAATGCACTGAAACATAAACCCACTCAATAATGAGTCAAAAGCCTTATCTTTTATAGAATCACGGTAGTCCTAGAGTTCTATAGAGTGCTTGGCACATTGTAGATGTTTGATAAATATTTAGTGCACATTGAATGATTTCCAGGAGAAGTGTACATGAGGTTTAGAGTTTGCCCCAGTGACAAAACAGAAAGAACTATAAAAAATCTAAGCATAAAGGAAGCCCTGCAAAGAATTTTCTAGATTGAATTTGTCACTGAAGACACAGAACATCAACATACTGGCAAACATCCAAACCAATAAGACAGATGCAAACTGTGTGGTCAAGGTTTAAATAGTCTTGTGATGAAAGGGACTGCCATATGGAATTGTTTTTATTTGATGTGGATAATTTTCTGTGGAAGAGCATTCTTCTAACCTAGCATAATGAAGCTGATTATTTGTGCTTAGAATAACTAGCAAGAAAAACAAAGAAAGAGAGAGAGAGAGAGAGAGAAATTCATTCAAAAACATTGGAGTTAAGTTACATCCTTGGCAGAATTTCATCGGTGGAGCCCTCCTGGATGGATGACCAAAAAGCTGTCAAGGGCTGGCTTGTCAAATACATTGACCAAGAGCTCAAAACAATTGGGTTTTATAGACACAAACTCTAAGTGGAGAGAGAATTCTGCTCTGGGAAACTTGGTGATCTACAACCTTGAAGATAGTCATAAAACCTCCTGATGGATAGCTTCCTTGAAGTGGGTCATTCTTTTCATTTCATGCCCAGATGAATTCTGCACACTAAGAAGAAATTTAGAAGATCTAAATATTGGATAAATAATGCTCAGGGAAGAGAAGTTATTTTATTAATGAAGGGTCTTGTCTGTTGGGCTGATGATCTTGAAATATATCCTGAGACTAGTGGTGAACATTTGTTGCAAAGGGACATTCGAATTTTATTTTATTTTATTTTTTATTTTATTTTTTTTTTTTGAGACAGAGTCTCACTCTGTTGCCCAGGTTGGAAGGTTGGAGTGCAGTGGTGTGATCACTCACTACAACCTCCGCCTCCCAGGTTCAAGTGATTCTCCTGCCTCAGCCTCCCGAGTAGCTGGGATTACAGATGCATGCCACCAGGCCCGACTAATTTTTGTGTTTTTTAGTAGAGACAGGGTTTTGCTATGTTGACCAGGCTGGTCTCAAACTCCCAGCCTCAAGTTATCTGCCCGCCTCAGCCTCCCAAAGTGCTGGGATTATAGGCATGAGCCACCAAACCCAGCTAAATTTTAGAAAGATCACTAGGCAGCTGGGTGGAGGATGGATGACGGGAAGGTTTTGCAGTGGCGTTGGCGCTGATGGTTGATAGCAATAGACCAGGTGAGAAATAACAAAGATCTCAATTTTAGTAGTAATGATAGGAATATAGAGGAGCAAACCTATATTAATTTGCTAGGGCTGCCATAACAAAATACCACAAACTGGGTGGCTTAAATAAGAGAAATGTATTGTCATACAGTTTTGAAGGCTAGAAGTGCAAGCCAACAGAGTTGGTTTTTTCTGAGGGCTGTAAGGGAGACTGTGTTCCATGCCTCTCTCACAGCTCTGTGTGGTTTGTTGGCATCCCTTGTCTTCTGCTGCATCACCCTGATCTCTGCCTTCCTCTTCACATGGTGTTTTCCTGGGTGTCTTCACATCGTCTTCCTTCTTTGCGTGTCTGTCCCTATGTCCAAATTTCCCCTTTCTATAAGGACACCAGTCATATTGGATTGCAGGCCCTCCCTACTCCAGCATCACTTCTTCTTAACTAATTATATCTGCAAAGGCTCTATTTCCAAATAAGGTCACACTGTGATGACCTGGAGTTTAGGAATTCAACATAGGAATTTGGGGGGGTACATAACTCAAACCATGACAGGACCTATTTCAAAAGTATGTTGGAGTTATAGTTAAAATGACTTGATAACTAATTGAATGTGCTTGGTTATTTATGAATTAAGATAGTTTGCAGATGATGTATCAGCATATAAAGATGATATTTGCAATTTACCAAAGGATAAACAATAGCGACAATGTCCTTGTTATGAGCTAAATTGTGTCTCCCCCAAATGTGTATGTTGAAGTTCTAACCCTTAGTATCTCAGAATGTGACTATATTAGGAGATTGAGTCTTTAAAGAGATAATTAAGGTTAAATGGGATCTTTAATGTAGGTCCCAATACAACGTGATTAATGTCCTTGTAAGGAGGAGAAATTAGAACACTGACATACCCAGAAGAAAGGCCATGTGAAATCAGAGGGAAAAGACACGCATCTATAAGTCCAGGAGAAAGAACTCAGAAAAAAATAACCCTGCTGACACCTTGATCTCAGACTTATAGCCTCTAGAACTGTGAGAAAACAAATTTGTGTTGTTTCAGCCACCCAGTCTGTGATAAGGCAGCCCCTAGCTGACGAATACAGTGCTTAATAATCTAATGACAGTCATTTGAGTATTGTGCCAGACCAGTGCAGGAAACAAAACTTTGGAAGTGGAAACCATCCTGTCTTTCCATGTAACTTGATTCTTATCTGTTTAGGAACAAATTTCATGTTGCCTTTTGGAATCTGATGATTTTCAAACTCAAGTGGGCCTGAAGCTCAGAGGATGAAACATTTATGTAGGACACTCCACTATAACAAGCCCTGGTATCCTAAACACCACCAAGTTGTTTGCCCCCGGCAATCTTACCCTGTGGGTTTTCAGATGTAATGTCTGCTCAGTGACAAATACTTTATCTTTCATCAAGAGGGAAAAGAAGTCGGATGGAAAAGAGGATTAGACAGACCAGACATGGTGGTTTATTCCTATAATCCCGGCAGTTTGGGAGGCTGAGATAGGAGGATCACTTGAGGCCAGGACTTTGAAAGCAGCCTGGGCAACATAGCCACACCCCAGCTGGGTGTGGTGGAACATGACTGTAGTCCCAGCTAGTTGGGAGGTCAAGGTGGGAGGATCTCTTGAGCCCAGGAGTTCTAGGCTACAGTGAACTATGATTGTGTCACTGCACTCCATCCTGGGCAACAGAGCTAGACTCTGTTTCTAAAAAAAAAAATGAAAATGAAAGATGTATATTTTGAAAATGGAGGTTGTTGACTGTTCTGACATTGCTAACTACTGCAGAAGCAGGGAAGGTCTCCTCAGGAGACATGGTTGAGCAGAGGCTGTTTGGGAAACCTCTTCAGCTAGTTGAGGGAAATCTCCTACACATCCTCCAAGACCCATCTCAGATGACCCTAACTGAGGAAACCTGCCCAGATAAGCTGCATGGTCCACCCTAAATTCAGCTCCTTGAATTTGACCTCCCCTCGTCCCACACACAAAACCTTTACTGCTTAGGTGCCTTTTTCTACAACTAAATGGTGAGCTCTTCTAAAACAGAAACTCAGTTGTTCACCCCTTTAGCCAAGGACCCCATCATCAAGTCTGGGAGTGAGCAAATACTCAGATGGGTCGAATAGGAAAAAAAAATAAATGATGGACAAAAGCAATTTCTACTTTGGAGAAGGGATTGAAGTTCACTACCTATAAACTTCCAGTTAAGGAAATTTCCATTGAACTCAAATATGTGATGCTTTCTTGGTCGTTATTTTTCAACATGCAACTTATTTTTATCAAGGCCTTATCAGGCTGAATGGCCGGCATCAAAACAACAGCTTGAAGCAAGAAAGGGAAAAACAAACAAACATTTGGTCCACTGTTTTCTTGTCTTTTTTTTTTTTTTTCCAACACAATGCCCAGTGGTCCTTTTTGTAGTTTACATGATTTTTCTCATTGAAGGATTAATCTGAGAATCCACTGACCTCAACAGTAGCTTCTGGACTGAGTCAGCTCCCTGCCTTCTCATAGCAAGTGCTTAGACAAACATCTGCTGGAGAGTTAAGACCTGTAAGAAAATATGTATTTAATTTGAATAACAAAATAGGCTGGGCGAGTGGCTCACTCCTGTAATCCCAGCACTTTGGGAGGCTGAGGTGGGCGGATCACCTGAGGTCAGGAGTTCGAGACCAGCCTGGCCAACATAGTGAAACCTCATCTCTACTAAAAATACAAAAATTAGCCAGGCGTGGTGGCACACCCCTGCAGTCCCAGCTACTCAGGAGGCTGAGGCAGGAGAATTTCTTAAGCCCCGGAGGCAGAGGTTGCAGTGAGCTGAGATCATGCCACTGCACTCCAGCCTGGATGACAGAGTGAGACTTCATTTCAAAACAAACAAAAAAGCTTAAATAACAAAATGAAAATAACCTGTCTTCATGTCGTACCCAGACTTGTAAATTCTGTTATGAATTTCTAGGCTATAATCTCTGATAGGTAAAAAGTCACCCATCCAATTGAAAAGGCTGGTAAGTCCACCCTCAGTCCTCTTATCTGTACACTTCCAAGTTCAGAAGATGTAGGATATCTGTATTCTTTGTCCCTTTTAGCATAGATGCCTGTTCCCCAGGAACACTGGGCAGGTGACTATTTGCAAGCCTGTAAATAAATAAAAGTTACAAATGTGGAATGGAGGGTGAGAATTACATTCTAAAAATGACTTGTGGTGATGCGTTGAGAAAGAAGAGAATTGGAGGCCAATGAGCTGTGAAATGATTCAAATGGAGGGTGATATTCTAAAGTATTCAAGAATTTGCATTCTAGACAAGGCTCTAGAGTCATAGAAAAAATAGTTATCCACAAAAATTGACACAACCCTAATTTAACAGTATATTTCTTAGATTTTTGTTAGTTTGTTTTTGCTTTTTTTTTATGGCAGTCATTTCAGTTCAAGTCCACAAACAAATATTGTGGAACTACTATGTTCAAAGCACAGGAGTGAAAGGCATATAAGTGATTATAATATAATTTTGGTGTCAAGATGTTGTTAACAGAGTAGTATGCAGCCATAAAAAGGAATAAGTTCATGTCCTTTGCAGGGACATGGATGAAGCTGGAGGCCATTATCCTTAGCAAACTAACACAGGAAAAAAAAACAAATACTACATGTTCTCGCTTATAAATGGGAGCTAAATGATGAGAACAGATGGACACACTGAAGGTAGCAGCATACCCTGGGGTCTATTGGAGGGTGGAGGGTGGGAGGAGGGAGAGGATCGAGAAAAATAACTAATGGGTACTAGGCTTAACGCTTAGGTGATGAAATAATCTGTGCAACAAACCCCCATGACACAAGTTTACCTAAGTAACAAATCTGCACTTGTAACCCTGAACTTAAAAATTTTTTAAAATGCTATATTAAAGCTTGAAAATGAAAAAAAGACAATTAAAATTGTGTTTATGATAGGGATAGTCATAGTTATAACTTATTAATGCTTTCCAATTTCTTCTAGAAAAATCAGTAGCGCAGAGTGGCAAGATGACAAACACAGGAGGCAATAAGCCTCCAGTCGAACTTCAGATCCACCACTTAACTCATGGTGTGACTTTGAGATTTCCTCAATTTGTCTGCATCTCAGTTGCTCATCTGTAAATCTGAAGTAACCACAGTATTAAAAGAGTTATTGTGAAAATCAAATGGGTTAATATACATAAAGTACTTAGAAAAATGTAGTTAGTGCTGTGTGTGTTAGTTATAATTGCCATTATCTCTATGTGCATGAAATACATCACATATATTGTATTTTGGGGCAACCTGCTATTATCCTTATTTCATGGGTGAAGAAAGAAGTCAGAGAGATTAATTAATGTGTTCAAGGATACAGAGCAAGTAAGGGTTAAAGAAAGGATGCAAATGTCAACCTGCCTCTAAGATTCATGTTCTTACCACTGCATGTCACTGCATACAAGGTAAGAATAATATAACACAAAAGGAAATATGTGAAAAAGGAGGTATTGGGTAAAAACTCTGGGAATGCAAGGGGAAATGGATAGATTCATAGAGGAGGTAGCATTGGAACCGAGCTTGGAGGAAGGATTTGTCCACTGACTAACCCTTGTATCCCCAGGATAGACAGCCCTGGTGTGATTTGGCTTTGACCATCTATTGTCCGATTTTTGTCAGCTTGGTGATATTGCTTGTGTGTATTAGTCAGGGTTCCCTAGAGGGACAGAACTAACAGGATAGATGTATATATAAAGGACAGTTTATTAAGGAGTATTGACTCACACGATCACAAGGTGAGGTCCCATAATAGGCCGTCTGCAAGGTGAGTAACATAGTACTCAGTACTAGTCCCAAAACCTCAAAAGTAGGGAAGCCGACAGTGCAGCCTTCAGTCTGTGGTCGAAGGTCCAAGAGTCCCAAAGCTGAAGAAGCTGGAGTCCAATGTTCAAAGGCAGGAAGCATCTGGCACGGGAGAAAGATGGAGGCCAGAAGACCCAGCCAGCCTACTCTTTCCACATTCCCCTGCCTGCTTTTATTCTGGCCATGCTGGCAGCTGATTAGATTGTGTTCACCCAGATTGAGGGTAGGCCTTCCTTTCTCAGTCCACTGACTCAGATGTTCATCTCCTTTGATAGCACCCTTGCAGACGCACCCAGGAACAATACTTTGCATCCTTCAATCCAATCAAATTGATGCTCAGTATTGCCATCACACTGTGTTAGACAAGCTATGTTTTTTTGTTTGTTTGTTTGTTTTTGTTTTTGTTTTTGAGACCGAGTTTCGCTCTGTCACCCAGGCTGGAGTGCAGTGGCGCGATCTCGGTTCACTGCAAGCTCCACCTCCCAAGTTCACGCCATTCTTCTAAGAATGGCCTCAGCCTCCAGAGTAGCTGGGACTACAGGCGCCCGCCACCAAGCCCGGCTAATTTTTTTGTATTTTTCGTAGAGACAGGGTTTCACTGTGTTAGCGAAGATGGTCTTAATCTCCTGACGTCATGATCCTCCCACCTCTGCCTCCCAAAGTGCTGGGATTACAGGCGTGAGCCACCGCGCCAGGCCTAGACAACCTATGTCTTATACATAGTAAGTACTCAATAATCCTCATTAGAATGAAGAATAAATGAACGAATAAATGAATAGGAGAGGACTGGTATTTCAGGTTTTTAGTGGAACTTTAATTAAGCAACTCAGTAGCATTCAACCAGCCCATTAGCCAGTCTTCTGACTACAAAGTAGTTGGAGTCTCTTTTGTTTAGAAAGAGATTGGTGCTTTTCAGAAGGCACTGTGAGACGAGAAAGCCTTTGGGGCTCAATTAATAATCCCTGTTTAAAACGAAAAGTACACTAAAACTACAAATGTGTTACATGACAAGATTTCAGCCCTGTAGGTAATCTGTTCTTTTTTCAAACATGTTTTCCTCCCTGTTTACTGAATCCATTATGTTAATTAAGGAAAACACCAGCTTCCAGGAATATCCCAAGGATTTGTTTTGATTTTTGTAGTAAAGCCTCTATCATTTTAACCATATTTATTCCCTGAAAGGATAGATGTACCCATTCTTAGAATCATTTTTTTTTCAGTAAATGTAACTGAGATAACTATGTGTCAGGAGCACTTAGAACTGCAAAGACTTCAAAGAGGTTCAGCAAGAACTCTCCCCTCAAGGAATCTGAAATATGGTTGAAAAGATGAGATAGATGCACATAACAAAGTTAAATAAAACATCAGGCAAATGACAGTAAACTACGTCAAAAGAAAGGACAGAAAGCTGTGTGTGATCGAGCCCACCTTGCTGGAAAATGACACCTGTTCCAATGGGGGTTTTTATTTTTACAACTTTACATTCTTTGGAATATGACTAGAAAAGGCACTTTTCAATGAGTCAGCTAATACACAAACTATCCCAACCCTTTGAAAATTACTTCTGCTGGGCTCAGCCTTGGCAAAAATCTGAGGGGGAAAAAAATAGTACATCCTACAGCCTCTGATGTTATCAAGCCATTTCATTCTGCCCACACGCAGCAAGCCAATCACTGAGGTGACAGATTTTGCAAAAGAGTGAAGATTTGATTCACAAGGCTGCTGTGCTAGGAGACAGAAGAACAAATCTCAAATCCTCCTCCTTGAACCATAGGGCTTGGGGATACTTGTGGGATAGGAAGCAAGATGGTCTAAAGTGTGAGGAAACGTGATCGTGTGGTAGGAAAGGTGAGGGAATCAGGTTTCTGTGCAAGCATAAGTGAGCTGTATGGCTCTTCACAGGACTCACATACAGAAAATGGTGGCTTTAGCATAACTTGAGGGTGGAGTTTTGGTCTTCTGCTGTCAAAAGTCACTGTTGGGGCACTCTTGTAGGCCCAGTTGAAGGGTCAGCAATCTGAACTGGCTTGAACCTAACAAGAGCTGCCCCCTAGTGTCAGAGGTGTTAGAACCAGAGTGACTCCATCTTGAATACAGACTGAGTAAAATAAGGCTGAAACCCACTGGGCTGCATTCCCAGGAGGTTAGGCATTCTTAGTCAACAGGATAAGACAAGAGGTCAAAAGATACAGGTCACAAAGACCCTGCTGGTAAAAAAGGATGTAGTAAAGAAACCAGCAAAAACCTACCAAATCCAAGATGGCGATTAAAAGTGGCCTCTGGCCATTCTCACTGGTCATTATACGCTAACCATAATGCATTAGCATGCTAAAGTACACTTCACCAGTGCCATGACAGTTTAAAATGCCACGGCAATGTCGATAAATTACCCCTTATGGCCTAAAAAGAAGAGGAACCCTCAATTCCAGGAATCCCCCATCCCTTTCCCAGAAAACTCATCAATAATCCACCCTTTGTGTAACATATGATCAAGAAATAACCACAAAAATAGTCGATCAGCAGCTCTCAGGGGCTGCTCTGCCTATGACGTAGCCATTCTTTTATTCCTTTACTTTCTTAATAAACGTGCTTTTACTTTACTCTGTGGACTCACCCTCGATTCTTTCTTGCATGAGATCCAAGAACCCTCTCCTGGGGTCTGGACTGGGATCCGTTTCTGGTAATACTAGTTCCTGAAAACCAACTTTAAGCACCTGTTACTATAGTGACACACAGTCAGAGATGTTATCCACCCGGGAAGCTAGTGGGAGTTGAGTCATGTATTGTTTGGCCACGTGATTTGCTAGTGGGAGTTTTTAAGATCAACCAGAAGTAAATGATTAAAAGCAAGCAAGGCAGTGAAGTTTGATGGGCTTAATCAGGGTAACCTTCGGTTTCACCAGCAGTTCAAAGCAAAGTCTTAAATGGGGACAGGCAAGACAGCATGTGCAGGGGAACTGCCCTTTATAAACCAGCAGCTCTCATGAGACTTACTCACTTTCATGAGAAAAGCACAAACCCCACCCCATGATTCAGTTAACCTCCCACCGGGTCCCTCCCATGGCACATGGGGATTACGGGAGCTACAATTCAGGATGAGATTCGGGTGGGGACACAACCAAACCACATCGTTCCAGAAAAATTAGGGATCTTTGGTTCACAAAAAAGATTTTCAAGTTCTTACTCAAAAAAAATGTCATGGAAACATCTGGGGGGATTGGTTGCCATGGTTACTGTAAGATGATATGGCTTCAAAAAAGATGGACATTAAAAGGCTCCCCTTCCACTCTACCCTGGGGAGAAAAGAGATTTCTGTGATGATGATGGTTACTAATTACTCAGCACTTATCTATTCCAGCCTGAAATCTAAGCACTTTAAACGTATTAATATGCCCAACCACTCAGTAAAAAAGACATTATCAATATTCCAATTTTATGGATGAAAAGCTGGAGGTGGAGAGACGTGATCCGTTTTGCCCGAGGCTGAGCAGTCATTAAGTAGAGATGCCAGGATGAGACCCAGCCTGGCCCCAGGGCCCGTGTGTTTACCCTCATCTGTGTTACCTCTCAAGCCATAAACAACTCAGTTACTGTGATTCCACTGAGAAGATCCTGATAGCTTGCAATTCCCTCTCCTGTGAACTCCCCCACTGACTTCTGGGGGCCAAGAGCATTTCTCAAGTCATTATTGATGTCAGCTTTTCCCCCCTAGATGATCCTTGACTCATGGGGAAAGGGATCCAAGGTCCTATCAGTGAGGACAGCAAAAATAATCAAAGGCTTGACAATTCCAAGTGTTGGATCTAAGGGAAGGCAAGTCTAAGTTCCTAGCACTTTTTTTTTTTTTTTTTGAGACAGAGTTTCTCTCTTGTTGCCCAGGCTGGAGTGCAGTGACGAGATCTCAGCTCACTGCAACCTCCGCTTCCTGGGTTAAAGCCATTTTCCTGTCTCAGCCTCCCAAGTAGCTGGGATTACAGGCATCCGCCACCATGCCCAGCTAATTTTTGTATTTTTAGTAGAGATGAGGTTTCACCATGCTGTCCAGGTTGATCTCGAACTCCTGACCTCAGGTAATCCACACACCTCCGCCTCCCAAAGTGCTGGGATTACAGAAGTGAGCCAGCGCACCTGGCCTCAGCACTTTTTCTACCGTTTCAATAACTGTGAGAATGTCTGCAAGGCGTTCACCTTCTGTGACCCTTAGTTTTCTAATCTGGAAAGTGGCAATGAAATCATTTTCTTAAGATTCTGGGAGGTTTAGAAGAGGTTAAGTATGCATTGGGCACATAGGAGGTGCTCAAACAGTATCAGCTCCCCAATATCCATCATTGTGGTGTTTGTATCACAGAGATCTAACAGCATCTACCTATTTTCTGTCTCTAACAGTAGCTAGCACACTCTTACATACCTAGCAGTGCTTTGATAGCTATTTGAACAAATCTTAAATAATCATGTTATTTTGTGGATAAGAAATTAAGCTACAAAAATAAAGAAGAGAGCATAGCTGACACTTTGGAGGGAAAATGTCCTTACAGAAATGTAACTGAAAAATTAGACATATCATTGTTATTAGGTATTTCTCAAAAATGTATGGGAGTTTGCTACTGCAAATAGGGGGAAAATAATCATTGCATTATGACTATTGAAAAGTTTTGGCAAACTGTGAAGACTATGTAACCGCTGGAGAAGAACCAGAAGTAAGCAGTGAAAATTCATTAAAAGGTCAGAAAATAAAGGGCCTATGTGAAAAGGTTAAAAATAATTGGGATTAGTTATCCCAGAAAGGAAAAGACTAAACGGCAACTTAATTACTGTCTTTATTCCTTTGCAAAATGAGGTCTGCTCCATCCCAGCTGTCTCTGCTAATGAGAAAACTAGAAAAAGTGACCCTAAAAGAAAGCAAAGGAAATGTAGGTCATTCTTGGGACATTTTACGGAAGAGAGCAAACATTTAAAATCCTGCCATTCGTGAAAATATGGATGCCCCTGGAGGACATTATGCTAAGTGAAATCAGCCAGACACAGGAAGACAAGTAGTGCATGAGCTCGCTTATATCTTAAAAAAAGTCTTAAAAAAGTCAAACTCATAGAAGCAGAGAGCTTACATAAGAGCAAGAGATGGACCCTACATCTCCTCTTTTCCCCTAGACTGATATCAAAACAGTGAGTAGTTTCCAGGGGCCAGGGGGAGAAGGACGTGGGGAGATGCTGATCAAAGGGAACAAACTTTCAATTGTAAGATGATTATGTTCCCAATCTCTGATGTACAGCATGGTGACTCTATTGTATACTTAAAATTTGCTGGAAGAGTAGATCTTAAGTGTTCTTACCAAACGCACACAGGCACACGTAACTATGGAACGAGATGGATGTGTTAATTAACTTGATTGTGGTAATCATTTCACAACACATACATGTATCAAATTGTTGGTTATTTACCTTAAATATACACAATTTTTGTTTGTCTATTGTACCTTAATACATCTGGAAGGAGGGAAGAGGTTACCTGAAGTGACTCTAGAATTGGATATTCAGGAAAGCCTGTCTTTCAGATGTAATCCTTGGAAAGGGGACCTAGGGGTTGCTGGAAGAAACCAAAAGTGGCACAAAAAAAATGGCAGAAACTGAAGGCAGGAGACATGGCTTCTGGTGGCCCTTCAAGTTCTCAAATCTTTAATACCTTGAATGTGAGCCTGAGCATCCCCCTCATTAAATGTCTCTGCTGCTGCGAGTGTGTGAAAACCAATTACGAGGGCCTTCTTGAGAAATGAGGACTTGGTTCTGCCACAGAGCCATGGAGGGAAATAAAAAGGTCAGCTCTCAAAAGCCCAGCTGGGAGTCAACTCTGCTTCTTCTGACCTTCCAAACTTTCCATTAGAAGGGCAGTGATCTCAGTGATTTACCAGCATGGGCAGCTGGGGCTGTGATTAGATAAAATGCTGTTAAGGGACTGAGTTAATACTCAGGCAGGGGCGCCTCAAGAGGATGTGTGTTGTGGGAGGGTCAAAGCCTTCCTACAGTCATTGGTAAGTTTATCTCCTTAATGGTATGGGGGTGGGGGTGGAAGGTTCATTCTGAATACTTGGGGGCTCCCTTTCCTCAGAAGGAAGCCTCTCCCATTTGTATACCCTCTACTTCCCAGTCTTCATCCATGGAACTCTAATCCCGTTAATGCCTTCAGTTTCTGTAATAGAGCCTCATCTGCTTTTCTCTTTGGCTTTAGGGAATAGTTGTCAGTCATTTGATTCCATCTATTTGGTTTCCTGCTGTGTTGGGAATCAGGGATAGAGTTTAAGCTCCTTTATTGAAGGCGGAGAAGGAAAAAGAAAGCCCCTTGCTATTGACTGGCTTTAGAACAGAGCAGAGACATCCAGTTTTCAAAATGTCAAGACTCACGTCCTCTTTGCATGTCTCCTAGTTATTCTGTTAACAGAGTGTCTTCTGCTCTGAACTTCTTTTCTAAATGTCTTTTCTGTTAGCCTAAAACTTGTGTGTGCTTTGATTTAAAAAGGGACATTGGTGGCTGGGCGCGGCAGCTCACGACTATAATCCCAGCATTTGGGGAGGCCGAGGCAGGCAGATCACAAGGAAATCGAGACCATCCTGCCCAACATGGTGAAATACCTTCTTTACTAAAAATATAAAAATTAGCCAGGCATGGTGGCACGTGCCTGTAGTCGCAGCTACTCAGGAGGCTGAGGCAGGAGAATCGTTCGAACCCGGGAGGCAGAGATTGTAGTGAGCTGAGATCGTGCCACTGCACTCCAGCCTGGTGACAGAGCAAGACTCCGGGGGAAAAAAAAAAAGTCATTGGTATATTCCAGATCCTGGGAGGGATAATCTGGGAGTGGAGAAAATTAATCCAACTCACATGGCAGTAATGAGAGCAAGAGATGGGGTCTGGGAAGGGAGTGGAGAGGACAGAGATAGCAGAGAAGAAATATATTTTATTTCACAGGGACCTGAGGAAAAATAAAAGCAGAAGATAAAAGCAGTTGAAGAAAAATACATGCAAAGTGTGCTTAGAAGTCCATTTCTGTCTGTTGGGAAGGAGGACGCTGAATTGTAGAGAAGGAAACGTAATCAACAATATGGCATCCTTCTAAAATGAAAATGCTTAAACCTGCCAGGCTCAGACAGACACAAAACTTTCCTCACTGTCAGGAGGTTCCTGGAGTCACCAAATCCCAAGAATGGAAATTTGTGCACCTGCATGGCAGACACACCTGAGAGCAAGAGTTTAACTTAAGCATACCTGAGAATGACCCTATCATCTAAGAAGAATCTGTGTTTGGAGTTCTAAGTGAAGGAATCCAAGAGTGGCCAACCTAGAGATCCATTCCCTATCTGTGAGGAACATCTGAATCCCCCAGCCTATCCCATGGAACACAGGCCGTGCATGGAGATCAATGCCCTTTGTTTTGGGTTAAATGTTGGTTGCTAGGTGTAGGTTGCTAAGGGGAGGGTGCTAAGTGAAAATGCTCTATAGACTGCATGCTTTCTATAAGTGATTGTGATTCCCCTGTCCAGTCTGCCCCCACTGGACTGCCCTGTATGTAAGTCTTCAATGAACTCTATGTGTCATTCACTGGCTTTGGGTCTCGTTGGCCTCTCAAACCTGGTGCCGTCCCTACTGAAGTCACCCCAGCTTAAGACTGGGATGACTTAAGCATGACGGCACCCCAGCCTCAGAGCTCTGGTTTCAGATGTGTTTTGACCTGAAACTATGTGTGGGGCTGTAGCCATATAATTCCCAACCCAAAGGGATGTGCTGAAAAGGTGACCCAAGATGACTCAAAACTTTCCCTTCCAAAAAATGCAGTTACCTCTACTCTGTATTTGCAAATGCAAACTCAGCTGCCTCCAGAGGCCTGACAGATAATGAAAGTGATGGATCTTCATAGATCTGAAGAGTGCTTGCCTGTTGGCAAGAAGCAGCCAGTAGTCAGCCTCAGTAGTTTCCAAGTGGGAGCACATTGCTATATCTTCCAAGTCGCCAAGAAAGGCCGGAAATCTAACTCTTCTGTTAGACATCCTAGTTTTGTTGTTGATGTTTCTTTGCTTGTTTTGGTTTGGTAAAAGGATGAAAAACAAAATCTTTTTCCAGCTGTAGAAATCTTTCTGGAAGAGACACAGAGACACCTGAATCTTGATGTGTCTGCAAATGTTAACAAGGAAACAATTTTTTTTTTTTTATATGGAGTCTCACTCTGTTTCCCAGGCTAGAGTGCAGTGGCGCGATCTTGTCTCACTGCAACCTCCACCTCCCAGGTACAGTGATTCTCCTGCCTCAGCCTACCGAGTAGCTGGGATTACAGGTATGCGCCACCACACTCGGCTAATTTTTGTATTATTATTAGAGACAGGGTTTCACCTTGTTGGCCAGGCTGGTCTCGAACTGACTTCAGGTGATCCACCCACCTTGGCCTCCCAAAGTGCTGGGATTACAGGCATGAGCCATCTTGCCCAGCCAACAAATTCATTTAAAAAAAATCTGCGATAATATTGTACTTCAGATTTTCAAGATGTTACTGTTGGGGACTAGGTATGGTGACTTATGCCTATAATCTCAGCATTTCAAGAGGCTGAGGCAGGAGGATCACTTGAGCCCCAGAGTCTGAGACCAACCTGGCCAACATAGTGAGACTTGGTCTCGACAAAAAAATAAAAATTTATAAAAGCATGTTACTGTCGGATGGCTGGAGGAAGGGTGCATGGGAGTGTGTACTAAGTTTGCAACTTCCAGGGAGTTCATACCTATTTCAAAATTAATAGTTAAAAGAAAACAAGCTGCTCAAAACAAAATACTTTGCACACCAAATAAAAGTAGGTTGGCAGCTGACTGTTTCCTACTGTCCTTTAGTTTGAGAGACTTCTTTCCTTCATCAGAGCCATAACTCACCGAGGGGCAAAACAGAGCAGACTCACAAGACGGCCCATAAAAGGACTTTTCATTACACTTCTTTTCTTTTGAGACAACATACTGTTCCTTCTGGGCAAGTTCATTGGAGAACAGTGGAAAACAATGTTTCAGGAATCCAACTATACCAAATATAGTGAACATCATCTGTGTTGAAGAGATTATATTGAGATTGATGGTTAAATGTGACTTGGGACCAGGGAAATGAAGAAATTCTAACTAATCTTCGGAGAGCTTTTTCTAGGAGAGGGTGTTTGGGAGAGGATGTCATATAGACCAAATGAATTCATTTTAGAGTCAGTGCATCTGAGTTTGAATTCCAGTTTGGCTTCTTACTTACTGAAAGACTTTGGGAAATACTTGTCCATTTTATTATCTCTTATCTATACAATGGGGATGGTACAATTTCCACTTCCCAGGGCTGAGATAGGATCTTAGGAAGTCATGCAGCATGCAAGCACTGATAATCTTTAAAGCAGCAATCCAACATAAATGACAGCGATTGTTTTTGTTACTACATGCTGGGACATACCCCTCTGATCAATTTTATGCCCTTGTAATCAATTCTCCAAGTTCCCAAGCCCCTATGTTTTTATTTAGTTTATAGGGGCTCATTTTAAACAAGAAAATAAAACTTTCATTTATTGCCTTGTTCTGTGACTTCTATGACACACCTGGGAAAGATTAACATTAACAAAATGGCACGCATCATAAACCATCCACTAATGCCCCTTTATTATTCTTCTTAGGCCTCTCTTTATTCATTTTTCTCCCCCTTGACATTATTTTCTGTCTCTTATGGAATCATCTGGACATCAATCTTGTTTAAGCACAGTTTTCTTCTTGTACAAAGTAGAAGTCCAGCCTAGAAGTCCAGTAACTTACTTCCAAAGTACTTCTTAGGCCTGGCAAGGCAATAATTGTTATGGAATAGCCATCTCCCAGAATCTGTGTTTTACAAAACCATCTTAGAAGTAAGCTCCTCACCCCTCCCCTTCACCAAGACTGGTTTGTTTCCTTTTCATTGCTGTTAAATATTAGGTAAAAAATGTGGCCAACACCTGTCATCCAAGCACTTTGGGAGGCGGAGGCTGGAGGATCTCTTGAGCCCAAGAGTTCAAGACCAGCCTGGGCAATATAGACAGACCCTGTCTCTACAAAAAATATGAAAATTAGCCAGGTGTGGTGGCATGCACCTATAGTCCCAGCTACTCAGGATACTGAGGTAGGAGGATCACTTGAGCCCAGAGGGTGGAAGTTGCAGTGAGCTGAGATCACACCACTGAACTCCAGCCTCAGTGACAGAGCAAGACTGTGTGAAAAGAAAGAGAGAGAAGAAAGAAAGAAGGAAAGGAGGGAGGGAGGAAGGAAGGAAGGAAGGAAGGGAGGGAGGAAAGAAGGAAAAAAGGAAGGGAGGAAAGGGAAAGTCTTGCAGGTTTTTTGGAAATATTTTCATTTTTCCGGCACATTCTATTGTCTATGTCCTTTATGTTCTCCAACTTTATCTGCTAGTCTTGATTGTCTCTCACTACGTGTGAGCAACACCAAACTGTTTGTAAAGAGCTGCTCAGGAGGTTGTGGGTCCTCATCTCTACACCTTTGCAACAGCTGCACCAGTGTTCTCCACCTGGTTAACGCTTGTGCATTCTTCAAGATTCAGTGCTGCCGTGTCTCCTCCGGAAAGACTTCCAGATCTGGAAAAAGATTTCTCTTTCTTCCCTCCCTCCTCCCTCGCTCTTCCCTTCCCTTCTCTTCCCTTCCCTCCTCTTTTCTGCTCTTGCTCTGTCACCCAGGCTGGAGTGCAGTGGTGTGACCTCAGCTCGCTGCAACCTCTGTCCTCCTGGGCTCAAGTGATTCCTCTGTCTCAGCCTCCCAGAGAGCTGGGACCACGGGCACACACCACCAAGCCTAGCTATTTTTTTAAATATATTTTTGTATTTTTGATGGAGACTTGTCTTGTTGCCCAGGCTGGTCTCGAACTCCTGAGCTCAAGCAGTCTGCCCACCTTGGCCTCCCAGAGAGCTAGGATTATAGGCGTGAGCCACTGCACCCGGCCTGGAAAAAGATTTCTTTTTCATCCTTTTACATTTTAATTCTTCTTATGTGTTTGTCTCCCTGCTATTTATAAGTTCATGAAGGCACCCACAGAGTCTTGTGGATCTTTCTTTGCATCTCCAGCACCTAACACAATCTCAGCACAAAGGAGGTTCTCAAGAGAGGTTTGCTGAAAAACAGTTAAATTTGAATGAATTTAGATGCTAAGCTTTGTGGAGATAAAGGTTGTGTCCTTTTCTGTTCATTACTGAAGCCCAATTCCTATAATAGTCTTTGGAACCTAGTGGTCAATAAATATTTGCAGAAAGAATGAAGGAAGGCACGAAGGAATGAGCACATATTGGCTTAAATATTAGTGATAGTAAAAAGAGGCTGTTATTCTTAGAGGTGGATTTGAAATTATTTTGTTCACTACCCTTTGCTTTGAAATGCTGGGTCTTAATTCATAGTGCTATGAGATTATTAGGTAAATTTGACATTATTTTGCTCACTACCATTTCCTTTCATTGAAACTTTTGGTTTTCATTCACAGTGCTATGAGATTATTCTAGGGACAATATACTGAAGCAGTAGGTTAAACTCATGGGTTCTACTTGAAGCCAGACGACCTAGACTCAAATCCTGACTTTACCACTTACCAGCTATGTGACTTTGGGAGGTTGTTAAACCTCTCTGAGCCTCTGTTTTCTTACCTGTAAAATGGGGGCTAATAACATTACCTCCAAGACTAGTAAGAAGTTTTGCCCTCATTTGAGAGTCAAAGAGGCATTTAGAATAATGCCTAGCACTTTTTTTTTTCTTTGAGACAGAGTCTCACTCTGTTGCTAGGCCTGAGTACAGTGGCACGATCTCAGCTCACCACAGCCTCCAACTCCCTGGTTCAAGTGATTCTCCTGCCTCAGCCTCCCAAGTAGGTGGGATTACAGGTGCCCGCCACCACACCCAGTTAGTTTTTTTGTGTGTTTTTAGTAGACACGGAGTTTCCCCATGTTGGCCAGGATGGTCTCGATCTCCTGACCTCGTGATCCGCCAGCCTCAGCCTCCCAAAGTGCTGGGATTACAGGTGTGAGCCACCATGCCTAGCACATTTTAAGAGCTCATTGTATTATTATTATTTATACTAACTAGGAGCAGGTTTACTGTAACATTCAATATAATGAAAAACACTTACTGAGTCCCTAATATGCATTTGACACTGGGCTATGTCCTAGGGAGGCAAAGATGTTGGAAAGAAAAATTCTTGCCCACAAGTCCCTTGTAGTCTATAAGAGAAAAAATTGAATTTGGTCTTATGAGTTCAGTGAGGCCAATAAAGCAGGGTCAGCTGAGGGGGAAGTGAATTGCTTTCAATTGCTGGAGCGAGACCAATAAGGTGTCTTAGAGAATGAGATTTTGAGCTGGGGGTTAGAAGGATTAATAGGAGTTAAGCAAGAGAGCATAAGTATGGCAAGGCAACTTGTTGAGACTGTGTGTGTGTGTGTGTGTGTGTGTGTGTGTGTGTGTGTGTGTGTTTCTGGTTGTGGGAGAATCAGAAAGGATAAGATCCAGGCCAGGTGCGGTGGCTTACTCCTATAATCTCAGCACTTTGGGAGGCCAAGGCGGGTGGATCACTTGAGACCAGGAGTTCAAGACCAGTCTGGCCAACATGGTGAAACCCTGTCTCTACTAAAATATACAAAAAAATTAGCCAGGCATGCTGACACACGCCTGTAGTCCCAGCTGCTTGGGAGGCTGAGGAACGAGAATCGCTTGAACCCGGGAGGTGAAGGTTGTGGTGAACCGAGATCGTGCCACTGCACTCCAGCCTGAGTAACAGAGCGAGACTCCATCTCAACAACAACAACAACAAAAAAAAGTGAAAGGGACAGGGTAAAACTATGCGTGGGGCTGTAAAAAAAAAAAAAAAAAAAAAAGAGAGAGAGAGAGAGAAAGAATAAGATCCATCTGTATTTGGTTTTCTGTATTTTCTCTCCACCCCTGCTTAAAGATGGCATCCCGGCACATGTGAGCCTTTGGCTTGAGAATGTTCACCCAGAAGCTGAAGACACCACCCTGTCCCTTTCACATTTTCATTCTGAAAAATCCATTAAAGAGATTTTGTGAATTGTGTCAGGGGGCTGGTTTGAGTCCCAGTATTCGGAAGCTGCAGGAACAACAGGGGGGTTCCTAAGTCTAGAAGTGGTGGTTTGGGATTCCCTATGGATTGCAGATTTGCGTTCTACACATTCACAGTGTCCCAAGGAGGTGGCAGGAACTCTGAGAGCAATAACTGATGGGTGGAAAGGCTGGTCACATGTTGGCCCGTCTCTGGCCGCACAGTGTGGCCGAAAGGTGGGGCAGCTTACCCAGCAATGTGGGGCAGACAGGGACAGACAGAGCACCTGCCAGACCCACTACAGATGCTGCACATGTGGGCAGATCCAGGCTACCAGGAGTGTCCAGCATCCAGGCATTTGCCTTTCTAGTCTCAGTCTAATCTCCATGGAAGTTGGAATCATTTTCTTTGGGAGACAGACATGCATTATAATCAGCAAATCACGGAATAAACACAGAGGAACCAAGAATGGCGGGGCTAATGAGACTCGGAGAGCATCAACTCGCCAGCTGCATACTGCATACACACAAAAAACTCTTTTTTTTCTATCCCACATGTTGAAAGATTGTCACAGAAATGTGATTACTGTAGTGGATAAACATCACAGCACCTAATAAGGTCTTCTGAAAAAAATGCATTCGCAACAAAAATTATTGCATGCCCTTCATTTGAATGCATGATGAACTTGAGAAAAGACATACAAAAGTCATTAGGTGAAGGTGACCGTCATGTGCTCCAAAGTCACTTAGAGAGAAGCCTGAAAAGGAAAACCATTTCAACAAACACAGGCCCAGGGTGTCTGTCGTTAGTCACAGAAGCATTACTTCCAGGGTGGGTTTAGAAATCACCTGTCCACATGAACCTCTTGCTGCCAGACACGTACACCATCAGACTTGCTGCTTTGAGCCTTTTGAAAGTCTGCCAGAGGTGAGTTTTCCCACTCATTTGGAGAATAATTTTTGTTGGAGTGCTTTTCCTGGAAGTAGGTTTGGAGGTGTCCTATAGAGAGCATGCACATGGACCCTGGTCTTTTATTCCAGTGCAAAAGGCCAGATTTCCTGGTGATGGGAGGGTAATTTTAAATGGCGGAACTCGCCTTCAAAGGCCATTATCGAGTCTGACCTAAGCACTAGGCTGGCCCTGATCATTATGCCTCTTAACTGTGCCCTACGCTATAATAATCCGTTCTCATGCTGCCCCGATTGTCACAAAGACACTCTCTTAAGCGGCACAAGTCACAGACTGGGTCTGTCAACTTCTTCCTTGCTGATGCCTAGAATGAGATAAGAGATGAATGGACCGTACTCTTCTGCAGACAGTTATATAACAGGAGGCCATCTGTGACCCTGCCCCAAGGAAGAGCATACATGTTCCTCGTATGTCCTCCCTACTCATTTCTCACTGATGGCTCCAGATGTTGAACTAAAGTGATTTCTGAGGTCACCTATTCAGAATATCCAAACATTACAGAATATCAGAGGAAAATAAGCCAGTATTGCTCTTCAGAGTGAATACCAAACAGAACGTTTAGCTCAAGAGCTTTTCTAAACTTTCCTGGATAGTCTCAAATGTCAAATAAAAATTAGCACTCAATGCTGGTAAGTGTGTGGCTCCGTGGGTGCCCTTTGTGTATCCAGGTGATAAGAATGTAAATCTATATATTTTGGAAAGCTGTTTGGCAATGGGTTTCAAGCGTTTGAAGAATATGTAATTTTTTCGCCCAGTACTTTCACCCCTATTCTAATAAAATGGTCTGAAATTCAGACAGAGCTTTATGGAAAAGGTGGTCATTACTGTGAAAACTTGGAAACAGACTAAAATAGCCAACATTTAGGGAACCAGTAAGTCCTTTTAGCTGAATTCCTCAATGAAATATTTCAAGCCATGTGAAATGAAGTTTACAAAGAATTTGTGCTGGGAAAAATGCTAATGTCCTAATGATTCACTTAAAAAATAGAGTATAAAATTAAATATACAATACAGTCTCAAGTTAAAATTTTAAAATATACAACAAAGACAGCAAGAAATAGACCAAAATGTTCAAGGAATAGACCAAAATGTTCAGGCCATAAGATTATGTGTGGTTTAACTTTTTGTCATTGTCTTCTATCTTTTTGTCATTGTCTAAATTTTCTATGACATGCGTGTATTCTTTTTATACATTAGAAAAGTGTTACTTTAAAAATCTAATATTTGGGGATAAAAGTCAGAAGAGTAACTTCCTGGGGGTAAGGGGAAGGTGTTGATTGGAAAGGAGCATGAGGGAACTTCCTGGAGTGATGAGAATACTCTATATCTTGATGTGAGTGGCGGCTAGATGGTTGTATACAGAGAGAATCCATTGGATTGTACCATCAGTGTGTGTGTACTCCATTGTAGGTAAACTTTTCCTCAATTTTTAAAATACAGCATATTTGCCCTTCCATTCCTTTCATTGTGTAAAGCCCCCACTTGCCTTTCTTCCACAATATTCATGGCAAACCCCATTTCCATGTGGTTCCCATCACTCCTCTTAAAAATTGCTTCTACCCACATGTCCCACCTTCACCATTATATTGTAGACATCTTCAGGGAAGAACCGCATTGTCTCTTTCCTACAAAGCTCTCCAAAGACAGGTCCGGGTGCTGTGGCTCATGCCTGTAATCCTAGCACTTCGGGAGGCCTAGGTGGGTGGATCCCAAGGTCAGGAGATCGAGACCATCCTGGCTCACATGGTGAAACCCCGTCTCTACTAAAAACACACAAAAAATAGCAGGGTGTGGTGGCACACGCCTGTAGTCCCAGCTACTCGGGAGGATGAGGCAGAAGAATCTCTTGAACCTGGGAGGAGGAGGTTGCAGTGAGCCAAGATCGCACCACTGCACTCCAACCCGAGTGACAGAGCGAGACTCTGTGTTTAAAAAAAAAAAAAAAAAAAAAAAACACACTCAAAGCTCGCCAAAGGCAATTCCTACTTTTAGTCCATGCTCTACTACTTACTTGCTGAATGACCTCAGGTAATTAACTTTTCCTTTAGTTTTTTGCATCTTCAAACTTGAGGGTAGGGTTAAGAACATCTACCTCGTAGGGTTATATTGTGAAGATTATATATATATATATAAAGTACTTCCCAAAAAGGTCTAAGGCATGGTGAGCATCTGATAAGTCGAGGTGAATATTACTCTTAGCCAAACTGGTCTCCCATCCCCCACTGATTTGTGCTAATCCCACTAATTCTTCAAAGCATAACTAACTCCTCTAGAAGCCATTCATGGCCACTCCAACTTTCATGGGTCTCCTCATTTTTGTAGCCCAATTTAGCCCTTTGTCACTCACTGCCGTGTAGAACTTGCTGCTATTTCATGGCAAATAAAAATTATATTTATTGATCACCTGTTATATGCAGACACAATTATAAACTATATACACTGTCTCTAATCATTTTGCAACAGTCCTATGAGGTGTAATTATTATCCCCATTTTACAAGGCAGAAAACTGCAGACTCAGAGAGGGTCGTGGAATTTGTCTAAGGTCACACAGCTGAATTTGAAGCCAGCTCTGTCTGAGCTCAAAATCTGTGTGTTTTTTTTTCTTGTTGTTGTTGTTGTTGTTTTCTTCCTTAACATGTGCTAGTGATCTGCCCTATTAGGCTTGAAAATTTCTTGAGGATCTGATATGATTGTCAGCAGGAGGCATAGGAATCATGCATTCATTCATTTAACAAATACCCACAGAGAACTGTGGCAGATGCTATCAGTGTCCCCTCTTTTTCCTCTTACATCTTGGTACACATAACCCAGCTCCCAGCGGTATCATCCACAACTGTTCACCTAAAGACTTTCTCTGGCCACCAGAGTCTTCTCTGCCCCTGGACATGCCAGAGTGAAAGTGATGGAGAATGCCTGCTTCCCAGGAACAGCCCTCAGTGATGGATGGGAATTTGTGTATAGCTGCCCCAGCCCTATCACTTCTCAGTTGGGGTACGTCTGAGGTGCGTGTTCCACGCTGGCTCTTGGAGTTCCCCAGGAGGATTATTCTCCAGCTGCCCCCGTGGTAACTTACTGGATAACACACCCTTTATGGTCTGCCTTTCATCACTGCCCTGCCTTCACCTCCCAGATCAACCACTTGCACTTGAATCCCTGACTCAGCGTCTGCTTTGGGAAGAAACCAAACACAGATAAGCACACACATCTATAAGGTACCGATCTATGCAACCTGCTCCCTATTGGGAGAGACTAAGTCATAAATAAGCCAACAGCAAATAAAGATAATTATAGATCCTCAAATTAACCAGGAAAGATCCAAGATGCTGTGATAGAGAATAAGGTGGAGGGATTACTTTTAGATATAATGGGCAGACCTGGTCATCATGAAAAGTGGCCATGAAACTGAAGATCGGAGGACCTGAAGAGCAAGAAGGAGCCAACCACATAAAGGGCAAGAGAGAGAGAATTCTAGCAAGAGGAATCACGGAGGACAAAGATCCCCTAGTTGGGAAAATGCTTTGCATATTTATGCACTCAAAGGAAGACAGCATAATGATAACAGAGTAACTGAGGAATGTAGAGACATAGGCAGGTGACAGATCCTTTAGGAATGTGGACATGTCAAGAAGTTTGGAATCCTGTCACTGATGTGACTTAAAGGAGGTCTTTGCCCTGTACGTAACTTTGAGCCATGCATGGAGGTTACTGCTTTCATTCTAACGGCTTGGGATTCAAATTCATTCACCTGGCTTCAAGGAGAAGGGGAAGGGAGAAGGGGTACAGAGAGACTGCTTTTGAAAAGAAGTATGTCAGGAGATGCTGAAGGGACCCTTTGTTTCATCAAGTTAGTTTTCCCTTTGATTCCTCAATACCTCTAATTCTGTTATGTCACCATGAAATAGGTGTGCTGCAGCTCGGTGACAGCCTTCTCCAGTGTCTATGGCAACCTGGGGCTGGGGCCATTTTTCCTTCAATGAATGGGCTGGCTTCCTGAAGATAAGTAAAGCCCCATTGTTGTTCTCAACTGTTACAGAGGGAGGGTGCACAGGGGTAATAAAGACACAACTGAATATTGCTAATGATATTGCATAAAATAATATGAATTAAGTAGATCATTTCTCTCCAGCTTAATTATAGATGCTTCGGGGTGAAAATGCAAGAAAGAGCCTCAAACTGAGGCTTTGCTTCTTATTCTAGCCACTGTTTCCAGTGTTCTTTTTTTGTGGCCACGGTCCATATACCGTATTGTCTGACAACTATGAAAAGAGCTGGCTTCCAGGTTTGTGAATTACAACCACTTGGCTGTGTTCCTGAGAGAAACAATAGAGCTAAACAAAGGTGGGTAGGTGGAAGATGGAGCATTATTTGACAACAAAACTCTCCCAACTTACAGATCAGATGGGTGTAAGTCTCTTCATCCTCTTCCTACTTACTTTGGGCAAGGGTTATCTTTCCAAAGAAAAGTTGATCACATCATTCAATAGCATAATAATCTTCAGTGGCTTCTGGTAGACTGCAAGATAAAAACCTAAGCTATTTGGCTCAACCTCTTCAACCTCAGCTCTCATGTTGCCTCTTTGTACTTACTCCACTGAGCTATTACTAGGTCTTCCAATACACCAAGCTGTCTGGGGCCTCTGGTCTTCTGCTTGAGCTGGTTTGCCCTCTTCCCTCTTAAAGAATATACTCTCATCTTCTAAAGGTTGGCTCAAGAATCCCTCACCTTGTATAGCTTTGCTTTTCTTTTCTTTTTGAGACAGAGTCTCACTCTATCACCCAGGCTGGAGTGCGGTGGCGCAATCTCAGCTCACTGCAACCTCCACCTCCTTGTTTCAAGCGATTCTCCTACCTCAGCCTCCCAAGTAGCTGGGACTATACTCACGCACTACCACACCCGGCTAATTTTTGTATTTTGTGTTTTGTATGTTGGTCAGGCTGGTCTCCTGACCTCGTGATCCGCCCGCCTCAGCCTCCCAAAGTTCTGGGATTACAGGCGTGAGCCACCGCACCCAGCCCTGTATAGCTTTTCCAGCATCCCCAGGGAAAACCATTTGTTTTTGCCCTTGCAATATGGGAATATGTGTCCCAGTCTCCTTATTGCACACTTTGGGATCGACATATATTGATTGCATTCGTGACCCCAATTAATGGCCTTCCTTTATCCACACCTTTTGCCTGTAATTCTATAGCTCCCTGGCTTGGAAATGTGAGCTGTTTTGTAAGATAAGACAATCACAAACTTCATACAAAAGCAGAGGCTTGCAAACCTGTGTGCGTTTTTTCTTGCCTTCTCAATGCAACTGGCTTTGCTCACTCTTGAATCCCTGCCATGGTCATGAGAACAAGCCTGGGCTAGCCTACTGGAGGATGACAGACACATGGAACAAAGCTGAATTGCCCCAGACCAGGCCATCCTAGACCAGCCAGCCCCCAGACAACCCTCCGGCTGCCTGAAGATGCAGGAATGAGCCCACCCGAATCGGCAGAACTATCCTGATAGTCCATAGACTAGTAAAACATAATAAATGGTTGTTGTTTTAAGCCACTACGTTTTAAACTACTTCGTTTTATGCCCATTGTTAAATGATATAGGGGACCACATAGGAGAAGGCTTAGGTCTGGTTGGTTGTTGTCCGACAGCTGCATGGAAGACTGCAGCTCACCTCACTCCCAATCAAGAGTAAGAGATGAGAAAAAGAGGGATCCACTGTCTGTAGAACATGAATTCTTTCCGGTACAGAGGCTCGTCCAATCTACGTTATAATACCCTCATCTCATACATCAAATGTTATAATACCGTCATCTCATACATCAAATAATACCGTCATCTCATACATCAAATAATACCCTCATCTCATATGTCATTTAAAGAACTCCTCCTTCTTCGAAGAGTACCAGTGAGAGGTAATGAGAAGGCAGACATATCTACTTGATCCTTTCTAGAGGACAGAAATTTCTCTTTTATGGGCTAGTTGTAAGGAGGTGAGAGGGAAAGGGCTCCCCCTGCAGGACAAATTTAACCAACCATGCACAATTATTAAAGGTTGACCTTTTGAGAATCATTGTATACCCTGTTTTCCTATAATGTGGGTTTGTTTTGGAACATGAAGGAGATACTATATCAATGTAAATTAAGGAAAAAATGGAGATGAGGATATGGGCAGAAGGAAGAAGAACTAAAAGATGCAGGCAGAGTAGGGGAAGCACTTTACGAAAGGTGTTTGCCTTCACTGACACCTCTCCACCTCTCACTCTGACTCACACGCATGGATCCTCTTCTCAATGTATTAAATATCATAATAGAAAGTGTTTGATGAGTGCTTGTTACATGCCAGGAATTGTGCAAATTCACCTGTCTCTCCCAATAATTCTATAGGTTGGTACCATTGTCGTCATCTTTGTTTTACAGGCGAGGGAGGAAGAGTCAGGAAGAAATATGCCCAAAGTCACACAGATAGTGACAAAATGAAGATTCAAATATAGGCAGACTTGCTCTAACACCTGCGCTTCACCTGGCCTCTACGAAAGAAGCCAGACTGTCCCCCGAAGCCCATTATGTGGCGTTAGGCTTTGGATGTGGATCAATAGAAATGGACAGAAGGAAGGAGAATCATCTTGTCTATATTCCATCTTAGACCTTCTCCAAAATTGGAGATACCAGACCTGTGCTACTCTGTCCCTGCTTACTATTTACTTCTAGGCATGTGGCTTCCTTCATTACAAACTCATTAGCTGAGGGAAGGGCAGTCGCATATCCAGACCACGTGAAGACTTGCCTGAGTGTTCACCTCACTCTACTTGGTTGAATGCTGTCTATGTCCTTGGCCAGTCTCACTATTGCAATCACAAAAGCATAATCAGCTACCTTCTTTTTCGATCATATCCCGTAAGTCATTTTCTAATTCTACTATTTTGGTTTATTCAATTTCTACACCAGAGTATGCCCAAATATATATAACCACATAATTATACCTTTATAGACCATGTATCCAAAATTCATTTTATATACATACCTTAGTATTTTTCCTTCTCCAGAATGAGATTTCCCTTCTGTTCCCTATTTCACGTCATCCCCTGCCTCAGCCTCTGTCTGAAGTTATTTCTCAGTAAATGAAGCAGCCTTCCCCTGCATTGTCCCAAGTCATTCTCTGCCAATTCCACCATCCCATAGGATATATCTCTTATTTTCTCCAAAGAAAGTAAAGTCAAATTCCATTTTGTCCTCCACTCCCGATTACATTGGCTTCAAGTGCACCTTCAGAGTTTTGCATTCACCAGGGATTTATGTAGAAACCAGTAAAAAGGAGTCCAAAGAAAAAAGTGACACAAATGTGCACATGGTAGATGAGAGAAGAGAGTAGAAGTGCTCATTGTCATTGCTGACAGCCTGTGTTTAGGAAGCATTTGCCTGGCCCCAGCTGAATCCTAATATGCATGTAGAAATTGATAATTATGTTCATTCAACCCTTTACAAAGTGCCTTCATGTGTTAAGATGCAAAAACATGAAGCTAAGTGACCAATTCTTTATTAACTCAGTGTGGAGTTTTGCAGTTAACGGTGCCAGGTTTGCATCTGCAATTACCCGTCAGCTTTTTAGTGCATCTAAAAGGGCAAGTGAACCACCCTAACCGCAGCCTCCCTCCCCCGATACAATGCATCATTCTCCTGTTTGAAGAGATGAAGGAAAGTTGATACGGAGCTAGCCACTCTGTTGGTGACTGTGAGTTTTTCTCTAAGATTTAGCTGGAGAAACCTAAGCCCCGTAAGTAGAAAGTTTAGAGATATTTCTTGTTGCCTGGAATTGGAATCAGACTCACTTAATGAGGGGATAAAATGTGGCTACCTTGGGCTAAGGACTCTCAGGACCTGGCAGGTGTCTTAAGAAAGGCAAACAAATGCTGTTCTCCATTGTCCTAGGAGAGACAAACACTACACAAACACGTAAACAAAATCAGTTTAGATGTAAGGACTGCTAAGAAGAAAATCAAATGGAATCAAAATCTGGCTAGTGACTCCTCTTTGCCAATTTCTTGTGAATGTGAATGACTTTGTCACTATGTCCTGGACACATGATGGGACTTCCTCATGTCATCCTTCTAAAATGAAAAGTGGAAGCTGTTAGACTGTGCACTTCAACCTCTTTCCCACTCGAATGCACTCAAGAATGTCTAATTCCTCCAAAGCCCATGAGTTTTCTCGTAGTTTGTATTTTTAGGGACAACCACAGTGCGTGTCACATATGGATGGATAGGTTCAAGTAGAACTTGTTTGATGCTTAAAAGGATATGATAGAGCTTATCAGTAGGATATCTTAGAACAAGGGCACGCATGAGGATCCGTGGGTCTAACTCCAAAGCAGCCCAAGGTTAGTGAGATTCATATTATGGGCAGAATCTACCTTCCTTCTCTCTGGTGTGACTTGTCCTAGGTCGACTACAGCTGGTCTGGATTTGTAATGATGCAGAATACTATGGTTAGGTCTTGTGGCAAATCCTGCCCCATGTTCAGAGAAACTGGACTTGCCTTCCAGAGTCATCACTTTCTCCCAACCAGCTGCTCAGTATGGCATGAGCACACCCATCCTTGTCCTTCATTGCTCCTTGTTAAAACCACTTTCACCTTTCTACTTGTGTCTTTTGCTGTCTCAGGCAGTAATCCATTTCTCAACATGTCACTTATCCAATAGACAACAGAGCAACAAGACAGTTTTGATTTGCCCAAACATCTTTGGCAAATGAAGGTGGCACCCTTGCTGAGGTGGCAATAATATTAATAGAAACTCAAGCCTGAAGTTCTGACAGCTCTCTCAACCTGTGCACACTCGCCCCTCTTGGGCAACTCTTAGTGTCCTCAAAGACTGGCTGAGGAACTGTCCTGGTGGCTGAATCCAAGACAGGTAGCCCTTCCGGTTTAGTGGTTCTTTAAAGGGTTATAGACTTACAGCCAGGCGAAGTGGCTAACACCTGTAATCCTAGTACTTTGGGAGGCCAAGGCGGGTGGATCACCTGAGCTCAGGAGTTCCAGACCAGCCTGATCAACATGATGAAATTCTGTCTCTGCTAAAAATACAAAATTAGCCAGACGTGGTGGCACACGCCTGTAATCCCAGCTACTCATGAGGCTGAGGCTGGGGAATCGCTTGACCCCTGGTGGCAGAAGTTGTAGTGAGCCGAGACTGTGCCATTGCACTCCAGCCTGGACAACAAGAGCGGAACTCCCTCGCAAAAAAACAAAAGATTTATAGACTTACTTTCTTTTTTTTTTTTTTTGAGACACTCTGTCACCCAGGCTGGAGTGCAGTGGCATGATCTCAGCTCACTGCAAGCTCCAGGTTCACGCCATTCTCCTGCCTCAGCCTCCCGAGTAGCTGGGACCACAGGCCCCCGCCACCACGCCCAGCTAATTTTTTGTAATTTTAGTAGAGACGGGGTTTCACCGTGTTAGCCAGGATGGTCTCGATCTCCTGACCTCGTGATCCACCCGCCTCGGCCTCCCAAAGTGCTGGGATTACAGGCGTGAGCCACCGTGCCCGGCCTAGACTTACTTTCTTAAGGAAGTATTCACCCAGGAAGTATTCACCCATTCAATAAAGAAGAATTGTTGCATACCTACTATTTTCCACTCTTATTAATCTAATTCATGTAGCACTTTGGGAGGCTGAGGCAGGAGGATCACTTGAGGACAGGAGTTCAAGACCAGGCTGAGCAACATAGTGAGACCCACATCTCTGCTTAAAGAAAAAAAAAATAGCTGGGTATGGTGGCATCCACCTGTAGTCCCAGCTATTCAAGAGCCTGAGGTGGGAGGGTTGTTCGAGCCCAGGAGTTCAAGATGAGCCTGGGCAACATGGTGAGACCCCTACCTCTACCAAAAAAAAAAAAATTCTGTAAAAATAAACAGAGTCAAATCATTTATTTAATGTCATTCAGCTTGGAGAAGGAAGAAAAAGTAATTCAGACAAAAGAAACAGCATGTATAAAGGTAAAAAAAGTTCAGGAAACTAACAGATTGCTCAATACAGAGGCCTGAAGAAAACAGGTGTGAGAGATGAGGGTGAAGGATTAGGTGAGGCCTAGATTTCAGAGGATATTATGTCTTGTTAATGAGCTTAATTTCATCCTGTTGTTCTGGGACCATCTAAGGCACAGGCAAAACTGCAATGTAGGCTGGATGCTGTGGCTCACACCTGTAATCCCAGCACTTTGGGAGGCAGAAGCAGGCAGATGGCTTTGAGGTCACGAGTTCGAAACCAGCCTGGCCAACATGGTAAAACCCTGTCTCTACTAAAAATACAAAAAATTTGGCCGGGCACAGTGACTCACACGTGGACTTTAGGAGGCCAAAGTGGGGGGATCACCTGAAGTCAGAAGTTCGAGACCAGCCTGGCCAACATGGTGAAACCGCATCTCTACTAAAAATACAAAAATTAGCCAGGCGTGGTGGCGGGCACCAGTAATCCTAGCTACTCGGGAGGCCGAGGCAGGAGAATTGCTTGAACCCGGGAGGCAGAGATTGCAGTGAGCCGAGATCACACCATTGCACTCCAACCTGAGTGACAGAGGGAGACTCCATCTTAAAAAAATAAATAAATAAAAAATAAAAATACAAAAAAATTAGCCGGGTGTGGTGGCACATGCCTGTGGTCCCAGCTACTAGGGAGGCTGAGGTGGGAGGATCACTTGAGCCTGGGGGATGAAGGTTGCAGTGAGTTGTGATGGTGCCATTGCACTCCATTTTGACTGGGTGACAGAGTGAGACCCTGTCTCAAAAAACAAACAAAAACCCCTGCAGTGTAGAAAGTTCACTATAGCTTTCATGTAAAGGATAGATTGGGAAGAAAGAGCATGGCATGACCCATGAGGAAGCTGTTGCAATAGTTCAATCCTGAGGAAAGTGAGGTTGGGAACTAACTAGTGGGTGTGGAGAGGGAGAGGACCATGTGGGCAGGAGAGGTAGCGTGCAGGTGGAATCAACACTACTTGGAGAAAGAGTCCTTGAAAGTTGTGGAACACAGAGAGGAGTCTGGAAAGATTCCTGGGACTGTTGTGGCTGGAGGGCTTCACCTACTCTTTGAAGAGTTGCTCGGGAGTTCTGTTGCCTTCCCAGTTGCAGAAATGAAGGAATTAAATGTCACCTATTGAGAGTGATGATCTTGATCTTGGCTTGGTGCTTCTGGTAGCCAAGGTTTAAAAGAAGGAAAAAATAGCATTTGTAAGTCATGAATAGGTACAAACCAGGAAGCTCTGTTTCCTTAAAGAAAGAGCTTCCTTAGCAGATTCTTTATTTCATCAGTTCCAGTTGGCAGCATCCTCATGGTTGTGGCTGGGACAGGACTGCTGGCTGCTCAGGAAATATCGAGCAAATGGGCTCATCAGCTGGCAAAGAATCGATTCCTGTGTCACATCCCTTCCCCTTAGGCCACAAGTCTACAAAATTGCCAAGTGGCAGAGGCTTCTGAATCCCTGCTGTTGGCTCCCTGGAATTGCAGAAGCTTGTTAATATTGACTTTCATCTAATTACTTCACTATTTAGTTGGCAGGATTGTTCTTTAAAAATTTTTTTCCTAGTTACCTTATGCCCAAAGGCAATGCTAATTAACAGAAAGATCCAGGCTCTCTCAGACTCAAACTACATCCTCTTTTCTCCTCATTCCACTACTTGTATGTCATGAGAATTACATAGAAGTTTCATCTCTTAAGCTTTCCATGCCTTAGTTACCTTATCTTTAAAATGGGCATAATTAGATTAACTCCGTGACTTTCTTTATAGAGTAATTGTGAGGATTGGAGGAAGCTTTCCAGGTAAGTGTGCTACCTAGCATTTAGGGTTTAATTAAGGGTAGCTCTAAAAAATAATCACCTCATCTGTGGGGAGATGTTGCCGAGGCCTCCCTGACCTGTTGGAGGAGTTGGAGAATCACACTTGGTCGATGCTACCATTCTTTCACTGGCCTGTCTTACCATGGGTTTCTCATGGATAGCTGCTAAGCTTTGTCCAAAATCAGTCTGAAACTTACAACCCTGCAGCCCCAAAACTGGTGCTATTTCCCCCAACTCTAGTTCTCCCTATCAGCCTAACTGCTCAGATGTTTTGAACGTGTATTTTGATTTTGCAACTTGAGCCTGAACCAGAGTTTCTTGTCTAAAGCTAAAGCCCCCTTCTTGGAATTTCATCTCGATTTTGTTTTGGTCTAAGCTGAGATTGCCTCCCTCTTTCCCAAAACCACTGATTTGCTTTCCCTGAATAGAGCAACCGGAAACTTTCCCATTTACTACCACTACTACCTCTACTACAAATATACAGTAAAATAGATAGTAATGGTGGCTGAAGTTGAGTGCTTACTAAGTACTGGGTGCTCTCCTAAGGGATTCACATAGTTAGTACCCCTTGGTCCTCATAAAATTTCTGAGATACATTCTATTTCTAGGCCCCTCCACCTTTTATGGTTCAGAAAAATAAAGACATGAGTAATTCATTAAATCCTACATCTAGATAGACTTCCATAAATCCTCAAACAAAGAGACAGTTTTTTCTAATGTTGATATTTAGGGGCCTAGTGGATTAAAGATTTTCTTATGAAGGATAATGGAGACATCATCCTAAAACATACCTTTTATCAAAGAAAAGGCTACTATTTGCCATTAACCTTATGGCAGGGCTTCTATACCTCAGTCTTATTAACATTTTGGAACAAATAATGATCTATTCTGGGGGTAGGGGGCTGGGTAGGTGGAGGAAGGAGCATTGCGATGCTCCTGTGCATTGCAGAGCATTTAGCAACATACTCAGCCTCTACTTGTTAGATGCCAGCAGCCCTCTGCCCAAACTCTGACAACCAAAAATGCCTCCAGGCATTGCCAGATGTCTTTTGGGGACACAGTCACCCCTAGTTGAGGACTGCTGCTTTGAAGCACAGAGTAATGCTAGAAATCATCCCTCAAATGAAGTTGAACATGGGGCAGGTTCATTTTGGCAGAACTGGAGGTCAAAGGAAAAGCCCAATAAGATTTCATCCACAAGGCTAGGATTTCTAGTAGGTTGTGGGGCATGGATTTGAAAAGATATCACCTTAAGCCGGGTTGACTGAGGAGGAACAATACCCATAAGGGCATGAGAATCACAGGATTGGGCATAAGGAAAAGTTGAACTGCAACACAGAACAAAGATATCAAATGGTACCTGTTGTCTTGCTACCTCAGGAAGGAGGAGGGGAAGGATGCTAGGGAGAAAAGTCAACAAATCTCCACAGAGCCTCAGAAAGCTGAGTCATTTATCTCAAGGTGATAGACCTTTGAAGGCAGATCCAGGTTCAAGCCTCAATCTGTCTGACTCCATGGACCTTTCTCTCTCTCCCCTCTACCTCTCCAGAAAGAAAAAGCTGCTGCAGTGATTTAGTGTAGGGACTGGCCAACTACGTCCCATGGGTCAAATGTGGCCCACTGCCTGTTTTGATAAGTAGTTTCATTATAACACAGGCAAATCCATTTAGGTACATATTACTTATGACTGCCTTCATGCTCTAGCCACAGAGCTGGCTAGTAGTAACAGAGACTGCATGGCCTGAAAGGCCCACATGATTTGCAATCTGCCCCTTTAAGAAAAAGTTTGCCAAATTTTTTTGGCATCGGCTTGAGTGGATTGGGGGATGTGCACCACTCACCATTACTCCTAGTGACCCACTAGCAAAATATGTGCTTCCTGCTCCCACAATGTTATGTTCTGCTGGCCTAGAGGTCTTAGTTCCAGAGGGAGAAATGCTTCTACTAGGAAACACTACAATGATCCCACTGAACTGGGAGTTAAGACTGCCACGCAGCCACTTGGGGCTCCTATGCTTCTGAGTCAACAGGCTAAGAAGAGAGTGATGGTGCTGGCTGGGATGATTGATCTGGACAATCAAGGGGAAATTAAATACTGCTCCACAATAGCAGTAAGGAAGAGTGTGTCTGGAATACAGGAGATCCATTAGGGCATCCCTTAAAATTACCATGCCCTGTGATTAGGGTCAGTGAAAAAGTACAACATCTCAATCCAGGTGGGACTACAAATGGCCCAGACTCTTTAGGAATGAAGGTTTGGGTCATCCCACCAAGTAACAAGCCATGACCAACTGGGTTGCTTATTGAGGGCAAAGGAAATACAAAATGGGTAGTTGTTGTTGTTGTTGTTAAAAAAAAAAAGTAATTATAAATGTCAGCTACAACCACATGACCAGTTTCAAAAATGAGGATTGTAACTGTAATGAGTATTTCCCCCTATTTTGTTAAAAATACATTTGTGCATATATCACATATATTAAGCAAACATCTTTGTTTTCTTTCTTCTTTTATTCCTTTGTCATGTAACACAATGTTGATTAACTTTGTATGAGCATTTAAGCATTGTTAATTTTGCATTATAGTATTTAGGTTTACTGACTTTGTATCAGCACCTAAGCATTGTTAATTTTACATGGTATTTAAGTTATAGGATATCAGGAGAAATGTAAATGTCACTCAAGAACTTTACCTCCTCTTCTGGGAATTGGATTAGTGCAGTTTTGGTTGTACTCAGGATAGTTGTATCATCTTAAGTGGAATTATGACCTTGTTATGATCTTTATTTGGAAATTAAGTTTGGTTTAAAGAGATGCGTATGGCTGCCACGTTGACAAGGGGTGGGCTTGTGCTGATTAATTTTTTATGTGTCAACTTGACTGGATTGAAGAGTGTCTATATGGCTGGTGAAGCATTGTTTCTGGGTGTGTCTGTGAGTGTGTTGTCAGAAGAGATTGACCTGTGAGTCAGTGCACTGAGAGAGGAAGACTCGCCTTCTATGTGGGGGGTAGCATCCAATCTCCTGGGGGCCCAGTTGGGACAACCTGGCAGAAGAAGGAGGATCCTATCTTTCTTTCTCTCTTTTTCCCAATCCCCCACACTTTTCTCCTTCTACCCTAGACGTCAGACTCCAGGTTCTTTAGCTTCTGAATTCTGAGGCTGGCACTAGCCACCTCCTGGGAGTTCTAGGGCCTTTAGACTCAGAATGGGGACTGTACAATTGGCTTTCCTGGTTTTGAGGCTTCAGGGCTTGGATTCATCCACACTATCGGCTTCTCTGGTTCTCCAACTTGTACGTGGCCTATCATGGGTTTTCTTCAACTCCATGATCCTGTGATCCACTTCCCCTAATAAATCCCCTCTCATATATCTGATTGTTTCCATCTCTTGGAAGAACCCTGACACTCACAGTTTGCCCATCCATGATTTAGAGAGTGCATCTCTACTGATATTCTCCAGAGTTGCCTGTTGGATGGAGCCAAGGGGCAGCAAGACGTCGAGCTTGCCTCATTTCCCTCCTTCGTCCATTCCCATGTGGGATCTTGGGCCACCAGCCGTATTTCTTGCTTTCTTTCCTATTCACCTAACACCAGGTTCATTTGTCTCCACTAGAAGAAGCCTGTGGTTTAAAAGTGGAAACACTTCAGGAAGGAATACTTGTAACACAAATTTCATGTGTGAGTGCTCCTGAAATTTACGCATTGTACATATCGCTATCCTTCATGGTGTTTTATCTCCTTTCAAAAGAACTGAAAAACTTAACAGCAACAGATATTACAACAAAACTCATCTCAGTCCTGCCATTAGACTGAGAGGGTTTTATTCTTCCTGTTCTTCTGTCAGATTTTAAATGGATATAGTTTTGTTCCCCTTCTCATCTAATATTGGAACCTATCAATCTGCAGCAAGATCTCATTTTAAAAGATGTTCTTATATTTCAAGAGGCTTTTTAAAGGGGGAAAAATAGATCCACTCCACAGAAAGCTTGTGGCTGGAAGCCAAATATATTTATCTCCATTGATTCAACAACTATTGACTGAGATCTGGACCCAGATTATTGGTGCCCAGGGAGAGGGGCAGGGAGATGAGGTTCAGAGAGGAGACCTGACTTACTCAGAGTCATACAGCCAAGTGTGAGTCAGGATACCTATGCTTTTTCTTCCTTCTCATATGTTTATATCCAATAACCATAGATATAAATGTGATGCATAGACTTATCCATCCATTTACCCAAGCATCCATCTACCTCCAACTTTTTAAATGTAATACTTTCATACTTTCATTTCTTTCTCTAATTCTATCCTATGTTTCTCTTTTATTTGCTTTTACCATATTTTCCTAAATATCTTGCTCTACTCAGAAGTAATAGGAGGTCCATTCCTGCACCAAGTAATAAGAGAACTCTAGGAGGTGAATCTGTAGACTAGTCCTCAAAGAAATCCTACCAGAAAGAAGAGTCCAGGTGTATGGCTCACATCTGCAATCCCAGCACTTTGGGAGGCTGAGGTGGGAGGATTGCTTGAGATCAGGAGTTTGAGACCAGCCTGAAAAACGTAGTAAGACCCTGTCTCTATGAAAAAAAGTAATATATATATATGTATTCCTTTTTGTTTTATATATGTATGTACATTATATATTGCTTTATATATGTGTATATAAAACACATATATAAAATATATGTGTTGTTATATATATAAAACAGCAACAACAAAAAAGAGGCCAAGCACTGTGGCTCACACCTGTAACCCTAGTACTTTGGGAGGCTGAGGCAGGTGGATCACTTGAGATCAGGAGTTCAAGACCAGCCTGGCCAACATGGTGAAACCCCATCTCTACTAAAAATATAAAAATTAGCCAGCTGTGATGGTGGGCGTCTGTAATCCCAGCCATTCAGGAAGCTGAGGCAGGAGAATAGCTTGAAACCTGGAGGTGGAGGTTGCAGTGAGCTGAGATCATGCCACTGCACTCCAACCTGGGCAACAGAGCAAGACTCTGCCAAGAAAAAAAAAAGAGGAAAGCAAGGTAAGCTAAGGTAAGAGAGAGAGAAAGACAGAGAGACAGCGAGAAAGAAAGAAAGAAGAAAGAAAGAAGGAAAGAAAGAAAGAAAAGAAAGAAGAAAGAAAGAAGAAAGAGAAAGAAAGAAAGAAAGAAAGAAAGAAAGAAAGAAAGAAAGAAAGAAGAAAGAAAGAGAACAGAAACTCTGCAAATACATAAAGATATGTGGGGTGGGCACACCTTGGCCTTTGAGCCTCAACCTGTGCAGATTGCCTATCATCTCATCTTCTTCTATCCTATAAAATCCAGTTCTGTGCTCACCCAAATGACTCTGGCTCTTGTTCTCAAACCTTCTCCCACCCATGCTTCTTTGCCCCTTGGAGACAGGGGCAGTCACTCATTCCCTCACATCCCACCTGTGCATCCAGAATATCTTCCTCCTCAGGGTAATCACAGGGTAAGATTAATTATGCTAATCAGCCTCTACAGCCTGACCCAATTAACCAGAGTATGAGATAACTTCAGAAATCTATATAGGAGGTATCTACCTGCTGGGTTTAATTTCACCATTCATCACAGTAATTAAGGGGAGGGGTGGGTGGGAAGTTTGCTCTTTTCAACTAAAGAGTACATGGTACCATTCTCCAATAGAAGCTGTATGAAGTTTTTCAGGAAATGGCCACTTATTGTCACCTCTTGGGATCTGCTGTTGAACATCTCCTTCTTGGGGCTAGGCACGAATATTGTCGCCAGTGCTCTCTTCTTGATGGAACCAAATGAGGTTTCAATGCATTTTTAAAATCCTTTTCTTTCCCCTACTTACTCTTCTACACCTTTAAAATTTTTAATATGTTTATTTATTCAAAAATAAGAAAAGTTGCTTCTCAGAATGGGAGATTTGAAAAAAAATAAGAGAAGTTATAAAAGCATCCCTCACGTGTGTGTTATGAAGTGTTAATTCTGAAAGTTGCTTTGGGGAATAAAAGTTTACAATCCAAGATAGAGAAACTCTAATTTCGGTATTCTTCTTTTGAATTTAATATCTATAGAATTTAACGTATGAGGAGTGTATTAGTCTGTTCTCTTGCTGCTAATAAAGACATACCCGAGACTGGGTAGTTTATAAAGGAAAGAGGCTTAATGGCCTCACAGTTCCACATGGCTGGAGAGGCCTAACAATCATGGTGGAAGGCAAAGGAGAAGCAAAGGCATGTCTTACATGGCAGCAGGCAAGAGAGCTTGTGCAGAGGACCTGCCCATCATAAAACCATCAGATCTCATAAGACTTATTCACTACCACGAGAACAATATGAGGGAAACCGCCGCCATGATTCAGTTATCTCCCTATGGCCCCATCCTTGGCACATGGGAATTATTACAATTCATGTGCACATGGGTATATTTGAGCGGGGACACAGCCAAACCATATCAAAGAATCATACATTAAAGGCTGTGAAAATTCTGTAACAAAGAAAACATATTAACCAAACACAGTTAACCCAATATTTTACACATTTATTTTACCACACATTGAACTGTGCTAAAGTCCTTGTCTTAGGGTCTCATTTCAGGGGCAAAAAAACACCATAAATCTTAGTTTTATTGCCCCCAAAATGAGACCTTAAGACAAGGACTTTTAGCACAGTTAGTTTGCTGAGAGAAGATTTCAGAAAACAGAAGTGAGGAAGTGGGAAAAGTGAGGCAGGATAGGAGGAAAGACAATCAAAGTGTATTAATGAACTAGTTACTGCTGTGGACAACTGGGGTTCAGTCTTGCTGGAACCCGAAAGATCCATCTAGAATGCATCACAGAATTGTCCTTCTGGAGGATAGAAAGGCTGAGGCATTTATCCACGGACTCACATCTCTTATTGTTTGTTTTTCTGTGTATGTCTGAGTTGATCAGCTGATGGAGAGAAAACACAACACACCCTTAATATGGGGCTGACAATGGAGCATGGAACTGTCCGCCAGAGCAGTGCTGAAATATGGAGGACTGAAGGGCTGTGGTGTGGTCATCACAAGTTCTTGCTACATTGTATAACATTTTTTAAATGTTTTAAAATGCTAATTTATTAACATCCAAACAAACTTGCAATCTATGTACACAATTTAGGAAACACCACTCTGTTTTAAATTATTCGTGTTTTTCTAGATCCGACTCTTTCCTTTTTCCTCATGGGAATATAAGCACTGACAAATGCTAGTCAGTAGATTAAGAGGAGTTGAGTGTGTGTTCCTTCCAAGCTGAAGTGGAAAAAGTCTCCACACAACTCTCCCTCTTTGCTTCCCCTGCAGTGACAACCCTGGAATGCATCAGTTGAGATGGCCACAGGAAGAAAGCAGATGAGATCCCTGAGCAAACTTGAAAGAGACTGGCCCAGGGAGCTACCTGACCTGCAGTGGACTTCGAGTGAGCAAGAAATCAGCTTTTATGTGTTAGTCCACTGGAATGTAGGGCTTTTTCTTAATCACAGCAAAGCCTAGCCCACCCTGAGTAACGCAGCAGCCTTAGAGAACACAGCCCCAGATAAGCAACAGTCACTGTAATCTAAGATATTCCTTACACAGAATATCTGATACGGGTCACCTAGTGTTACAGCAAGAAAAACAAGGAGAGGACAAAGAAAGACTAACCATTGCCTGTTCTTCTTAGTGTAACTCACAGAGAATCATAAAGACAAGGAAAGAAAGGGTCAGTGAGTGACCCAAGCTCTACATAGAAATGTCTTGTTTCTGAAGAATCAGATGGTCTAGAGGAGGGTGTTCCATTTTATGGCAGCAGATATGAACAAACTCTTCTTGAAAAGGAGAGCTTAGTGCTGTGTTTTCATTCCCTGTTCTGACTCTTTAAGTGGGCTCATTGATCTGGAAAACATACTTGCTGGCCCACAGATGTGAATAATTGAAGCAATGTCACCCACCCTTGCTTATTCTAATTTGCTTTCGCTACAATTTCCTATCTAAACTAGCTTTGAAATTTTGGCTCTGGCAACTCTTGTTCAAATGTTTTTCTCCTCTGCCCCCTCATTTGGGGAATCCAATTAAGCATATATTTTCCTGTTTGAATTCATCCCTTCCTTTACAGCTTATTAACGCTCTGCTAATTTTTTTTTTTTTTTTTTTTTTTTGAGATGGATTATTGCTCTGTTACCCAGGCTGGAGTGCAGTGGTGCAATCTCGGCTCATTCCACGCTCCGCCTCCCGGGTTCATGCCATTCTCCTGCCTCAGCCTCCCCAGCAGCTGGGACTACAGGCGCCAGCCACCACGCCCAGTTAATTTTTTTGTATTTTTAGTAGAGACAGGGTTTCACCATGTTAGCCAGGATGATCTCAATCTCCTGACCTCATGATCCGCCCACCTCGGCCTTCCAAAGTGCTGGGATTACAGGCGTGAGCCACAATGCCTGGCCTCTGCTAAAATTTTTGAATGATCTTTTCTCTTTTAATTTCATTTTTGATAGTTTATCTTGCTATGTCTTCAAGTCTTTTCTTCTGTCATATTTAATCTCCCATTAATTCCATCTACTGTTTTTAAAATCTCATACATTGTAGTTTTCATCTCAAGATGTCCATGTCTTTTTACTATTCCCCATGTATCTATTCAAAGTTTTGATATCTTGAATACAGTTATAATAACTATTTTAATGTCCTTCCATGTTAATTCTAACATCTAGGCCAGTGCTGGATCAGTTTTGATTATTTAATTATTCTCCTCATTATGGGTCATATTTTTCTGCTTCTTTATAGGCCTGTTAATTTTTGATTAGATGCCAGTCATTTTAAATTACACCTTGTTGGATTCTGACTATCTTTCTATTTCTGTAAGTATTCTTGAGTTTTGTTATGGGGCACAGTTAAATTACTTGGAAAAGTTTTATTCTATCAGATTTTGGTTTTAATATTTGTTAGGCAGGACTAGAACAGTGCTCAGTCTTGGGCTAATTTGGGCTATTTTCCATTACTGAGGCAAGATACTTCTCTTTAAAGTCATTACTTCACATGTCTGATACAGTTTACTTCTTTGTTCTTTTTGTTCCTTTTACTTTTTTCTCTTTCTTTCTTTCTTTCTCTCTCTCTCTCTTTCTTTCTTTTCTTTTTTTTTTTTTTGAGGGGGGTTGTTTCAGGTGAGAAAGTAAATCTAGTCCCTGTTAATCTATGTTGACTGGAAGCAGAACTGTGACTGATCTTAATTCTTATCAAAGTTCCCTTTGGAATTTGTGATTAAACTTGCCTTCTTGGGTTTGGCCCACTTAGTTGAATAATTTATTTTTCCTTTTTCTGACCTTTCCCAGAGTCCCTGAAATACCCACCCTTCCTCAGTTTCTTTTGTCACACCAACACTCTTCATTAAGCTGTCAACTATCTAATGCAGTCTTTCTCTAGAAGACACTGCCAATTGCCTACCTAATAGTTATCCCTCCCACTTGTTTGCTAGGTAATAAAACTCTGATATTGTTCAGGAAAGCAATTTTCCTCAGCTAAGTCTTACCTCTCTGGACTTCATTAAATCCAGTGGTAGCCACAGGAAAGTTGTTTGTTTGTGTGGTTTTTTTTTTTTTTTTTTTTAATAACAGAGCTATTTTTGCATCTGATTCTTTACTGTTTGGAATTTGGATACAATGCCTAGAGATGCAACATCAGTCTTGCAACCAGAAGCACATATATGACACACATTGTGTAATACCAGATAGTGCTATTTATATACAGTAAGAAGTGAATGGTGCCACTGCCTGATGCTGTGCAATGTGCAGTATATGTGGCCATACTCAGAAGCCCTAACAAGAAGGATGAAGACGCAGGAAGATAGAAGGGCCCTGGGTATGAGCACTAGACTGACTTCTTGCTGTGTGAGAAAAAAATACCCCTTGCCTGTTTAAATCATTTTTTTCTTGGTTTCTGTTACTTGTAGCTGAGCATAATTTTGACTTATATCCCTCTTCTTCTTTCCTCTACAGGTAGCGGAATATTGGCTTGTAGCACTACTCAAAACATAGAAAGCAGAAATAAATCAATTCTTCCTGGAGGACCTCCTGCATCTCAACACCCAGTGGTTTTGACAGAATTGATACAGAAATAGAAACTTCAAGGTAGGAACTTTCTATTTAATGCAAAGTAATAAATGATTTAAGAAACTACATTTGTTGCATGTTATGTATGTGTCAGATAGTGGGTTAAGAAGTGCTTTACGTGAATTATACCATTTAATCCTCAAAACTACATTAAGATGCAGGGATTGATATATTTATCCAACCAATATTTATGATTTATTAGAACTGTTTTAGGTACTGTGGACCTAGCCATCAATTATAAGGTACTTTCTATCCATGGAGTTATAGCCTGGTGAGGGAGACCAGCAACATCAAACAAATAAATAAAATAAAAATAGAAGACGGTGAACAAATCTCTGAAGATTATTAAATCATCTGATGTGATAAAGATAGTGACTATTTTAGGGCAGCTCACTGGGGAAGGCCTCTCTGAGGAGGTGCCTTTTAAGGTAAGAAGTCTTAATGACAAGAATAAGACAACGATGTGAAAATCAGGGCATTTCAGGCAGAGGTTACAGCGAGTGCAAAAGGCCTTGAATTGAGAAGATCGTGGTGAGTTGAAGGAACAGAAAAAGGTCCTGTGTGTTTGGGGAGTGAAGATGAAAGGGGATGAAGCTGTAGGTACTGGTAGGAGCACAGTCATAAAGGATTGGGTAAACCAAGGTCATGAGTTTTATTCCATTCTAAGAGGAGTGCTGTGATTAGTTTCATATTTTACAAAATCAATCTGGCTGTTCTTTAGTGAATCAATAGATTATGGGTAGGGGAAAAGAGTGAAAGCAAGAAAATGAATTAGGAAGCTTTGCAGCCATTCAGAAGATGAAAAGACTTGGCTGGGATGGGGCGATAGGAAAGAAGAAGGGATGGAGATGAATTTGGACTGTGTTTTGGAGGTGGAGTTCTCAGAGCCTATTTAGGGATTGGCTTACAGGCTATGAGAAAAAGGAATCAAGGATTGCTGTTAGGGTTTTGACTAAGGAATTATCATCCCCATGTCATAAATGAGGAAACATATATATAAAAAACATATATATATTTATATATATGTTGAATATATAAACATATTTTTATATATATGTTTCATATACATATATGAAACAATTATATATGAGACTATGAAGTTTGTCAAAGGTCACACTGGTACCCCATGACTTTCATTAATTATGTATTTATTTATTCATTTGACAAATGTGTGTCAAGCACAGCAGAAATAAGAGTGATCAAGACAGTCATGGTCCCTCATGGAATTGAAACCAACTCAATAGTCCCGTAGACCAATAGTCCCCAACCTTTTTGGCACCAGGGACCGATTTCATGGAAGACAATTTTTCCACAAACCCGGGTTGTTGGGGGATGGTTTGGGATGATTCAAGCATATCACATTTATTGTGCATTTTATTTCTATTATGATAACATTGTAATATATAATGAAATAATTATACAACTCACCGCAATGTAGAATCAGTGGGAGCCCTGACCTTGTTTTCCTGCAACTAGACAGTCCCATACGGGCATGATGGGAGACAGTGACAGATCATCAGGTATTAGATTCTCATAAGGAACAGTCAACCTAGGTCCCTCGTATGTGCAGTTCACAATAGGGTTCATGCTCCTATGAGAATTGAATGCTGCTGCTGATCTGGCAGGAGGCAGAGCTCAGGTGGTAATGCCAGCTATGGGGAGCGGCTGTAAATAAAGATGAAGCTTTGCTTGCCCACCACTCACCTCCTGCTGTGTGGCCCATTTCCTAACAGGCTACAGACTACCACCCTTCTGTGGCCTGAGGGTTGGGGGAGACCCCTGTCACTGACAGTTTTTTTTTCTTTTTTTCCCCAGTAAACATAGAAATTGACCTTTCTGGTCTTAAAGCTTGAAGCTTACATTTGTTTTATCAGAGTTCCTTCCTCAGGAAAGGATCCCTGTTCCCCTGCCCCAGACTCTCAAAAAGTATCAAAAAGCTGCAACTCACCAGATCATCACATTCAGGCAATGAGAAACTAGACCACTTACTCATCCTGATTGCTTCCTTACCCCTCCCAAGTTACATTTCTTTCCTGCTATATAAACCCCTAATTGACTAAACTAGTCCTAACTGACTAGTTAGGGAGATGGATTTGAGACTGAGCTCCCATCTCCTCAGCTGCAGCACCCAATTAAAGCCTTCTTCCTTAGCAATAACTATTGTCTCAGTGATTGGCTTTCTGTACAGAGAGTAACAGGATCTAGACTGAACCCCTGGTGTTTCAGAGGATATTTGACTGCATTGTTAAAGTGCTTAGGAGGATTTGAAATTCAAAGTCAGTAATGGTAAGTCAAAGTTCATACTTTGGCTTATGTGATGTTTGATGGAATTTCCTGCTGTTTGAAAGGGGACATGCAGGGATCAGCACCGTACAGACCCTGCCTCCCATCGCACTTAGCCCATCTTGTTCTTTGCTTGGCTTTTGTCATTCAGCCTCAAGCATGCCTGTTTTGTGTTTTTTTTTCTTTTTTCTTTTTTTTTTGAGATGGAGTCTCGCTCTGTCGCCGAGGCTGAAGTGCAGTGGTGCAATCTCGGCTCACTGCAAGCTCTGCCTCCCGGGTTCACGCCATTCTCCTGCCTCAGCCCCCTGAGTAGCTGGGACTACAGGCGCCCACCACCACACCCAGCTAATTTTTTGTATCTTTTAGTAGAGATGGGGTTTCACCATGTTAGCCAGGATGGTCTCGATCCCCTGACCTCGTGATCCGCCTGCCTCGGCCTCCCAAAGTGTTGGGATTAAAGGCGTGAGCCACCGCGCCAGGCCTTTTTTTCTTTTGAAGTCTCTTCTTACATGGTCCACTGGTGATTACTGCAGGAGTCTTGGTAAACACTTATTGCATACCTCCAATGTGTCAGGCACTGGACTTGTCACTGGAGAAATAAAAAATGAGTAATAGATCTCCCTGTCTACAAAGAGCCCATCGTCTAATTGGAAAATATAATCATAAACAATTATTTCACCTAAAGTATAATAAAAAAAAAACAATTATTTCAATGCAGTACAATTAGGGCCGTGATAGAGGCACAGGACATTGTTGGGTCACACGGGAAGGTACCTTACACAGATTGGGCAAAAGTTATTAGAAAAGCTCTCTCAGAGGAAGTGATTGATAGAGAAAAAGGAAAAGGAAATGGATTTTGCTATGTGAAAAGAAAGAAAAAGAATTCCAAGGCAGACAGAGCAATCCAAGTAAAATCACAGAGGCTTGAAACAACATGGCAAGTGCAGGGAACTATGATGTGCTTGGACCATAAAGTGAAAAAGGGGGTTGGGGGAGGTGAGCCTGGAGAAAGAGATCCCAGCCTGGCCCCAAAGGCAAGTCATTTCAAAGCCTCTTTGCACCACACTTTTTCTCTCTCCTTTCCTTCTTCCACAAACAAAACAAAAGTATTTCCCAATGCAGACTGCCAACTGAAATCTGCACTTGAAAGGCTAGATTGGGCCGGGCGCGATGGCTCATGCCTGTAATCTCAGCACTTTGGGAGGCCGAGGCAGGTGGATCACTTGAGGTCAGGAGTTCGAGACCAGCCTAACCAACATGGTGAAACCCTGTCTCTATTAAAAATACAAAACTTAGCCAGCCATGGTGGTGTGCACCTATAATCTCAGCTAGTTGGGAGGCTGAGACAGGAGAATGGCCTGAACTCGGGAGGTGGAGGTTGCAGTGAGCTGAGATCACACCATTGTACTGCAGCCTGGGCAACAGAGCGAGACTCCATCTCAGAAAATAAATAAACAAAAGGCTAGACTGTGTTAGTTTTCTCCCCCTCTTATTTTCTGGGGACATGCTACATCCTGATCATGGATCCTCTTTTGTTGGAGCGACATCCCGTTTTCCTCTGAAATCCTTTCTGTCTCTCTTCCATCCGGTTGTTTCTTTAACTGAAAAAGGAACCTGCCAGGGGAAACATGTTGGGGTCTTGACAGCATCTAATGTCTGTGTGTGTTTCAAAACACATAAAAGAGATCCTGAGTCACTGAGGGGCATCCTCCTGTTTCTTATGTTTTCTGTTTCAAAGATTGTCTCCAAAACTCACCTCTCAGTGCTGAGAGTTTTGGGGCTTCTTCATGGAGTTGTCTGGAATCCTAAGAAAAATATATACACTTGCAAATCAGTGCTGTGTTCACAAAGCAAAAGATCATACCCTAAGAACCAGGCTTTCCCTGTTGCTTAGGTCAAATCCCTTTTGACCTAATTCTTAGGGTCCTATAGGTCTGGACTCCTCTGGGCCAGACTTGAACTCTATAGTTTACCCCCTAGAAACCCTGGACTTCCTTATGCATCAGTTCCTGTGGCTGTAAAATGCAAGCATTGAACTAGATCATCCGGGAAGGTCTGTTCCACTCTGATAGTCTAGGATTTTGTAAATAATTTATTTATGATTTAGTTAGTACTTCTGCCAAACATATTCCATAAACCTTCACCCAGCTTTTGAAAAACAACGGATCTTTCTAGATTTCATCTTCTTACATGAGTATTACTTAGCCTTTCTACATGGGTGCAACCTAGATAATTGGAAAAGGAAGGGTGTTAAGAATGCAGGCTCGATGGCTGGACTTGGAGCTAATGAATCCTAATATCTGGGGGTGGTGCTTGGGGACGTGTACTCAATAAGCCACCTGGGTGATTCTGATCCACCATTAGTGCATCTGATGCTTCTGCAGGTAGCACATTTTATTAGTGTCCTATCGCTGCTGTGGAATATTACCATAAACTTTGTGTCTTAAAACAACACAAGTCTGTCATGTTTACAGGTCTGTATGTGTTTAGAAGTTCTAAATTATTTTCATGGGGTGAAAATAAAGGTGTCAGCAGGGCCTCCTACTGGAAGAATCCCATTCCTTGCCTTTTCCAGCTTCTAGCAGCTGCTCATATTCCTCGGCTTATGGTCCTGCACGGCTCCTATCTGTTTCCTTTGTCTCATCCCTTTCACTGACTCTGAATCTAACTCTCTTGCTTCCCTCTTTTAAGGGCCCCTGTGATTACTGTGAGCCCTCTTGGATAATCCAGGATAATCTCCCCATCTCAAGATTCTTAACTCTATCATGTCTGCAAAGCCACTTTTGCCATGCAGGTAACATATTCATAAGTCTGGGTATTAAGGTAAAGACATCCTTTGGACGCCCTTATTCAGCCTATATCCCATACTTCCTTGATTTTGCTGAGGCTGATACAAGGGGCCCCAGAATTTGTTGCTGCAAATTTTCTCTTATAAAACCCAATAAACTGACTCTAGGAGATGTCACTGCAACACTTGCTAAAAATAATCTATATTCCACCAGGTAATCTGCAATCACATGCATCATTTAGAACCCTCCATTTCATCATGCAATTAATTTTTTAATATATATATGTACTTTCATTATTCAACTGTTAACTCCATAACATGCCAATCATAAGCTAGTTTGCAGCAGTTACTTTCCCTTGATCACAGCTGCATGAGGTTGTGATTAACTGGAAAACAGGGAGACCAGAGGCACGACCAGAAATGACATCATGCAGCCCATGCCGTCGCAATACAATTGTCAGGTTCACTGGCGGTTTGGTAAAGCTGGTTCAGTTCTATCCCGTTTGTCAGGGATTCCCACATGTGTGAAAATTGGACCAACTGTGGTGGGGTTCCATTTCCTGGTTCCATTTCCTGTGTTCTTCTCAGAAGATAGAATAGTGTCTATTAAGACAAGATGGCTTAGGAGCCAGACTGACCTGAATTCACATTCTGCCTTGGCCACTTACTAACTGCATTGGGTTTGGCACATTACTTAACCTCTCTGTGCCTCAGTTTTATAATCTGAAAAATGGTATCTCATAGCTATTAACTAGCAGCAAAGACTAGAACCCTAGGCCTACCTCTTCTCACTCCTGCACCCATGTTTTGCTTGGTGTTAGGTATAGTGGGCTTTTTTATTCTCTAAAATGCCTTAATTTTTGTTTTGAGCCTCAATTCTAACATGCAGAGAAAACAAGGCTTGGGCTATTTAGGGGTTTTATTCTCTCTTTTCTCAAGGGGTTGAGGCTAAGTTTTGGGGCATGTGGAGTGACATCATGCTGAAGACGTCATTAGCAGTCGGTGCCAGCTCCTCCTGAGAACTGCCCTATTTCATCTGGTCAAAACCAGGACCACTCCAGGCCTCAATCACTCTTGGACTCTCTTGAATACAGGAAATATTTGGTTGCTCTTTCTCTAGGCTTGGGGAACAGGGAGAGAATGCATTCCCCCACTGTGTCAGCGTGCACCTTGCTGGTCACTCAGAACCTTGAGGTTCCTGGCACATCTATCTCAGAACAATTGGTCAGGGCAACCCCACTTCCATTTTTCCTCTGCTATTCCCTGATGACACAGGAGGGGGCATGCTAGGGTCTTGCCATTTTTTACCTGTGTTTTTTCTACCACACGATGCTTTGCACCCTCTGGAGCAAACCATATCTTTACCCTCTCATCCAAGCTGCTTTGGAAGCTTTCTTTCGTAGGCAGCCAGAGATAAGGGGCTGAGAATGGCGCCAGAAAACCATCAAGGGTAGAGCTCCTAAAACCAGTGATCCCTTTGCTAGAAGACAAGCCATCTGTGCGTCCATCCCCTGCAAATCACTCCTTGGCAGAAGAAACTCAGAAGGCGGTGGAGGGGTTGTAGACAGGATAAAACACTTATGTTTAATTGCCTTCGGAGGGTCAGAAACAAGTCTCTGTTCAGTTTTGTCAAGCTAATTTGTTAGAAAAGAATGTGCTCAGCATATAAACAAAAGCCTTTTGTTTATAAGCAATTAGGAACCACCCTAATCTTACTCATTTAAACACACACCCAACCACAAAGCTGGAAAGACACCAAAGAGTTGGAAAGACACCAGAGTTGGGGCTGTACAACCACTTTTGCTAAGCTTCAAACCTTTGCAATTAAAGACTGATCTTCCTTTCTGAAAAGCTTCTACTCTTTGCGAAACCCTGAGCGTTCATTTCCAATTTGTTTTTGGCCAGGCAGTATTCTCTGTGTACTTTATTTACATGATTTAGAATTTTCATGACATTCTTGCATTTTTTCCCATCACCCAAGTATTTATCATATTTATCATTTCTGTATGTTGGGTACATAGAAGGTCTTCTAGCTATCTGGAAAAAGTACAACTCATTTTGTTAACTATAGTCACTATGCTGTGCTAGCAAACATTATAACGTACTCCTTCCATCTGACTATATGTTTTACTCATTCACTTTTAACTTTAGCAGTGATGGTGTCAGGCTGTCCTCAACCGTGCTGTAGAGGTGCATCCCTTCTGCTTCCACTACAGCCTTCTGTCCTTTCGCCATCTCACATTCGCACGCTGTTTTGTAATTGACAGCTTATGTGTCTCTGCCCTGTAAACACTGTGAGACCAGCCTTATGTCTACCACTGTGTCCTCAGTGCCTTGTACCATGCCCAGCACATAGATGCTACTGGGTAAATTATTGTTGAGTAAATGAATGAATGAATGAGTGAATGCCTTCTCTGGGAGGGAAGGTCGAAGGTGTCAGAGGTCATTGCCATGGTGATAAGGATCTGCAAATCTGCAAAGCAAATAACACTGAAAACAGAAGCTATCTTTCCCCTAAATTTCTACGAAATTGAATGTCAAAATTGAAGTGGAAATGAATCACAAGATGGTAGATCTCTCATTAAGAGAGATCTCATTAAGAGATCTCATACATACTTTGATTGAATAATCAAGGCCAATATTTTTTGAACACTTATCGCATGCCAACCACTGACACAGCACTCTTTACATGCATTCCTTCCTCCATTGGGTACTTGAGCTGAATGTCTTCCACTGGCCTTTCCAGATCCACATCTGTGCTTTTTCCATCCCTGACCTGGTGCTGGAATGCCAACCTGTACAGACTGACTAGGTCCTCTTGCTCTCCAGCTTCTAGATGGATTCAATCATTGGGAGGCATCAGCAGAAGTCAGAGAAGAGGGTAAAATGCAGTCTGGGTATTTAGTCTGCTGGCTCTTTCCCTGCCAAGTTACCGTGGATGAGTTAACTGTATCTACTGAAGACCATAGTGCCTGTCTTGCAGCCTTCTCCTTACAATTGCCTTTTCTGGATGCCAGTAACCACCTCTTCCTCTTGCCCTTGCAGGCTTAGAGACGTATCAGCTGCCTTCTGTTATTACCCCAGGGGCGTTCACAATGTCATGTGGGTTTCCTTAAATCCTGTCACCCTTTTCTCATAACAGCAGTTATGTCATTAATAGCTCCATTTTAAAGGGAGGACACTAAGTCTTAAAGAGATTAAGAGACATTTCGAGGCCAGGTGTGGTGGCTCATGCCTGTAATCCTAGCAGTTTGGGAGGCTGAGGCAGGAGGAACACTGGAGCCCAGGAGTTCAAGACCAGCCTGAGCAACATGGAAAGACCCCATCTCTACAGAAAAGTAAAAAATTTAGCTGGGCTTGGTGGCACATGCTTGTAGTCCCAGCTACTCAGAAGGCTGAGGCAGGAGAACCACTTGTGCCCAGGAAGTCAAGGCTGCAATGAGCCCTGTTCATGCCACTGCATTCCAGTCTTGGCAACAGAGCAATATCCTGTCACTAAAAAAAAAAGAAAAAAAAAAAGGAGAGACGTGTCCAAGGTCACGGAGTCAGTAGAAGCAGATCCTCCAACCTAGATCTGTCTAACTCTACTGCTAATGCTTCCCTTCTGTGATATTTAAGGGGAGAGAGTGGCTGGTGCCCCAAGGCTGAGATGTAACTCGGAGAAAAACTAACTGGAGCAATGTTTACTGGGAGCCAAGAGCAGAATTCTCATTTCAGACCTCCGCTTCCACAGATGGGCACTTAGAGTTTGGCTCTGAGGGGTGGTGGTGGTTCACGGAGAGTTCAAACCCCATCACAGACATATGTGGGTGAATAAAGTGGCAGGGTCTTTGCTTTTTCCAAGTGCCTGATACAGGCTTGCAGATGCGTGGGGGTGTGAACAAGAGAGCCTCAAGTGGATTTCACTCTTGGATGTAGCCTATAAATATGTATGTTGGGCACCATGAATCATTTAGGGCTGGATTGGTGGCAGTTTTTCATTTTTTTAAGGGATGGTTTCATGACTCAGAGATACTGGCATGCACCCCTGAGGCCAGAGTGGAACCAAACACTTTACAGAAATTGGAAGGAAACAAAATATGGGAAACTGTATCTCTGTTGTTAAGCGATATATGATTATGTGTGTACATATTTTTTTCTCACTTGATTCTTGATATGGCTTGGCTGTGTCCCCACTCAAATCTCATCTTGAATTGTAGCTCCCATAATTCCCACATGTTGTGAGAGGGATCCAGTGGGAGATAATTGAATCATGGGTGCGGTTTCCCCCATACTGTTCTCGTGGTGGTGAATAAGTCTCATGAGATCTGATGATGTTATAAGTGGTTTCCCCTTTCACTTGGCTCTCATTCATTCCTTGCCTTCCACCATGATTGTGAGACCTCCCCAGCCATGTAGAACTGTGAGTCAGTTAAACCTGTTTCCTTTATAAATTACCCAGTCTCAGGTATGTCTTTATCAGCAGCATGAGAACAAATACAATCCCCCGTGAATGCTATGAGATAGATTCTATTATCTTCATTACATAAATGGGGAAACTGAGGCACAGAGTGGTTAAGTAACATTCCCAAGGTCACAGTGCAGGTAAGTAGCAGATCTGGGATTGGAACAAGGAAGTCAGACTCCAGAGCCTACATATGTACACCATTGCCTGTGTTGACTCTGCAGTGCACAGTGTAAAAAGAGGCGTGCATGGGATACTAGGGGTCTGGTTAAATCGAATGAAATTGGCAATATTCAACCACTTTAACCTAAAAGATGTCAATTTCATATGGTAGGAATATAGTAGACATACAAGATAGTAAGTCAAAAAGGGCATCCCTGGGAGATGTTTGGTTGCAGCTGAGTTTGTGAAGATAAAGAGGCAAAGAAAGTTTAGGAACAGATGATGTTGGCAAAAGCCATAGCAGCAGTTACTGGGGCATGGAAGAGCACAACACAATATGCCGGCTGGAACGTTGGGTGTTTGTCGAACAATGGTGGAAAATGAGGGCCGGGCACAGTGACGCACACCTGTAATCCCAGCACTTTGGGAGGCTGAGGCGGGTGGATTGCCTGAGACCAGCCTGGGTGACATGGAGAGACCCTATCTCTACAAAACAAACAAACAAACAACAACAACAACAACAAACCAGAAAAATTAGCCAGCTGTGGCGGTGTGCACCTGTAGTCTCAGCTCCTTGGGAGGATGAGATGGGAAGATCACTTGAGCCCATGAGGTCAAGGCCGCAGTGAGCCATGATTGTGCCACTGCACTCCAGCCTGGGCAACAGAGCAAGAGCCTGTCTCAAAAATAAATAAAGCAAATGAGGACAGAACCTGAAGGCCCTTTGGGTAAACTGAGTCTGAGTCTTTCATCTGGAAACTACAGGCTTTCTGATTCTCTGCCCAATTTTCTTCTTGGTGCGATGTATGTATTGATCCACTTGAGCTGTTTGGGACGTTCTGTGTCTTCTTCCCTTCTGTAGTGTGTCAAGCAAAGCACTTAGCACTTAGAAGGTGCTTAACAAATGTCTGCTGATCGGCCAGCTGACTGCCCAACAGTATACTGTGCTGATGACAATATTACATGCCAGAGAAACCAACCAAAGGTTAACTTTATTTCAAACAGGCTGTAATATATTCTCTGCTTTTCACTATTTGGGAGAGGGAAATGTTCTTATTTTTTCTTTAATTATGAAGGCCCTTTCAAGTTTCAGCAGTGGAAGCAGCCCTAAAATCAAAGGCTATATTGCTGCAAGATGTATATTGAAGTTCAGGTTCAACTAATTTGTGTTAAGCACTTATAATACACCCAATACTTTCATGTAACTGTGTTCACTGAATCTTAAACACCCTGAAAAACAGACTCTATTGTCTCCATTCTTTACATAAAGAAACTGAGAAAGATGCATTAACAGACTTGCTTATAAATGGTGAAGTCAGAATTTGAACTCTGCTCTCTTTGTTCTTTGCCATGGCTTTTCCCTCTACAAAGATGCTACTGGGAATCCATTGGTGATAATGACAATGACGATGATGATGATGGTAACGAGGATGACGGTGCCAGTAGCCACAAAACTAGAAAACACTGATTATCATGTTGTGTAACAGATATTGTCCTAAGTACCTCAAGGAATAACTATTTACTTTTCAGAGCCTTTTTTTTTACCTTTTGGAGAATTTCCTGATGGTGAAACTGAGGCTAGCAAGTGTTAAGTAACCTGTTGAAATTACGTAGCTTACTCATAAGAGGGCTGGATTTGTTGTTGTTGTTGAGACTGAATCTCACTGTCACCAAGGCTGGAGTGAAGTGGCACCATCTCAGCTCCTACAACCTCCACCTCTGGGGTTCAAGCAATTATCCTGCCTCAGCCTCCCAGGTAGCTAGGATTACAGGTGCATGCCAGCAGGCCTGGTTCATTTTTTTTGTATTTTTAGTAGAGTCGGGGTTTCATCATATTGGCAAGGCTGGTCTCAAACTCCTGATCTCAAGAGAGCCACCCACCTCGGCCTCCCAAAGTGCTGGGATTAAAGCATGAGCCCCTGCACCTGGCCTGGGATTTTTAAATATTTATTTATTTCCTTTTTTTTTTTTTTTTTGAGATAGGGGTCTCTCTATTTTGCTCAGGCTGGTCTTGAACTCCTGGGCTCAAGCAATCCTCCTGCCTCAGCCTCCCAAATTACTGAGATAACAAACATGAGCCACCATGCCCGGCTAAGGGCTGGGATTTTAAACCAGAGCTAATGACCTTTTGAATAGAAGTATCTGCCTGTTTTAGATTCCAGACCCCATCTTTGTCCCTACCCACCTCACTCCTCTTGCACCAAGAAGGAAGAACAAAGAAAACCTTCCCTTGGAGCATCAGGCAAGGCTATCTGTTCCGGTGTCACCATGATGACCAGCGCTAGTCAATTTCCTCAGAAGGAAGGGAAAAGTAAATGTCAAATAGAGCTTCCCCAGCAACATTCTGTGGGCAAGCACTGGGGAAAATGTGCTGGAGCCTCTGTGTTCTCACTTAAATAAGGTGAATCAATCCTGGAATTGGAGCTGGGGAGCAGGCCATGTTCCTAAATAGCTAAGGTTAATGGTGTTCTTGGAGAACCTCGGGGTCACTTTGAAAATTAATCCTTTTTACTTCAGAATCTGAGCTCCTAAATGAGCAGATTAGAAATCAAAGGGGGGAAACAAATGAGTGTTCTTGGCAAGGAATTTTTAGGGCATTAGAGCATCCTTTTTAGGCTGACATCATCTTATCTCACCTCTACTGCCCACCTTTTGCTGAGGCCTTGTCTGTTTGAAGACTGTCGGCTGCCAAAAGCATGTAGACTTCAAGAAGCCGGGGCCATGTAAGCCATTCACCACTGTATCCACAGTATCTAACATAGCACCTGAGTCAGAGTGGGAAACTTACTAATTATTGTTCAACTAATGGACTGATTGCAGCTATCACAAACAAAACTTTGGTTGGGGCAAAATGCTTTTGTTTCCAATATTTGATCATTTAAAGCAGAATGTTTTGACCTTTCTGGCAAGAGACATTTAAGCTGAGATTTGAATGACAAGAAACAGCGAGTTATATGAATATGAAAAAAGAGCATTGCAGGGTAAAGGAATAGCAGGTTCTGGGGTTGGAAGGAGTTTAGTATGTTTGAGAAACAGCCAGAGGCCTCTGTGGCTAGAGAGAAGTGGAGAATGAACAGAGTGTGCAGAGATGAGATTGGAGAGATAGAAAGGGCCAGCTCCTGCTGCAAGAGGATAGATGTGAATTATTTTTCTAAGTGTTATGTAAAGCTATTGGAGAGTTTTAAGGGGGAAAAGTGGAGGAGAAGGGAATGTGTCATTCACTCTGTGTCCCTATTGCTTGGCACATAACAGGTGCTCAGAAACTGGATGAATGAGCTGAGATAATGCATATAAAGTGCTTTTGAAACAATGAAGTGTTTCAGAAATGACACTCATCATCAGCTGGAGGAGAATAAGACACTGCCTCCAATACCATTCTTTCAGATCACAAAGCTATTACAGATTTCTGGGTAATGAGGGTGGAAATCTAGAGGCACCTGATTTTTTACAGTGCCTTATTTCTGTTAAAATAATTTCAAACCACACCAAGATGCAGGATTGCAATAGCACTGGCCAGACTCCAGGCAAAATTCCCGTGAAGAATTCACTCTTGGCTACCTGAGGCAGAACAGCGAGATCAGGAAGGGAAAAGGTAATGGTTTCTCATGACCCCTGATATCTGAGACACACGGGGCTCTGTTAGGTAGGAGGTACATTCTAATGAGGTCATGGCTTTTTTATTGACCCAATGCCCCAAATACTGTCTTTCTTACTACTTTTCACTTGGAGACTGTGATGGCTGGAGTTGTGACATGGTGAAGGATGCAAGAGAAAGAGAAAATAGTGGATGCTTATTGCAACCTGAGAGCCAAGATGTGAGAACTAAGTGGGAGGAATGAAGAAGAGAGAAGGAGTGGTAGAAACAGTGTTCCCTGGGTAAGATTTAATGCACCTCTATGTGCTAATTGCTTTGCCTGGCACATTATAGAAGGGAAGAAGACAGAGAAGGTCTCAAAGCATTTGAGTGGATCAATACATACATTACACCAGGAATATAATTGGGCAGAGAATCAGAAGAGCTCATAGATCCCAGATGAAAGTTCCAGACTCAGTTTACCCCAAGGGCCTTCAGGTTCTGGTCTCTGGTCTGCAGATTCTGATGGCTGGAGTTGTGACATGGTGGAGGATGCAACAGAAAGAGTAAACAATGGATGCTTATTGGAACCTGAGATGCAACATGTGAGAACTGAAGTGGGAAGAAAGAAGGATAGAGAAATAGTGGTAGGAACAGTGTATGCTGAGTAAGATTTAATGCACTGGTGCTGATGAGACAAGAGCTAGACACATGTTAAACAATCCATGAATAAATTCCCTCTGTATCATCAGTGGGGCAACTATTTCTCCTCTGCCCACACTCAATATATAGCCACCAGGCTTCAGAAGTCTGGCCAACAGCAGAATAGATTAATCAGCCTTTCATCAAAGGTCTGAGGGATGAGGATGCAACAGGATACAGGTGAACAATTAGGGACACTAAAAAAACACCCAAAAACCCAAAACTCCACCCAATGTGTTGACGGACAAACACCAAGACTGCCTAAATGTTTTCTTGTCTTTAAAAAGAAGGAAAAAATTAAAATAAAAAAACAACAACCTGGAGTCTGAGAAACAACTTCCAATCATAAATGAAAAGGAACATTGCACCCAAAATGCATAGAAAGTACACACATTTGAAAGATTCGTTATGAGAAAGAGAAGAAAATTCTGCAAAGCATCTGGTATGCTGCCAGTAAAATTAAAGAAAACATGAACTGATAGGGGAATGGTTAAATAAATTGAGATACATCCATATGGCAGAATATTTTACAGCCATTATAAACCACGTTTTCAGAAACTAAATAATGACGTAGAAACATACTTAACAATAGAATGCTATATTTTAAAAGGGGAATTTAAAACCAGTGAATACCAGAAAATCCCTATCTGTGCATGAATGTTCATAGAAGCTTTATTCACAATAGCAAAAATCTGAGAATAACCCAAATGTCCTTTAATAGCTCAATGGTTATATAAACTCTGTTCTATCTATACACTGATACATGCAACACCCTGCATAAATGTCCAGGACATTGCACCTTACAAAATAAGTCAATCTGACAAGATTACATACTGTATGATTCCATTAATGTAACATTCTTGAAACGACAAAGCTATACAGATGAGACATATTATTAGTTGTTGCCAAGGTATAACGATGAGGTGGAAATATAAAGGGGTAACATGAGGTACCTTTATGATGATGAAATAGCTCTGTATTTTGATTGTAGTCATGATTCCATGAATCTCTATATGGGATAAAATTGCACAGAATGATACACATAGGCACACATGTGGTAACAGACGCATGTAAAAATTGGTGAAAACTGAGTAAGATCTGTAGTGTAGAAAACAGTATTTTAGTAGTGGTCAATTTCCTAGTTTTGATATTCTGCTAAAGTTACACGGGATGGTACCTGAGGAAGCTAGGTGAAATGGACATTAAACTCTATGTCGTATTTTCGCAATTTCCTATAATTATTTCAAAATAAAAATTAAGAAAGATAATATATACCAAAGAATCCCAATTTCATTTAAGAACTGTAAAGAAAGAAATCCGAATTTTGACTAGAAGAAAATACTCCATTATATTGGCAGTGACTTTTCTTTTCTGGTTAACGGGATAATGGTCATTTTTATATTCTTCTATGTATTTTTCTGTACTTCCAAAACTTTCTGCAGTAATATATGTTACTTTTGTAATCTGAAAAGAACTTATAAGTTCTGATTTTAAATATTTGGTGAATGTAAAAAGTAAACGTTTAAAGGAAAAAGTATATAATAATATTATAAAAGGGAATTGAGAAAAAGAAGGGCAAAAAAGAAAATGACTCGGTAAGATATGAAAACATGGCAAGGAAATACAAAATGTAATAGCAAACTTAAATCACACATTGAAACAGTACAAAACACTTTAGAAACTAAACCAATGGTATGTAGGACAAACACACAAACCCTGCCCAGAATGCAGAGTCAAAGATCAAAGACATGAAATAGAGACAAAATAAAAGATGTGGAGAACCAAACATATAGATTCAGCATACCACTAGCTGGTGTTTCTAAAAAAGCTATCCTAAAAAATAGGACAAAAGCAATAATCACAGAGACAAAATAGCAAAACACTGTCCAGATTTATGGATGACCTGAATTTGTAACTCAAATAGATACACTAAATGCCACTGTCTGGAAATATACATGATAAGTTTTCAGAATTTCAAAGATCAACTATTATATTCTGCATGTGGCCAGGCAGAAAATAAAACAACTCAAAAAATGTTTTACCTAGAAAGATGAAAACATCAAACTGGTCTCATTTTTTTTTTCTCCATAACATCAAGTTTTGAGAAGGAAAGATTATGACCCAAGCATCTCCACCAAATTTCCAAGCTGTTATAATAATAATAAGGTAATGACATAATCATAATTGTTACTTATGATTAAGTAAACAATAAGGCACTTGATAACTAAACTGCCATAACTAATTAAAATTTAGTACAACTAGAATAAGATGAAAGTGCCTCAAAATAATTATTTAACCATCTCACGTCAATGGTCAACATCATATAAAGAGAGTTTTCATTTATTAATAAGATAAGGAAACCACTATTATTTATTACCATTATGGATTTTCTAGTAAATCCAATATGTCATGAGAAAAAAAAAAATAAGGAAGTTCATCACTGCTTCCATAAGATATTATTGCTTACTTAGAAACAAAACGAGCTGGAAAAAAATTGGAAATAATAATTATGGTCTGGAGGTGATGAGTTACAAAATCAGTATGTCTACATTTTTCCTATGTAGTATTTGACATAAAGCAATTAGGAAATACAAAAAAATCCATTCACAGTAGAAATAATAGAAATAAAAACAAAACATCCAGAACTGAAAGTTAAAATACACACATGATCTTGGCCAAAGGATGAAGATATATCAGTATCTATCTATATATAAAGATTTGAAGAGCTCAATATGCCATTTTCCTAAATAGGAAAATTTAGTATTATTAAAATGTCACTTTTTCCAAAGTTAATTAATGCATTTAATTCAATGCTAACCAGAATTCTAAAAAGGATTGCTTCAAAGCTTAATACAATTGTTCTGAAGTTTATTTGAAAATATAAGCAGATGAGACTGATCAAGAGATATGAGGAAAAACAGGACAAGTAAAAGGAACATCTTGTCCTGCCAGATATTACAATTTTGTTGTTAGTCATCTTTTTAAAAATTTTATTTTTAATTGACAAATAATAATTGTATATATTTATGGGGTACAGTGTGATACTTGGATACATGTTTACAATGTGGAATGATTAAATCTGTCTAACAAATATGGAAGCAACCCAGGTATCCACCATCATATGAATCAGTAAAGAAAAGGAGAGGGGCTGGACGTGGTGGCTCACACCTGTAATCCCACCACTTTGGGAGGCCGAGGCAGGAGGATCACAAGGTCAGGAGTTCGAGACCAGCCTGGCCAGCATGGTGAAACCCCATCTCTACAACAAATACAAAAAATTAGCCGAGCATGGTGGTGCATGCCTGTAGTCCCAGCTACTCAGGAAACTGAGGCAGGAGAATTGATTGAACCCAGCAGGCGGAGGTTGCAGTGAACCGAGATTGCACCACTGCACTCCAGCCTGGGTGACAGAGTGACACTCTGTCTCCAAAAAAAAAGAAAAAAAGAAAAGGACAAATTAAAATTTTAATAAGATACTACATAAAATATCTTAGCAGACAAGTTGACAGACAGATACATGAAACATAAAAGATGCACCAGTTACCAGTGAAAGAAAAGATAAATGGTGCTGGGACAATTAATTATCTATTTGTTACAGGAGAAAACAAGCTTCAAATACCAAAATAAATTCAAATCAGATTAAAATAAGTGCAAATACATGAATGAAATCTTAAAACATTAAAGATTTTGCATCTGAAGAGAAAGAAATTTGTGAGCAATAGAAAAAAATCACAAAGCAAACACTCAACAAATTTGACAATATAGAATCTATTTAAATTACAAACAAAATAAAACAACAAATTAAAAAATATCAGATAAAAGTTTAATGTATTTAGCATATGAATCCATGGGACAATATTAACATTCAGCAGAAAAAATAGACAAAGGATGTGAACAGACAATGTAGAGGAAAAGGACCCTAAATGACAAATTGATACCAAAAAAATCAGTTTCATTATTATTCAGATAAACAAAAATGTTTTAAAAAGGCTGCCTTTAAAAATCAAACAAATAGAAGGAAAGCTTTAAATTGTTACCCCTCAATGCTAGTGTAAAGACAGTGACATGGTCAACTACATACATTGCAGTTGGAGTAAACTTTGCAGTAAACAAGTTGGAACTAAGTTTCAAAAGTCTTAAAAATATTCAATTTCCTTTACACAGTAATTCTTCCAGAAATTTACCCTAAGAAAGTAGTCACGGCTGGGTGCGGTGGCTCACACCTGTAATCCCAGCACTTTGGGAGGCCAAAGTGGGAGGATCACCTGAGGTCAGGAGGTTGAGACCAACCTGACTGACACGGTAAAACCCCATCTCTACTAAAAATACAAAAATTAGCCGAGTATGGTGGCGGGCGCCTGTATTCCCAGCTACTTGGGAGGCTGAGGCAGGAGAATCACTTGAACCTGGGAGGTGGAGGTTGCAGTGAGCCAAGATCACACCATTGCACTCCAGCCTGGGTGACAGAGTGAGACTCCATCTCAAAAAAAAAAAAAGAAAGAAAAGAAAAGAAAGTAATCATGGATTTGTTTTCAAAGACGTCCAGTGTAGTAAGATGGAAGACATCCACCAGGGTATTACTCCTTGGTTGTGCCAAGGAAAGGGGAGAGGTCAGTCTGGTTTGTGAATTTAGCAGACACTGATCTGGCCTGTCCTGCCTTCTTTTTCCACCTCCTTTTGGAAAGAATCTGCCTTCTTGCTGAGAGGATACCTACAGGTCTGTTCTCCAGACATAAGGTGAGAGGTCTGCCCCTGAGGTTTGCCAGCAATGCTTATGCCTGCCCTGGATAAGCCTGTGCACTTCTGGGGTACAGTATCAGAGAACTCTGTTTCCCCACCTACGCAGCATCCTCTAAAGCAGAAACCAATCAGTAACCAATCAGTAATTAAGTTGACAGTTTGATCTCCACCTGTCTGAATTTCCTGTGTCTAAACTTCATTGTGCTCTGAAGTTGGGCAGGAAGAAGAAAAGTGTTATTTTATCACCACCCACAAAAAATAGGAAAATGACATAGTTTTGGCAAAGAAAGAGATGGATTAAATCAACATTATCTTACCTGTAGGGTGGAATAGTATGCAGATTCTAAAAGCGGTGCTCTGTAAGAATACACAAAGGAAAATGAATGTTATTTAAGATTAAATGAGAGAAAGCATGTAACAAAAATAGTATGTAAATAAATACCTCTACAAATTATGAGTACATAGAAAAAGATCAGAAGAAAGTACTTCAAAAAGCCAGCATTTGTCTCTGGGTTCTGGGGTTATGGGTGATTCTTATTTTCTTCTTAATGCCTTTTTGTATTATATAAATTCTCTATATTTGTACTGTTTTGTAAAAAAAAACATTTATTTTTGAAGAAAGCAGAATCTCAAAGGTCACAGTGACTTTGTACTGTTTGTCCTCTGCACATCAGGAAGAATAAACTCTTTGATTTGGGCCCAGGGCACTTTGAACATATGAGTGCAAACCCACAAAAGGTTTATTCTGAGACAATTCAGCACAATTTCTCTGAGTCACGGAGAATGATTCTCAGACCTTTTGTCCTTGTGCAGGGCCAGTGCATCTATCCGTCTACTTACCCAAACAAAGAACAATGGCTGAGCAGGAACTATGTGCCTGGTACTGTGCTCATCTTCACACATGCAGCCCTCAGAGGCTTGATCCTCACCCCAAAGGAGTGCTGCATGGCAGGGACACAGACGACCAAGCAAATATAGCAGCGTGGTGTGATAGATGCTTGATGTGGCTTGGCTGTGTCCCTACCCAAATCTCATCTTGAACTGTAATCCCCAGGTACTGAGGGAGAGACCTGCTGAGAGGTGATTGGATCATGGGGGCGGTTTCCCCCATGCTGTTCTTGTGATAGTGAGTGAGTTCTAACAAGAGCTGATGGTTTTACAAGAGGCTGTTCCCCCTTTGCTGCTCACTTTTCTCTCTCTTGCCGCCATGTGAGACGGACCAAGTTTGCTTTCCCTTCACCTTCCGCCATGATTTTAAGTTTCCTGAAGCCTTCTCAGGCATATGGAACTGTAGGTCAATTTAACCTCTTTCTTTTATAAATTACCCAGTCTCAGGTATGTCTTCATAGCAGTGTGAGAAAGGACTAAAACAGTGCTGCTCTCGAGGAATGTACACAGCCCCATGGGGAAAATAGAAGAACCAGCGTAAAGTTTCTGGAATATTAATGGAAGGAAATAGCAATTAATCTGGGTCTTGTAGGATGATGGGCCAGGTGAATGGTAGGGTTTTCCAGGCACAGCAATGGAAGTGAGGGAAAGAGCAATAGAGAGAGAAGGGAAAAGACAGAGTGGAGTTTGGGAGGAGGCAGCGGGAGAGGGAGAGAAGGAGGCGCAGGGGGTCGGGGGAGAGAGAGACGAGAGACAAAAAGACAGGGATTATGTAACTACTGGTATCTTAAAGAATTGTAAAGCATGTAGGAGGATGTACCAGTTAGTTATTCTTTGGTCATAAATCATAGAAACTGACTCTAACTAAGGGAGAAAGGAAGCTTACTGGATTAATATAGGGCAGCTCTAAGAAGCACCAAGACAGGTGAACTAGAACTTGCAACGTGCAGTTTCAGGAAGCTTTAGGTAACTAGATTCCTCTGGAAGTTGCAGGAGGATGGATAACGTGTTTTCAATCCAGTGTTTCACCCAAGAATAAATTCCAGAGAGGGAGCACTATAGGAGCCTAATGTCAGTCACGCAGCCACCCCTTGGCTGGAGGACAGGTGCACTTTGATTGACAGTAGAGAGTGCTCAAAAAGGACGGGATAGACTTCCCAATGCCAAACCCCATACTCTTCACCTAGAACTGCAGTTTTCAAACAAGCGTGCTTTCACCTCCCAGGAAACATTTGGGAATTTCTGCAGATATTTTTGCTTGTCACAAATTGAGGGTAAGGGGAAGTCAACTGGCATCTAGTGGGTAGAGGAAAGGAGACTGCAAACATTCTACAATACTCAGGACACCCCCTACGACAAAGAATTACTTAGCCCTGGGGTTGAAAAACTTTGATCTAGAGGTGAAAATATGTGTGAAAACAGAAACAACAAAAGTCATTTAGGAAAGAGGGAAAAAGGGAGGATGGAGCCATGAAAGGACCATAAGAAAGATGAATTTTATGTCAAGGGCAATGGGAGGGTCTTTGAAAGGTATTTAAGCCAGAAAGAGGTGTGATATATTCATGGCAAGCGTGAGCAAGTCAGCACATATGACAGCACCCTCTTCACCAATTTAACATGTAAGAAATATGTAATTTGTACATATTTGTAATTACATACTTTTAACATTTTTGTTTGTGTTTTCATGGCCAGCCACATATCAGTAATCTTCATTAGGGACAGGACCACATCCGCTTTATTTACTATTGTATGCTTGTGCCTAGAATGGTGCCTGGCACATAAAAGAGGCTCAATAACTATTTGCTGAAAGAGGGTGGGTGTGGTGGCTCATGCCTGTAATCCTAGCACTTTGGGAGGCTGAGGAGGGTGGATCACTTGAGGTCAGGAGTTCGAGACCAGCCTGGCCAATGTGGTGAAACCCCCTGCCTACTAAAAATACAAAAATTAGCCGAGCATGGTGGCACATGCTTGTAATCCCAGCTATTCCAGAGGCTGAGGCAGGAGAATCGCTTGAACCTGGGAGGTGGAGGTTGCAGTAAGCTGAGATCGCACCGTTGCACTGCAGCCTGGGCAACAAAGCAAAACTCTGTCTCAAAAAAAAAAATGCTGAAAGAATGAGCAAATAAATGAACAGATGGATGGAAGGATAGATATATAGATAAATGAATGGGTGGATGAAATAAAGGAATATATTTTAAAATACTTTGTATAGCAGAGAGTGTAATATTTTTAGGTCATATTTGTAAAGATTGCCTACGTAGCTGTCAGATTCCCACCTACAAAATAAACCAAAGCAAGCAAGTATTTGGACAAAAAGAAAGGAATCCAGATGATTCACACCCATGATCTCTGCATTTTACAAGTTCTGGCTGAGTATATATCATGCAGGATCCCACACTAACATCTGCCTAATGTGCAAAGGGAGAAAAATGTCCACGTGCCAGATGTAGCCTTTGCCTAGGAAGGCAGAGATATAGCGCTAGAATAACTTTAAGCAACCTATTAACAGGGGCTGGAATGCATGACATACCAATCATTTATTTACTCAACAAATAAATGTACTGTATACCTGCCATGTGTCTCGGCACAGTACTAGATACAAAATATCCATTGTTTAAAAAGGCAGACCTGGTGGGGGGTGGAGCCAAGATGGCCGACTAGGAACAGCTCCAGTCTCCAGCTCCCAGCCCCAGGGACACAGAAGACGGGTGATTTCTGCATTTCTGCTTGAGGTACGGGTTTCATCTCACTAGGGAGTGCCTAACGGTGGGTGCAGGACAGTCGGTGAAGCGCGCTGTGCGCGAGCCGAAGCAGGGCGAGGCATTGCCTCACTCAGGAAGCGCAAGGGGTCAGGGAGTTCCCTTTCCTAGTCAAAGAAAGGGGAAACAGACGGCACCTGGAATATCGAGTCAGTCCCATCCTAATACTGCGCTTTTCCAATGGGCCTGGAAAACGGCACACTAGGAGATTGTGTCCCGCACTTGGCTCGGAGGGTCCTATGCCCACGGAGTCTCGCTGATTGCTAGCACAGCAGTCTGAGATCAAGCTGCAAGGCGGCAGCGAGGCTGGGGGAGGGGTGCCCGCCATTGCCCAGGCTTGCTTAGGTAAACAAAGCAGCCAGGAAGCTCAAACTGGGTGGAGCCCACCACAGCTCAAGGAGGCCTGCCTGCCTCTGTAGGCTCCACCTCTGGGGGCAGGGCACAGACAAACAAAAACTCAGCAAGAACCTCCACAGACTTAAATGTCCCTGTCTGACTGACAGCTTTGAAGAGAGTAGTGGTTTTCCCAGCACGCAGCTGGAGATCTGAGAACGGACAGACTGCCTCCTAAAGCGGGTCCCTCACCCCTGAGCAGCCTAACTGGGAGGCACCCCCCCAGTAGGGACAGACTGACACCTCATTCAACCGGGTACTCCTCTGAGACAAAACTTTCAGAGGAACTATCAGACAGCTGAATTTGTGGTCTCACGAAAATCCGCTGTTCTGCAGCCACCGCTGCTGACACCCAGCCAAACAGGGTCTAGAGTGGATCTCTAGTAAACTCCAACAGACCTGCAGCTGAGGGTCCTGTCTGGTAGAAGGAAAACTAACAAACAGAAAGGACATCCACACCAAAAACCCATCTGTACATCACCATCATCAAAGACAAAAAGTAGATAAAACCACAAAGATGGGGAAAAAACAGAGCAAAAAAACTGGAAACTCTAAAAAACAGAGCACCTCTCCTCCTCCAAAGGAACGCAGTTCCTCACCAGCAACAGAACAAAGCTGGATGGAGGATGACTTTGATGAGTTGAGAGAAGAAGGCTTCAGACGATCAAACTACTCTGAGCTACGAGAGGAAATTCAAAACAATAGCAAAGAAGTTAAAAACTTTGAAAAAAAATTAGAAGAATGGATAACTAGAATAACCAACAGAGAGAAGGGCTTAAAGGAACTGATGGAGCTGAAAGCCAAGTTTCGAGAACTACGCGAAGATTGCAGAAGCCTCAGTAGCAGATGCGATCAACTGGAAGAAAGGGTATCGCTGATGGAAGATGAAATGAATGAAATGAAGAGAGAAGGGAAGTTTAGAGAAAAAAGAATAAAAAGAAATGAACAAAGCCTCCAAGAAATTTGGGACTATGTGAAAAGACCAAACCTACGTCTGATTGGTGTACCTGAAAATGATGGGGAGAATGGAACCAAGTTGGAAAACACTCTGCAAGATATTATCCAGGAGAACTTCCCCAATCTAGCAAGGCAGGCCAGCATTCAGATTCAGGAAATACAGAGAACGCCACAAAGATACTCCTCGAGAAGAGCAACTCCAAGACACATAATTGTCAGATTCACCAAAGTTGAAATGAAGGAAAAAATGTTAAGGGCAGCCAGAGAGAAAGGTTGGGTTACCCACAAAGGGAAGCCCATCAGACTAACAGCTGATCTCTCAGCAGAAACTCTACAAGCCAGAAGAGAGTGGGGGCCGATATTCAACATTCTTAAAGAAAAGAATTTTCAACCCAGAATTTCCTATCCCACCAAACTAAGCTTCATAAGTGAAGGAGAAATAAAATACTTTACAGACAAGCAAACGCTGAGTGATTTTGTCACCACCAGGCCTGCCCTAAAAGAGCTCCTGAAGGAAGCACTAAACATGGAAAGGAACAACCGGTACCAGCCACTGCAAAAACATGCCAAATTGTAAAGACTATCGAGACTAGGAAGAAACTGCATCAACTAACGAGCAAAATAACCAACTAACATCATAATGACAGGATCAGATTCACACATAACAATATTAACGTTAAATGTAAATGGGCTAAATGCTCCAATCAAAAGACACAGACTGGCAAACTGGATAAGGAGTCAGGACCCATCAGTGTGCTGTATTCAGGAAACCCATCTCACGTGCAGAGACACACATAGACTCAAAATAAAGGGATGGAGGAAGATCTATCAAGCAACTGGAAAACAAAAAAAGGCAGGGGTTGCAATCCTAGTCTCTGATAAAATAGACTTTAAACCAACAAAGATCAAAAGAGACAAAGAAGGCCATTACATAATGGTTAAGGGATCAATTCAACAAGAAGAGCTAACTATCCTAAATATATATGCACCCAACACAGGAGCACCCAGATTCATAAAGCATGTCCTCAGTGACCTACAAAGGGACTTAAACTCCCACACAATAATAATGGGAGATTTTAACACCCCACTGTCAGCATTAGACAGATCAACGAGACAGAAAGTTAACAAGGATATCCAGGAATTGAACTCAGCTCTACATAAAGTGGACCTAATAGACATCTACAGAACTCTCCACCCCAAGTCAACAGAATATACATTTTTTTCAGCACCACACCACACCTATTCCAAAATTGACCACATAGTTGGAAGTAAAGCTCTCCTCAGCAAATGTAAAAGAACAGAAATTATAACAAACTGTCTCTCAGACCACAGTGCAATCAAACTAGAACTCAGGATTAAGAAACTCACTCAAAACCGCTCAACTACATGGAAACTGAACAACCTGCTCCTGAATGACTATTGGGTACATAATGAAATGAAGGCAGAAATAAAGATGTTCTTTGAAACCAACGAGAACAAAGACACAACATACCAGAATCTCTGGGACACGTTCAAAGCAGTGTGTAGAGGGAAATTTATAGCACTAAATGCCCACAAGAGAAAGCAGGAAAGATCCAAAATTGACACCCTAACATCACAATTAAAAGAACTAGAAAAGCAAGAGCAAACACATTCAAAAGCTAGCAGAAGGCTAGAAATAACTAAAATCAGAGCAGAACTGAAGGAAATAGAGACACAAAAAACCCTTCAAAAAATTAATGAATCCAGGAGCTGGTTTTTTGAAAAGATCAACAAAATTGATGGACCGCTAGCAAGACTAACAAAGAAGAAAAGAGAGAAGAATCAAATAGATGCAATAAAAAACGCAAAAGGGGATATCACCACCGATCCCACAGAAATACAATCTACCATCAGAGAATACTACAAACACCTCTATGCAAATAAACTAGAAAATCTAGAAGAAATGGATAAATTCCTTGACAAATACACCCTCCCAAGACTAAACCAGGAAGAAGTTGAATCTCTGAATAGACCAATAACAGGTTCTGAAATTGTGGCAATAATCAATAGCTTACCAACCAAAAAGAGTCCAGGACCTGATGGATTCACAGCTGAATTCTACCAGAGGTACAAGGAGGAACTGGTACCATTCCTTCTGAAACTATTCCAATCGATAGAAAAAGAGGGAATCCTCCCTAACACATTTTATGAAGCCAGCATCGTCCTGATACCAAAACCTGGCAGAGACATAACCAAAAAAGAGAATTTCAGACCAATATCCTTGATGAACATTGATGCAAAAATCCTCAATAAAATACTGGCAAACCGAATCCAGCAGCACATCAAAAAGCTTATCCACCATGATCAAGTGGGCTTCATCCCTGGGTTGCAAGGCTGGTTCAACATACGCAAATCAATAAATGTAATCCAGCATATAAACAGAACCAAAGACAAAAACCACATGATTATCTCAATAGATGCAGAAAAGGCCTTTGACAAAATTCAACAACCCTTCATGCTAAAAACTCTTAATAAATTAGGTATTGATGGGACGTATCTCAAAATAATAAGAGCTATCTACGACAAACCCACAGCCAATATCATACTGAATGGGCAAAAACTGGAAGCATTCCCTCTGAAAACTGGCACAAGACAGGGATGCCCTCTCTCACCGCTCCTATTCAACATAGTGCTGGAAGTTCTGGCCAGAGCAATCAGGCAGGAGAAGGAAATAAAGGGTATTCAATTAGGAAAAGAGGAAGTCAAATTGTCCCTGTTTGCAGATGACATGATTGTATATCTAGAAAACCCCATTGTCTCAGCCCAAAATCTCCTTAAGCTGATTAGCAACTTCAGCAAAGTCTCAGGATACAAAATTAATGTACAAAAATCACAAGCATTCTTGTACACCAATCACAGACAAACAGAGAGCCAAATCATGAGTGAACTCCCATTCACAATTGCTTCAAAGAGAATAAAATACCTAGGAATCCAACTTACAAGGGATGTGAAGGACCTCTTCAAGGAGAACTACAAACCACTGCTCAATGAAATAAAAGAGGATACAAACAAATGGAAGAACATTCCATGCTCATGGGTTGGAAGAATCAATATCGTGAAAATGGCCATACTGCCCAAGGTAATTTATAGATTCAATGCCATCCCCATCAAGCTACCAATGATTTTCTTCACAGAATTGGAAAAAACTACTTTAAAGTTCATATGGAACCAAAAAAGAGCCCGCATTGCCAAGTCAATCCTAAGCCAAAAGAACAAAGCTGGAGGCATCACGCTACCTGTCTTGAAACTCTACTACAAGGCTACAGTAACCAAAACAGCATGGTACTGGTACCACAACAGAGACATAGATCAATGGAACAGAACAGAGCCCTCAGAAATGATGCCGCATAGCTACAACTATCTGATCTTTGACAAACCTGACAAAAACAAGAAATGGGGAAAGGATTCCCTATTTAGTAAATGGTGCTGGGAAAACTGGCTAGCCATATGTAGAAAGCTGAAACTGGATCCCTTCCTTACACCTTATACAAAAATTAATTCAAGATGGATTAAAGACTTATATGTTAGACCTAAAACCATTAAAATCCTACAAGAAAACCTAGGTAATACCATTCAGGACATAGGCGTGGGCAAGGACTTCATGTCTAAAACACCAAAAGCAATGGCAACAAAAGCCAAAATCGACAAATGGGATCTTATTAAACTAAAGAGCTTCTGCACAGCAAAAGAAACTTTCATCAGAGTGAACAGGCAACCTACAGAATGGGAGAAAATTTTTGCAACCTACTCATCTGACAAAGGGCTAATATCCAGAATCTACAATGAACTCAAACAAATTTACAAGAAAAAAACAAACAACCCCATCAAAAAGTGGGCAGAGGACATGAACAGACACTTCTCAAAAGAAGACATTTATGCAGCCAAAAAACACATGAAGAAATGCTCATCATCACTGGCCATCAGAGAAATGCAAATCAAAACCACAGTGAGATACCATCTCACACCAGTTAGAATGGCCATCATTAAAAAATCAGGAAACAACAGGTGCTGGAGAGGATGTGGAGAAATAGGAACACTTTTACACTGTTGGTGGGACTGTAGACTAGTTCAACCATTGTGGAAGTCAGTGTGGCGATTCCTCAGGGATCTAGAACTAGAAATACCATTTGACCCAGCCATCCCATTACTGGGTATATACCCAAAGGACTATAAATCATGCTGCTATAAAGACACATGCACACGTATGTTTATTGCGGCACTATTCACAATAGCAAAGAGTTGGAACCAACCCAAATGTCCAACAACGATAGACTGGATTAAGAAAATGTGGCACATATACACCATGGAATACTATGCAGCCATCAAAAATGATGAGTTCGTGTCCTTTGTAGGGACATGGATGAAACTGGAAAACATCATTCTCAGTAAACTATCGCAAGGACAAAAAACCAAACACCGCATGTTCTCACTCATGGGTGGGAATTGAACAATGAGAACTCATGGACACAGGAAGGGGAACATCACACTCTGGGACTGTTGTGGGGTGGGGGGAGGGGGGAGGGACAGCATTAGGAGATACACCTAATGCTAAATGACGAGTTAATGGGTGCAGGAAATCAACATGGCACATGGATACATATGTAACAAACCTGCACATTGTGCACATGTACCCTAAAACCCTAAAGTATAATAAAAAAATAAATAAATAAAAAGGCAGACCTGGTCTTTACCATTGTGGTATTTAAAATCTATTGGGAAAGACAGGCCAGGCACGGTGGCTCACGCCTGTAATCCCAACACTTTGGGGGGCCGAGGTAGATGGATTATTTGAGGTCAGGAGCTCGAGACCAGCCTGGCCAACATGGTGAAACCCCGTCTCTACTAAAAATACAAAAAAATTAGCCGGGCGTGGTGGCATTTACCTGTAATCCCAGCTACTCAGGAGGCTGAGACACAAGAATCGCTTGAACCCAGGAGGCAGAGGTTGTAGTGAGCTGAGATCATGCCACGGCACTCCAGCCTGGGTGACGGAGTGAGACCTGTCTCGAAAAAAATAAATAAATAAAAAATAAAATAAAATAAATCTATTGGGAAAGACAGATAATGAGTCAACAGAGAAATATGCAATTGCAAATTATAACAGTGGTAGTAATAAAATAATCGGAATATAGTGATAAATTAAAAAACAGGGTTGGGTGGCTGATTTAATAGGGATGACATGGCGCTTCTCAAAAGGAAGGATATTTAAGCCAGAAGGACAAATAGAAGCCTGCCATGCTAAGAATTAAGAAAATAATGTCCCAGGGAGTTGGAATGATAAAGCAGAAGGCTTGAATCAAGAAAGGGTTGATGCGTTTAAGAATCTCTAAGGAGTCCAGTTTGCTGGGAGCATAGTGAGTAATATGGAAAATGGCATGATACTAGTATAGCGATATAGCCAGTGCTCAGATTATGCAGGGTCTTGAAGGCAATGATAAACTTTTGGATTTTGTTTACTTATTGCTGAGTAACAGATCACACGAAAACTTAAGGGCTAACAACAATAATAATATATTATTTTTTCATGATTCTATGAATTGCTTAGGTGGTTCTTTTGTTAGCATTACCTGGGCTCTGTTATGCTTATGCATTCACCTGGATATTGGATGGAGTTGGAATGTTTAAGACATGGCTAGCTTGGGCTTCCTCCCAGCATGGCAGCTGGATTCTAAGAAGGAACATTCCAAAGAGGCAAAACTGAGAGCTGCAGATATCTTAAGGCCCAGCTTTAGATGGGCCACTACCCCTTTTTTGGGCTACATTGTACTGATCGAAATAAGTCACAGGGGCAGCATTCTTGATGGAAGGAGTGACAAAAAAAATTGTAACTATATTTAACCCACCACAGATTCATCCTAAATGAAATGGAAAGTCATTGAAGATTTTAAGGCGTAGATGTAATATAATGAGATTTATGTTTTCCAGATGTTCACAGTAAAGCTACTATGGGAATAATGAATTGCAGAAGGGCAAGAATGGAATAAGGGATGTAGCTTTACATGTCGGAAAGAGCCCACGATAGAATAAACAGGGAAGGAAAGTTAGAATAAACCTGGAAATCCAAGCACAATATAAATTATCAAAAAGAAGGAAACCTCCCCCTCAGGTGGCATATATTCCTTAATCAAATACCCACAAAGTAGATATTAAAAATCATCAGAGCAAATTTGCAGAAGCAGCCTAGTTTGTCAAAATGAGCATTGGCTTTACAGTGCAACATATTCAGGTTTGAATCCTGGTCTTGCTGCTTACTAGTTAGTTTTCTGATTTGTAAAGCAAAGACCTTGACCTTTAGCCCTTGGAGTTTTGATGAGGAGTTGCATAATTCACATAAAGCATTATATTGCAATACCCAAGTTGCAGTAAGATCAACACGTAAGGTTTCATTAAGATATACAAGAGAGAATTTACAAGCAGAAAGCATACACCATTTATGCATCATTTAACTGAAATGACCACAACTAACTGATTTTCTTTTCGGAGATTTCCAAAACCCATACAGTCCCTGTAAAGAAAGCAGCCTCACTTGGAAAACGCGGGCCAGCATTGCTCAAGCTCCTGGGAACACTGCTCCAAGCCAAAGCCAAAAATAATCCCATTAGTCACATTCCAAGTGCTAAGCAGAAACAAAAAGAAATCAAAATTAATTTCAATACTTACAGTGACAGCAGCAATTAAGGTGACAAGATTATGGAAATCATCACCATCACCGGAGATCTTTGTCTAAGGGAGAAAAATAACCAGTAATATAAAGGACTAAGAAACAGAGGAATTTGAGTTCTGTTCCCAACATATGAACCACCAGCCCTCAGAGGATTTCAACTGGCATTGCTCCATGCAATAATAATGTATTCTGTACCCACTATATATCAACATCTTAAAGTAATTACCTCTAGTACTCACATCATCTCTATAAGAATTATTATTGTTCTCGTCTGTGATTCAAGAAACTGAGTCACAGAAAGGTTAAACAAATTACTCAAGTTCACGTTGATGAAAAGTATCAGAACCTTGATCTAAGGTCATCCTCAGTTGGGACCCCACTTCCATCCCACTGCCCTATCTTTGTAGATAACAGCCTCAGGCCCCAAAGGAAATGGGATTCTTTCAGCTCCCTCTTATCTGTGACTACGTGCCAGGAATTAGAGAGAGGCTGCTTGGTGTGGTTTGAATGCTCCATAGCTCATCCATTTTTTCCTCTTTCTGCTTTCTTGTTTGTCTCACTGCAAGCAATTGCTAACGAATTCCCGTATGGTTATTTGAAAAAGACCCAAGCACGAGAGGGGAACATCCTGTTCTGAAATATCAGAAGAGATAGATTGCACCTTGCTGTGCAGAATGGCAAAAACAATCATTAAAGTCAAGTGGGCCTGGCATAAGGAAGTCCAAGCAGTGTAAAGCAGCTTTTTGTGGCTCTGCCCTCTGGTCCTCTCTCCTGGGGATGGTGCCCTTCTGGGGGCTTCGTATATTCTCATTGATCACCTCCACGGAGACCTGGGGTAACGGAGAAAGAAAGCTGGTCTTTTACCCGGATTAACAAGTGGCTGATGTGGGCTAATCATATCACTCAGTCCAATTTGGAGCAAATTGGAAGGTCTTCAGAGCAAAGAAGTAGCAACAGTTACCAAGATCTTCAAGTGTATTGGTGAGGGCAAATAATAGCAATAGCAGTAATTAAAATGCCAACCACACCCACTGCTGAGATGTGGAGGGGTTCACAGTCTACAATACTTCCCCTTTATTCACATTTTTATTTCCGAGTCAGTAGTTCTGTTTTCTGAGGTTCTTCAGGGGGACCTGGAAAGGGCAGAGATTCAGAAATGGTTTTACTTACTTGGGAAATTATGTTAACCTCATGAGGTCAAGAGGCTTCTTGGGTGAGATAACTGTGATTGTTAAAGCTTGTCTTAACAGAACAAATCATGGCCTCCTGGGTCTGGGTCGGTTGCAGAAAGCTTTGTCCCCCCCATGTCTTTGGGAAGGGAGGTGTTGACCCATCTTTTTCTGAGGCATTCGACTGTTGTTGTTTTTCATAAACAATATTCATGAAAAATCGTTGCCCATTGGCCTACTGGTGAACAGTCATCTGTAACTATATTTGTACCTGTCTCTGTCGTCCATACCTATATCTAGGTCCCTCTCAGAGACACAAAGCCTTTTTTGGCAAGAAGAATAGAGGAGATTAATAGGGATTTCTAAAGAATTAGCTAAACCCCAGATAAAACAAGAAGCAAATAAGTAAATCCTTGAACATTCAAGTCATTCTGCCTTAAGTAACTATCAATCTCCCTGGTAAATGAGGGAGTGGAGATTTGTCAAGTTCTTTTTTCATTCCTTCACCCAGGCATTTATTCGACAACTATATCCTGAGTATCTGCCACATGCCAGGCACAGTTCAAGGGGCTTGAGGACATCAGAGGACAACAACAAAAAGACAACAACTCCTAGATTTGTGTGGTTTTCATCCCAACAGAGATGTGTGGGAGGTGGGGGCAACAACAATAAGGATGATACAGAGGTAATTATATAGCATATTAGCAGGTGAAAGTGCAATAGAAATTTAAGAAAAGCAGGGGAGGAGAGACTAGGAGCGTGATGAGGAGGAAGGGGTTGAAATTTCTAAGACGACGGTTGCATGGAAAAGATAACTTGAGCAAAAGACATGATGGAATTAGACATGCGGATATCCAGGCAGAGGGAGCAGCCAATTCAAGTGCCTTATGTTGAGAGTGTGCCTGGCATGTTTAAGCAAAAACAAAGAGGATGGAGTGCCTGCATGAAGTGAGAGAAAGGGGATTAGAAGAAGGTGTCAGACAGCTTACGGGAAAAGAGAAAGGGGGTCATATAGAATCTGCACACCATCTTAAAGATCTGGCTTGAGACACTGGGCATGGTGCTATAATCCTAGCACTTTGGGAGGCTGAGGCAGCAGGAGCCCTTGAGGCCAGGAGTTTGAGACCAGCCTGGGAAACACAGCAAGACCCCACCTCTATTAAAAATTTTATTAATGAAAAATTAGCCAGGCGTGGTGGTGTGTGCCTGTAGTCCCAGCTACTTGGGAGGCTGAAGCAGGAGGATCACTTGAGTCTGGAAGGTCGAAGCTGCAGTGAGCTATGATTGTACCATTGCACTGCCTGCTGGGTAACAGAACTAGATCCTGTCTCAAAACAACAACAGCAACAACCACCATATATATATATATAAATTCTGGCTTGAGGACTCATTGATCGTTGCACACTTACATTTCAGGCAAGAGTAACTTTGGCTTTTGTTCTATAGGGTAGATCCAAACATAATAATAATATTTATTATATTACTACTATTGTTATTACTCCCATTTCAGAGATAAGAACAATGAGACTCAGAGAGTGAAAGTAATTTCCCAAAGTCAAGGTCATCCCAAATGGCGAGGAACAGAGTCAGGATATTAGTAGGAAGTTGCTGACCTGATGTGATTAGAGGCATTTTGGGTCCCCAGATATCTGCCCTATAGAATTTCTCACTGGATGAAGCATTGGCTTCTTTCTTTTCTTTCTTTTAGTGGTAGAGTACCCTGGAGCAGTGATTGTCTAACAGTGTAGACAGGAATCACCTGGAACTCTTGTTCCAGATGCAGACTTCCCAGCCCCATCTTGTTTTGGGGGGTCTGAAAGGCCCAAGAGTTGATGTTATTAAGAAGGAACCCAGGTGATTCCAATTCCGGGGTTTCCTGGACCACGCTTTTAAAAAATGCTGCAATTAGTGCCAAAACTCTGAGTGTGGTTGAATTTACCAGACGCTTTGTTTTGCAACAGGAAATCAAACACAGTGAGAGGAGACAGCTGTACAGAGACTGCCAGCCCTGATTCAGGTCGGGCATATCTGTGTCTGAACAACCTCTACCCAGAGGCCAGAGCAGCCAAGCAAGATTGTGCTCAAGTTTGCTTGTTTGAAGGCTAGAACTCGGGTAGTAAATCCTGCTTCATGTAGCCCAGCTCAAAAAAAAGTTATTTTCCAAAGCTGTCCGTGCCTTAGGTGCACAGACTATTTTAATGATATTTCTTCTTTTCTGATTGCAACTGTAATGCATACTTATGGTGGAAACTACCACCAAACATAAAGAAAACAGAATTGTTTCTGGTTCCCACTTCTCCATGGTAACCACCAATAAATTTTATGTCTTTCCATCTAGCATTTTTTCTCTCTCTCTTTCTCTTGGTCTCTAACTCTCATCTAAATTCTCTGAGCCTTTGTTTCCTTTTCTGTAATATGGGAATAAATGCACCTACCTTTTAGAGTTACATAATGGATGCTTAAGAAATTACATTACACTTATTATTCAACTATGATTGTGTTTATTTTTTCCACTTGACATTCTCTAATGAACATTTTCCATGTGTCATTAACTACTCTTCAAACACATGACTTTTAATAGCTGCATAATGCACCATCATTTAATGAACCATAATTTATTTAACTCTTCTCCTTTTATTGAGCTTTGAAGTGTTTTCTAATATTTTGCTATTGGAAATAACACTGAGTACTTAAATCTTTTTTTTCTTAATGTCTGAATTTTATCTTAGGATAGATTTCCAAAAGAGAAATGACAAGGACAAAGAGTTTAAACATTTTAAGGCTTTTTATGCATGTTGTTAAATTATCTTTCCAGGGTGGGGTGGGAAGTGTATACTTCCAAGAGCATCGCCAGCATTAAAAATTACTTGAACACATGTCAGAGATGTACATGTGTCAGCATATAAATTAATGGGAACGGTGAAAAGATAAAATTTGTTGTAGATTTCAAAATCCATTAAGCCTTTTGGGTATATACAACGCATTAAACTCTTTAAGAGAAGAGACTCAGGAATGTGGATGTATTTTCTAACCACTGTTCACTTGCTAAGAAACTTTCATAAGGAGAAAGACATAATTTCTCATTGGCAGGTTGCTAATATTACTCCATATCTTGAAAAACCTTCCACTCTTCTGGTTCCTATTGCTAAATTCCAGTCATCCTGAAGGGGATTGATAATTGTGGCAACTGCACAAAATGATTGCTACCTGTAGAGGCAATCACTTCCATCTCCTGCAGAACTGATGAGCAATTCATTATCAAGGATTTAATTGCTATGAACCTGTGAGGAAAAGGGATTTCTCATATGATTTCCAGGATTTTGTGCATACGACCCTCCTTGGCTCAAAATTAGCTTTCGTGAATAGGAATATGAAATCAGGCAGTGGCAGGAGGGTAATCACACAATGGAGGTGCTGTGGAAATATTTGCATAACCTGTCTTGAACTTATGATGTTACCTTTAAATAGGATGCTGCACCCATGAGTGGGGTAGAATCTTCTTGAATAATGATGACAATTCCGGCAGCAAGCCCACAGCTGGCTTCAGTCAGAAATGCAAAAAAAAAAAAAAAAAAAAAAAAATTAGTTAAAAATAAGGCATATTAAGAGCTATGATGAGGCTTAGAGGCTTACTGGTTAGAGCCAGAACTCTGGACTCAGACTGCCTGGATTCAAAGCCTGCCTGCATTTCCCAGCCCTTACTAGATGAACCTGAATAAGGCAGACATGTCCTGCACAATTCTCAGTAGGAATGGTGATGATAACAGTGCGTGCCTCACATAATTGCTGCAAAGATTATCTTAGAATACCCATGTAAAGCCTTAGGCATGGAGCCCACATAAAGTAATATTATTCCTAAGGTATCTTAAAAGTTTCCTTCAGTTTCTGAATTTGAATTTGCCCATGGATCTCAAGTATTTTCACCAGTAAAAACTATATTTTTAAAATTATTAGGTCCCTCTGCATGGACTCCTTGTTTTAAGAGATTGCAATGAGAAAATGGGGAATATCACTTATTAATGACCCACTATGTGTCAGAAACAATATATTATGACATTTAATTTTGACCAACTACTTTTTAAGATAGGTGTCATTTTGTCTATTTTTATGTGATACTGTTGTGAGCCAAGATTCAAATCCTGGTTCTCTATTGATTACCCATGTGATTTAGGGCAAGTGACCTCTCTAAGCCTCATTTTCCTCATCTGTGAAATGGGAATAATAGTAGCCTCCACCGCACCTTACAATGGTGGCTGGCACACAGTAAGTGCTGAGATGATGCCAGATCTTATTAATATTTATTAGTAAAAAGCTGAGAGCAGGCTCAGTGGCTCACACCTGTAATCCCAGCACTTTGGGAGGCCAAGGTGGGCAGATTACCTGAGGTCAGGAGTTCGAGACTAGGCTGGCCAACATGGTGAAATCCCATCTCTACTAAAAATACAAAAAAAATTAGCGAAGCATGGTGGCAGGCACTTGTAATCCCAGCTACATGGGAGGCTGAGGAAGGAGAATCGCTTGAACCCAGGACGCAGAGGTTGCAGTGAGACGAGATTGTGCCACTACACACCAGCCTGTGCAATAAGAGTGAGACTCTGGCTCAAAAAACAAACAAACAAACTGAGGCTCATTCAGATAAGTGAAGTAATATTCCCAAGATCACAAAACTAACTAGTGGCTGAGTCGAGATTTGAATCCACATCTGTCTGATCCCAAAATGATCTATTTTACTATATCACATTAACAAACTCTACTGTGGTAGAGAAACATCCATAATAAGTAATAATTCATTCATCCTCATAATCTTAACATCTAGTAAAATTGTAACTGCCAAACATTTTCTTACTGGTTCATCACAACCAGTGTTTTCACATTGTGCTGAAAACAGTGACTCACTTTTCTCACTTGAAACGAGTAGATAATAATGCTTTCCTTGCAGTTTTTTCCAGGCTTAGAAATGACCATTAAAAAATAATATTTTCTTACTAACTAGTAGCCATTATTTTTGTTTTATAATTCCAGCTTATAGAAATAATGATAAATGACGCTTTAGTTATTCTGTGTAGTTTATTGTTGATAAATGTGAATTTTCTGGGTTTTTTTTGTAAAATAAAGATAATAGACTAAGAATTGGCATCTCTGCAATCAAGGACCCTTATCATCTACGTACTTTAGCTTGGGAACCACTGTAGTAGAAACTATTAGTAACTATGTGTTAGAACTATGCCTGCAATTTGTGTATTTGCCACTAGGTGGCAAATGTCTCTTCCTGCATAGACCAATTATTTCTCCAGGCACAGGTAACTAGAGAAAGCAAAATTTCGCACATGGTCCAGTTTGGACATTCATTACTACATTAGCCATGTATCTTGGCTAAAGACCAAACATGACTAATTTTTATAAATCAAGAGTAACTACTAATAAATCAATTAATTAAGCCAGATTGTAGTTGCACCCACATAAAGTCATTCATAAGTAGAAATAAGACCCTTGTACTTCTCTGTAAATTATTTGGGGTGTATAACCTATACATCCCAAAGAGATGGATACCACTCCAAAGACTGAATAACCTATGTCTTTCCATTTTCCATCAGTTGCCTGTGACTTATCTTACCTTTCAATTGCATGGTAGGCTGCTCAAAAACCTTTCAAAGTTCTGCATGTTCTGCATGGAGACATCCCCTTCTGCAGAGGAAGTGTCTTGTCCAAGCTAATCTTCAACCCAGATAAACCACAGAGCTAGTGGAGGGTCAGTAGGTATGAACAAGGCTTTGGCTTCTTACAGTGAAGCAGGATGGAAAATAAATAGCCTCCATGTTTGCACACAGGCAGGATTCCTGTCTTCATCAACAAATATGAGGCGAGGCCGAATGAAGGTTCATAATCATCCTGGACCTAGAAGCAGAAAGAACATGTTTTTAAATTTTTTTCATAAGATTAAAACCACATTTGTGGAGAAAACCCCTATAGAAGAAGGAAAGAAGTTGGAGATTCAGGTCCTTGGTAATCAGGACCGAAGACAGTATTTTGGTCCAAGATGAACTGAAAAGGTTTGTGGGATGAGTGGAAGAATTATAGGGCAGGCGGCTGGGAGCAGTGGCTTACGCCTGTAATCCCAGCACTTTGGGAGGCTGAGGCGGGTGGATTGCTTGAGGTCAGGAGTTCAAGACCAGCCTGGCCAACATGGTGAAATCCCATCGCTACTAAAAATACAAAAATTTGCTGGGCGTGGTGGCAGGCACCTGTAATCCCAGCTACTCGGGAGGCTGAGGCAGGAGAATCACTTGAACCCGAGGCAGAGGTTGCAGTGAGACAAGACTGTGCCACTGCACTCCAGCCTGGGAAACAGAGCGAGACTCCATCTCAAAACAAAAAAAAAATTTACAGGGAAGGAGACAAAGTCATAACTGATCACACACATCCATTCTTTCATTTACTTCAATAAATACATGCTGGGACACAGTCTGTGTGAGTTTCAAATATAGTCAATAAAACTGATCTGTTCACTGTCCTCATGGAATTTACAGGGTAATGAGTAGGAAATAAATATGTATTGCTGATGTGGTGATTTGATGGTATCCCCCACATAGTCATGTCTATCCACAAATTTAGAATGTCTGCAAATATAATTAGTTCAGTTGGGGTCATACTGGTAAGCCTTAAATCCAGTAGCTGGTATCTTTCTAAGAAGAGAGGAGGACATGCAGAGACACACATAGAGAAGAAGGCCACAAAGAAAAAAGCAGAGTGGAGTGATGCATCTACAAGCCCAGGGTCACAGGATTGCTGGTAACCATCGCAAGCTAAGAGACAAGCACGAAATTGACTCTCCTTCAGCGGGTCCAAAAGGAACCACCCTGAAGATACCTTGATTTCAGACTTCTGGCCTCGTAAACCATGAGAGAACAAATCATTATTCTAAGCCATCCAATTTGTGGTGATTTCTGGTGGCCATCCTAGGAAACGAATATGGTTAGGTCACAAATGTGCACGTGATAACCAGGTTTCAAAGAAAGTGCACCACTTGTATTTCCTGAATTAGCCTGAAAATCCTCACAAATCCTTGTCCCGAGGGGTAGTGGTGAGAATTCAAATTTAGTTTAATCAAGTTAACTCAGTATGATCCAATACTTTAAACCATCCCTGAAGGCAACTCAGTTTCTTTCCAGCGTTCCCAGTTTTCTCCCCTTTTCCTTATACGTCCTGTTCATTGAGTATCTGGATGGGAATCTGGAGGTGGAAGTACATGGCATTATCGTGGCAGAAAAGAGAAGGACCTCAGATTCTATACTACCTCCCAATTACATGGCAGGCTACTCAAAAACCTTTCAAAGTTCTGCATGGAGACATCCCCTTCTGCAGAGGAGGTGTCTTGTCTAAGCTAATCCTCAATCCAGATAAACGACAGAGCTAATGGAAGGTTAGTGAGTGTGAACAGGGCTTTGGCCTCTTACCACCATGCAAGGTGGAGAATAAATGTCCTCCATGTTTCCACCCAGGCAGGCACCATTTACAGAATCCCTGCTCTTCTGGTCTCCATGGCAATGCCCCTTATTGCCGGGTTGCTGAGCAGCTGCTGGCAGTCAAGGAGGAAGCCAGTGTCTGGTGAATTACGCTCTGTGCTCTACCAGCCCAGTCAGGACCTGTGATATGTCTCTCCCTGCTTCTCCCCAGGCTCTATATCCCTCTGACGCTGACCACTCCCACTTAGCTCCTAGGCCAGGGAAGCTGCCCTGCAACACACTACCGTAGATCACTTAGACTCTGGTGCAGCAACCCCTAAGGCAAACTTCCTAGGCATTCTCAGCTAACCTCCAAATGCTCTCAGTGGTTCAGAAAAATTCTGGCTCTTTCCATTCCATTCCACAAGAGCCAAAGGAGGCTCAAGATGCTATCTCAGACTAGCTAGACCTTACAACAGTGTGCCGCCTTTCAATTGCATGGTAGGCTGCTCAAAAACCTTTTGTTGACACATGGGAGACATCTTACAAATCCCTCTCCTCTCAGATGCCAAATAGGAAACAGGACCAGAAAAACCTCTTTTTTTGCTATCATCTTTTTCCTCAATCTATCTTGCTGATTTCCCCTCCCTGCACTTCATCCGAGAGTTTGATTAAGATGCATGTGTTTTCACTCCGGGGACTGTTGTGGGGTGGGGGGAGGGGGGCGGGACAGCATTAGGAGATACACCTAATGCTAAATGACGAGTTAATGGGTGCAGGAAATCAACATGGCACATGGATACATATGTAACAAACCTGCACATTGTGCACATGTACCCTAAAACCCTAAAGTATAATAAAAAATAAAAATAAAAAAATAAAAAAAAAAAGATGCATGTGTTTTATTAACCTGCTCCATCGAGCTGCTAACTCGTTCCTTCCCAACCCACCTGAAATGACAGAAATGGGACTTCAGCTGCTTCTTCCTCTCTCTCCCCAGGATGATCCCCACTCTACACCCTTCTTTTCCTAAGGTAGCATCTTTCTTTCCTCTTCCTCTAAAGATGTATTGAAATAACACTCTTAGTCCAGATTATGTTGCTGTAACAGAAGACAACACACTGCTCAATTTATAATGAACAGAAATTTATTTCTCACAGCTCGAGGTTAGGAAGTCCAAGATCAAAGGGCCAGCCTGTGGCAAGGGCCTTCTTGCTGCATCATTCCATGGTGGGAGGTGGAAGGCTAAGAGAGGATAAGAGAGAGAAAAAAAGGGGCTGAACTTTCATAGGAAACCCACTTCCACAATAATCCCTTCATGAGGGCAGAGCACTCATGGACTGATTGCCTCTTATTAGGCCCCACCTCCTAGAACTGTTGCACTAGGGATTGAGTTTCCAATATATGCTTTTGTGGAGACAAATTCACATTATAGCAATTATTATTTATCACAAAAAGAGAAAGAAAAAAACCTCTAAATTTTTCAAAATATCCTAATTACATGAGTAAACAAAGATGCAAGTAAAACATTTGATGAGTATTAAGAATAATGCTCATCAAATAAAACAAACAGTGTAAATGGCAGAAAATAACCAAAGATTTCTTAGAATAGTTAACATATTGAAGGCATCGGAAGCCTCAATAATTTCTTTTAATTATTGTAGTTGCAGCATTTGTTGTAGCATTATTATGGCTAATTCCACCATGAACCGTAGCAATTGATGAGATGTAAATTGATGAATGAGCCTGTTCACAACTCAGTGGGTGATGGGTAGATGGCTTCACTAGTGCTTCAAGAAGTATTTCCAAACATAAATGCCATTGCCAAAATGCCCATCACATCTTCAAAATCTGCACCAAGCACCATGTCTTTATAAATTATATTTCAGTAGCTAAAGCTGTAGCTATCTTTGTTTTTATCAGTTATAACATAGGTACGAGTCCATTCTCACACTGCTATGAAGAAATACCCAAGACTGGGTAATTTATAAAGGAAAGAGATTTAATTGACTCACAGTTTCACAGGGCTGGGGAGGCCTCAGAAAACTTACAATCATGACAGAAGAGAAAGAATACACATCCTTCTTCACATGGTGGCAGGAGAGAAAAGTGACATGCAAAAGGGGGAAGAGTCCCTTATGAAACCATCGATTTTGTGAGAACTCACTCACTATCATGAGAACAGCATGAAGGTAACTGCCCCCATGATTCAATTACCTCCTGCCGGGTCCCCACACCCCACGACACTTGGGGATTATGTGAACTACAATTCCAGTTGAGATTTGGGTGGGGACACAGTCAAACCACATCAACACCACTTCATGAAAATTTACTGCAACCTCAAAAACAGTAAGCTCTCTTTTTTGTCTCAGTCCATGGCACCTATCCAGATGGAAGAAGGCCCAGAAACTCCAGGGCCATGAGAACCACAGCAAGAGCCATATCTGCAAGAACCAGGAGTAACTGGATGCTGGGATAATGCTGGTGACAGGCATCACAACAAATGTCACCCATGTGATGTGGGAAGGTTGGCATGAGGCACCCCACATCAAGAGGAAACAGCAGCTTCTGCCCCACTGCTAATCTTAGAAACCTTGGTCAGTGAACACACAGATCAATGGTACCAAAACAAAGCTAGAGCTGCCATCATTGATGGTGATTGGGCAACTAAAAAGTTCTAGGGGGCTTGGCGCAGTGGCTCACGCCTGTAATCCCAGCACTTTGGGAGGCCGAGGAGGGCGGATCACGAGGTCGCGAGATCGAGACCACCCTGGCCAACATGGTGAAACCCCGTCTCTACTAAAAATACAAAAAAAAAATTAGCCGGGCTTGGTGGCAGGCGCCTGTAATCCCAGCTACTTGGGAGGCTGGGGCCGGAGAATCGCTTGAACCCAGGAGGCGGAGGTTGCAGTGAGCCGAGATCGCGCCATTGCACTCCAGCCTGGGCAAAAAGAGTGAAACTCTGTCTCAAAAAAAAAGGAAGTTCTAGGGGAGAGAAAGCCCCTGAAGCAGTCCATCGTCACAAAGACAAAATTCTTCAGCAGAAGAGCCAGAAGAAGAGTGAAGGCATATGTATGTGGAGGGGAAGGGGTCTGTGTCCTGCTGGACTGAAGCCACAAGAAGTTGACTAAGTAATAATAAATGCTTTGAAAGATATTACCAGCGCAAGAGATTAGCTGTTTTCCAATGCCCTGTCACATCTTGTTTTTTACTGACATATAATAATTGCACATATTTATGGGGTACAGTGTGATGTTCTGACACATGCATACATTGCGCAATGATCAAATCATTGTAATTAGCACATCCATTACCTTAAACATTTATCATTTCATTGTCATGAGAACACTCAGAATACTCTCCTGTTAACCTAAGAAGGTCACCTCTGTGCATGTTCTGCCCTCCACCTCTCAGTTTCAATTCTCTGAGCTCCAATGATTAGCCACTGATGTCTCATCAGTGAAGAGCAGCTTCCAGGTTAGGTGTGATCATTCTGTACAAACTGTTCCACACCTGATCATTACTGGGTGGAAAATTTCCAGCATCTTCCTGATCTTTCTCTAATTAGGTGCAGAGCATGTGAGCTTTCTTCTCTCTTGAATCTTCTTCCCTGCTCACCATGTTGGTCAAATCCTGTATCTTCTTCAAAATTATTCTGACATCATCTCTTCCCGTAAACATTCTCTCATCCTCCCAAGGAAAATTAGTCATTCTATTTTCTCCAAAACCCCTATACTTTATACAGTACACATTACTATTTGCATCTAATGCCCTGTATCACACATATTTACTTACACAATTGACTCTGCTTGTTTTCTTGAGGGAGCCAATTTTATCCTATTCAACTCTGTCACTTTAGGTCAGTGGTTCTTCACCCTGAATTCACAATGAAATCACCTGGGGAGGTTTAAGAAATGCAGATGCCTTGAAGAAACCCCAGGGGTTCTGACTTCATTAGTCAAGCGTTTGGCATTAGAGTGGGTTTTTAAAAGTAGATAGCTTTTGAATGTGACAGATAATCCTAATACAAAACCAAGGTTGAGAGTCACTGCCCTTTTTCCTAGCATAGGACTTGATGTATTAGATTCTTTGCCATGTAACTGTTTCATGTGTCTTACGTTCAATGCTCTTAACCTTTAGCAAATTTTCCCCTACAACTGTTATTAGGATGAGTCACCAAAATATCACTTGTCCCTGAAAAACTTAACAAACCTTTGAAATGGAAGTCACTATCCATCAGTGCTGTAGGGTCATAACAACACTTAAGAAATAGCTCCTCCTGAAGTTAACTTCATTATTTAACTGTTAACTTTATTATTTTTGCATGAAGCCCACACATACCCTGAAAGATACTCTGTGGTCCAGAGTATCTAAAACAACAACGAACTTGACAGGCACTTCCCGGAAAGTTCGAATTCCCCACACTCTGTCCCCACCAGCCATGGAATCCTAAGACTGTTCAAAGTGCTTTCCTGTAATCCCACATAAGAGGACATCATTGTTAGCAAGAGGGCTGCACTGGTATCTGTGTGAGGTTTCCCCTTTTGTTTGGTTTTGACTTGGAGAAGATTTTCCATTGTGATGTTTTTACATCAGGTAGAGGATGGTATAAGCTGGAAGCCTGTTGGGAGACCTTTGGCATATTTCTGAGTTAACATGGAAGAAAAAGAACTTTGAACAGTTTTCATCCTAATGACATGTTCAGAGTTTCCCCCATCAGCCCCTCCCCCTCAGTGATTTGATCATCTGGAAACAAATTGGGGATGCTTTGCTATTAATGATGTTGACCTCATTTGCTTCCTCGACCATCAGTGAGGAGTCCCACCCTGATTTCCTTTTCCCTAGCTTGACCTGGAGGCCAGCTGTCATTCCACCTGTGCCTATTTCTACATATTTTAATATTCAGGCAAGGGTTAGACTTAATAAGAGCAGACAGATTCTGATTCTCCCTCTTTATTATTTTGAAAGCCATATTAACCTGGTCTAGGCTGACCTTATAAAAGCTGCAGTGAGAGCCTTATAATGTAGGCCACAGCCATCCCTTCCTTGAAAATGTCTTCCCTGATGCTAATAACCCATCACTTTAAATTAGTTCTTTAGGATTTAGGGCAGCTAGTTTACAGCCAGACACCTGCCTCATCCCCATTGGTAACAGCATCCACCTTCCAGGGTCAGAATGAAGTCCTAGAAACAGGGGGAATATGATGCAATTCAGCCCATGTTATATTACAGGTATGGACAGCGAAAGAGCTAATTATGGTTAAGCAACATGGAGTATCAGTTTTGGGGAGGAATGTGGAGACCAGTGCTCCCCAAAGAACTGGGTATCAAGGGTTCTTCTTGAGCATTAAGGGGATAGACTGGTCATTTAAAAAAATGGAAGACCCAGGCCAGGCTCGGTAGCTCACACCTGTAATCCCAGCACTGTGGGAGGCCAAGGCGGGCAGATCACCTGACGTCAGGAGTTTGAGACCAGCCTGGCCAACATGGTGAAACCCGATCTCTACTAAAAAAATACAAAAATTAGCCAGGCATGGTGGCAGGCATGTGTAGTCCCAGCTACTCAGGAGGCTGAGGCATGAGAACCACTTGAACCTGGGAGGTGGAGGTTGCAGCTGAGCAGAGATCCTGCCACTGCACTGCAGCCTGGGCAACAGAGCAAGACTCCATCTCAAATAAATAAATAAAATAAAATAAAATAAATGATGGAAGACCCAAAGAGACAATACAGAGTGTTAATAGTGTATTTGGCCATTTTTGCATTGCTACAAAGAAATACCTGAGACTGGGTAATTTATAAGAAAAGAAACAATTGGTTCATAGTTCTGCAGAGTGTACAGGAAGCATAGCAGCATCTGCTTCTGGGGAGGCCTCAGGAAACTTACAAACATGGTGGAAAGTGATAGAGGAGCAGGCATGTCACATGGAAAAGCAGGAGCAAAAGAGAGCGATGGAGGAGGTGCTACGCACTTTTGAACGATCAGATCTCACAAGAACTCACTCACTATTGTGAGGACCACACCAAGGGGGATAGTGCTAAGCCATTTATGAGAAAGCACCCCCATGATCCATGATCTAGTCACCTCCCACGAGGACCCACCTCCAACACTGGGGATTACAATTCAATATGAGATCTAGGTGCAGATGCACATCCAAACCATATCAAATAGTAATTAAAAGTAGCAGATGGCAAGCGTTTTCCATGGCTCTTGGACTGTTTTAGGAGCTCTATATGCATTGTCCTCTTTGATCCTCATAACAATATTAAGAGGAAAGTACTACTATAATAATAGTAGTACTGATTTACAGATGGGGAAACTGAGGCTCGGGAAAGTGCAGAATTTACCTAGAGTCACACAGTCGAGAAATGGTGAAGCTGGGATTTGATGCCAAGGAATTTGACCCCCTCCCACCCCAAATGATGCTGTTGACCATTATGCTATACTGCCTTATTAACAGGGACCGGGTTATGCATTCTCTTCTTGAAAGGTGGAATCTTAGCATCCAGGACACAGTTTGAAGTCCTGAGTGCCAAGAGAGGTAAGGTAAGTTGCAACAAACACAAGCCTCACACATTGCCCCCGGCTGTCCTGGTTTCTTGGGCTGGACTCCACCATCACCATCTGACCATAATTTGATATCCATTTTAGGAATCATAAATATGGCCAAGAGTAGACTGGAGAAGATGTTTGCCCACTGGTCATATATGTCTGAGCACTGACAAATAAAAAGTATGCAACCCAGTCAATCAGAGGCAAAAGTAAGCAGCGATCTCAAGACTGCTTTCAGCCTCTTGAAGATAGCTCCATTGGCTGAACCACAATGCTAATCAGGCCAAGATTAATTAGTTTGGTGTAGTGTTTCTCAACCTCAGGACAATTAACATTTTGGGCTGGGTCAAAAAATTTTTTTGAAATAGTCTTGCTTTGCCACCCAGACTGGAGTGTAGTGATGTGAGCATAGCTCACTACGGCCTCAAACTCGTGGGCTCAAGCAATCCTCCTACCTCAGCCTCCTGAGTAGTAGGGACTACAGGTGAGTACTACCATGCCCAGCCACTTTTTTAATTTTTTATTTTTAGAGATAGGGTCTTGCTATGTTGCCAAGGCTGGTTTCGAACTCCTAGCCTCAAGCAATTCTCCTACCTTGGCCTCCCAAAGTGGGCGGGATAATTCTTTATTACGCAGAGTTGTCCTGCGCCTTTCCAGATGCTCAGCAGCATCCCTGGCCTCCAATCACTAAATGCCCATAGCACCCTCTGCCCCAGTTGGGACAACCCAAAATGTTTCCAGACGTTGCTAAATATCTCCTGGGTGGGGTGGTAGGGTATCAACACTGCAATGAGAACCACAATATAGCTCTCAAACTATCTCAAACTTTAGTGTGCATCAAAATTATACCAGGGGTTGATAAAACAGAGGTTTCTGGCCCTATCCCCATAGTTTCCAAGACATTGGTTTTAGGTCAGTTCTAAGAATTTGCATTTCTAGTAAGTTTCATGTGGCGCTGATGATGCTAGCCTGGGAACCACCCTTTGAGAACCACTGAGCTAATCCATTTTGTTATGTAGTCAGAGCTACACATATTAATCCTGGAAAGGAACAGTAGAGACAGTGTGAATGACTCGGATGCCATCTCTCACTTGCTAGGAAAACAAAGGCTCTGTCTTAGACTTTCTGTCGAAGAGTCCAGGAGTGGAAAAAAGCTGCAGTTACATTAAAAAGACGTGAATTTAAGCCCATAACAAAAAACTGGATGAGTTATTTAAAATCTCAAACCCTCAATTTCCTAACCTATGAAATAGAGCTAAGAACAAGTGACATTTTATTTACACTGGATTGTTGGTGGCTCAAAGAAATACTGAAATAACAATCCCAAAATTTGATCACCCTCAGAACACACTACAATTTCTTACCACATCCACCCACCACTTGAAATTAATACTTCTTTAAACTAATTCACTAAAATAAGTGGGAAAAAAATCTTAATTATCTACTTTATTATAAGAAATATCTGTAAAAATCATCATTTTCACTTGCTAATTATGTTTTCCCTAATATGCATTAAAATAACTATTAAAAATTTCCATGTATCAGCTAAAACTATCCATATCTCTTGTGGTTCACGTTCCACACTTTGGAGGACACTGAGATATTTATGAGGGAAATTTAGATATTGCAAAGTGTTGTACAAATTCAAAGTGTGGTCATCAACCTTGCCTGGGCAGGGTAGATGTTGTAATTGTCTAGAAAGTGAGCAAATGGTGACATCGAGGTGGCCCTCCCTGGTGTAAACCAGTGCAGCAAGCATATGTTCTCCTTCCGCTCTTGAAGCTTGGCTGTATATCAGAATGAGCCACTTGAACCTGTTATCCTATCACTGTTGGTCTTTGAGAGCTCTGCCTAATACACTTTGATACCATTTCAAATGGGAGACAGTGAATTAAAAGGGGAGAGCAAACTGGAGCCAGTAGGAGTGTACTTAACACTAACAAGATCCACCTGAGTTTCAGTTATTTCTCTTGTAGTTATCAAAACAGGTCTTCATCCAGAAGAGAATCATCAATGACTTTAGCACAATACCTCCTGAGGACTTCACCCCAGAGCTTTGTCAGTGTTGGCAAACTAAGCCTTCTCTGTCTGTCTGTGGTCATGCAGCTTTTTAGTCTCATGTCTTCTTGGAACTGGCTCAGGTCCTCAGCCAACTGCTTCTCATTTTATTTTTTACTTTTTGGGACAGAGTCTTGCTCTGTTGCCCAGGCTAGAGTGCAGTGGCGTGATCCAGCTCACTGCAACCTCTGCCTCCTGGGTTCAAGCGATTCTCCTGCTTCAGCCTCCTGAGTAGCTGGGATTACAGGTGTGCACCATCGCACCTGGCTAATTTTTGTATTTTTTTAGTAGAGACGGGGCTTCACCATGTTGGCCAGGCTGGTCTCAAACCCCTGATCTCAAGTCATCTGCCTGCCTCGGCCTCCCAAAGTGCTGGGATTACAGGCATAAACTATCACTCCCAGCCTGCTTTTCATTTTAAATCTGTGGTTCTCCCCTCTACACATATTAGACTCACCTTAGAATATTTTTGGAAAAGTAATGCATGGGCCCTACCCCAGATTGATTAATGCATGGACTCCACCCGTGAGGATGGAACCTAAACGTACGTATTTTTAAAGCACCTCAGGTGATCCAAACGTACATCCATGGTGAAGAACACTGTTTTAAAGGAAGGAGAAAAAGTCCCCAGATACTTGAGATTCCTGTAACCGAATGACTTTTTTTAGAGACAAATCAGCACCAATTTTAGTTCTAAGAAGAAGGAAATGCCCTTTCCCCTTTGACCTCATACACTGACTTTTTCTCCGCCCCAATGGCAACCCATTCTTTTCCACATCTAGGCTCAAAGAAAGGAACAAACAAAGCTTGTTGAGTACCTAATACTATAACCTGCCCCAGGTTTTATGAAGTGTTTACTTCAACAAACAGTGTTCTAAGGGTTTTACATGAAATTCGCTGGATCCTCATCATGAGTAAATATTATTATAAATTTTCTTATAAAGGAGAGCTATTAGGTTGTCCATCCAGCACAACCACAACTTCTGGAATCTCTCTTAACGTTTTTTGGAGAACACCTCGCTCCCTCCATCTACAAGGTTCTAGTGGGAGCCGCCATTTTGGTACACCACCACTCCCAGTCTTTAGACGCAGATAATTGGGCTAGAAATAAATGCACAAGATTTAGTTAGGCTAGTTAACTTCTTCACTGAGAGCCCAGAGTTGAGAGGGGCAGAGAGAGAAAATGAGAAAGGGATAGGAGAAGGTGAGAGAGAAAAGATCTTCTGCAGTCATGTGACTAGTCTAGTTAAATATAAGGTAGCGGTGTCAGCAGTCAGTATTTTTCTTGTATGTGTAGGTAGTAAAGGAAGCTAGTCTGCAATGAGCAAGAAGAATGAAGCAAACACACTCAGAGAAGTTCATATAACAGATAAAGTCCACACGGAATTCAAGTTCCTGTTTATCCCTATTCACCCCTGACACTCAGATCTGCTCTTGGGCTCGGTAAGAAACCTCAGTATCTTAGAATAAATTCCCCCTTTTTGCTTAAAGAAGCCTGAGCGGGTTTCTGTTACTGGCAACCAAAGGAACTTAAATTAATATGACCATATGTAGGATATGGGGAAGGAATTCAAAAAAGTATAAGACTTTGGCAGATGCTCTATAGGAATGGAATTTACAATTCAGGAAACGTGATAGAAAAATCTAAGATTTGGAGTCAGACACAGGGCAGCTCCAAACTCTCACTCAATAGGCTGTGTCATCTTGGATAGTTATTTTACCTCTGTGAACCACAGGCTTTTCATTTGCACAAAGGATACCAATATTTCATGTGGCTGTTGGGAAAATTAAACACTAGTATACTGCCTGGCACTTCAGGGGGGCCTCAATTAATCAGAATTCCTTTCCCTGTCTTAAAACTAGATCCCCGGGAATGAAGAGAAGAGGCTTCTGAGAGCTTGCCCAGTAAGATCATAGACCCAAGCATGAATGGGTTTTATGTGATCATAATCCCCTCACCTTTCCCCTTGCTCAGGAAAAGAGGAGACACACCATCATATAACCTAAAGAGTCCATTTCCACACTTCTGACTCCCTGCAACCCAAAGAGCATCAGAGCAGCCAATTAAGATGTTTTATTTTAAAAGTTCTCAGTGAAGGAAAGTGCAGAGAAGAGGTCACAGAACTTGGAGTTGAAAAAAAATTAAGAAAAAAAGTTCACTGGAGCATGTACTCTGAACGTGTCTTATTCTAAAATAAAAATTGTTTTAAAAACTGGGTTACTGAATTGAAATTCATCAGGATCCTCATTAAAAGTATGACTTTTCCTCATATGAATCCCCAAGAAGAAGAAAGGCATTTTTTTGGAGGTCATAGAAAAAAAATTGGCTTTGGAGCCAGACAGATTCTGGGTTTAGATTTTGGCTTTGCCTCTTGTTAGATGAGTGACCTGCAGCAGGCCATGTCCCCTGTTCCAGCACCAGTTAATCCCCCCACTATAACATAGACCTAAAATGCCTAATGAATTGAGTTGATAAAGGAATTAAATAAGATTCTTGTAATGTGCCTATGTAGTGCCGAGCACTTATTAGCATATGCTCAATAAAAGTGGTCACAGCTCCTTTCCATACCCCATAAAGTTTTAGTATGGCCCTAAAGAATATGATGATAAGACACAGTCAGGGGCAAGTTTCACTTCTGATTTGATGACCCTGTGAAACTTACTTAACTTTTTAGACCTCCAGTTTTGTAAATAAAATATAAAATCCTAAGCTCCCCAGCTGACTAAACAGACTCCCTCTTGGCCAAGGGGAACCCAGAGAAAACCTGAAAAACTGAGTTCCCACCATGACAGAATAGGAGGTCAAACATGCCTCATGACATCCCCTCTGTTTTGCAGTTTGGACACAACAATTAACCGGAGTGAATGTTCAAAAAGCAATCATAAGTCTGATAGAATGGATTATTTGTGGCAATAGATATCAAATTATAAACAGGACCTAAATCCATGCCAGGCAAAAGTTAAGTCACACACCCCAAAAGGTCAGTCTGGATTGTACTGCGTCTTGCTCTTGCAACCCAACCCTGGCATAGCATGCCATGATGATTAGCTGACTTTATCGTAACTTAAACATTCCTTTCTGCTGACTCCAAGTGTTTAGACAAAGCTTTGTTCCTTTAATCATTTGCAAATTAAAGGATCTCCAAACCCACCTATGACCTGTAAACCTCCACTTCAAGATATCCCACCATTCTGGGGCCAATGCATAATCTCCATGCCTTGATTTATGACTTTGCTTGTAACTTCTGCTTCCCTGAAATGTGTAACACAAAGTTACAGTCCAACTGCCTTGGGACCACTTACTCAAGGCTGCTTCGGTTTGTGTTTTCCCTGGGCTGCAGTCATGCATACTGGCTCAGAATAAACCTCCTTGCAATATGTGACAGTGTTTGTTTTTTTCCACCAACAGTTTCCTTCTTTGTTAAACAGAAAAAACACCACCAACCTATAGGGCATCCTGTGTTTCCCCACCCATATCTACTTCCCTTTCTTTCTTCCTCATAGAAGCATGATTTTCTTCAGGCAGCACCATTCCCTGGTAGGCAGATGCTTGTGAGAGGCCAACCCCACCCACAGCTCCAGGTAACCTTATTGATCTGGAGGAAATTCTATTCTCTTGATTGGTTCAGGAATGGGCATGTGACATACTGCAGCCAATGAGACGAGCAGAAGCTTACTACAGACTTTTGGGAGTCTAGTGCTTGGCTGCCTGTGTTTAAATATCACCTTCCAACTGGGTGCAGTGGCTCACACCTGTAATCCCAACACTTTGGGAGACCAAGATGGGTAGATCACTTGAGGTCAGGAGTTCGAGGCCAGCCTGGCCAACATGGTGAAATCCCGTCTGTACTAAAAATACAAAGAAATTAGCCAGGCGTGGTGGTGCACACCTGTAGTCCCAGCTACTCAGGAGGCTGAAGCAGGAGAATCACCTGAACCCGGGAGGCAGAGGTTGCAGTGAGCCAAGATTGTGGCACTGCACTCCAGCCTGGGTGACAGAGTGAGACTCCGTCTCCAAAAATAAATAAATAAATAAACAAACAAACAAATAAATAAATAATCACCTACCAGCTCTGTGTCCTTAGGGAGATTACTTGATCTCCCTGAACTTCATTTTCCCCATATGTAAGATTGAGATGATTAGAACTTCTGTTTTATAGGGTTCTTCTGTGGACTAAATTTAAATATGGTAAGCACTTAAGACTGTGTCTGGCACATAGGAAGTGTTAGCTATTGCTTTTATAGTGGCTGCTGTTGTTTCTACCATTGTTGGTAGCAATGACAATAAGTATGATGGCATCCGTGATAAGAGCTAATCATTTTTTTGTGCCCTTACTGGGATATTTGGGTTCACTGTGACAACACCACCTACCTATAGCGTACCCTAGGCACCTTGTTTTTGCCCACCCAGAACCACTTCCCTTTCTTCCTTCCTTACAGAAGAAGCATGATTTCCTTCAGGCAGCACCATTCCCAGGTCGGCAGACGCTTGCGGGAGGCCAACCCGACCCTCAGCTCCAACGGTGACCTGATTGGTCTGGAGAAAATCCCATCCCCTCCATTGGTTCAGGAATGGGCATGTGACACAACTTCAGCCAATGGGACAAGAACAGGAGCTTGCTAGAGACTTCTGGGAAAAGTTTTCTCCAGGAATCTCTTTTCCATTTCTGAATGTTGTCTGATTTCCACATGATGCCTGGGACTATTTCACCCACTTCATGACTAGCCTATGGGTAAAGACAACACTGAGTAAAGCAGAGAAGAAAGATAAAAAGAGCTTCCTGGAGCCTTGTATCATCATTGATGCCCTGAATCAACCTCCACTGAAACTTGCCTTACCTGTGAGTTTCCTGTTGAAGGCAGTAATGAATAACCTCTCATTTAAGTCAGCTGGGGTTGCAATTTCAATTATTGTATCCAAAAGTATCCTAACTGATGAGAGTTAATTAAGTTACCACATGTAAATCGCTTGTCCCAGTCAAACCTGGGACCCCAGTAAGGGCACCAAAAATGATTAGCTTTTAACACAAATGCCATCACACCAGCAATAATAAAAACAACAGCAGCCACAATAAAAGTAACAGCTAATACTTCCTATGTGCCAGACACATATCTTAAGTGCTCACCATATTTAAATTGTTTAATTTTCACAATAACTCCCCCAATCTTACAGATGGGGAAAACGCAGTTCAGAGAGGTCAAGTAATCTTTTTGAGGTCACACAGCCGGTAGGTGATCTTTAAACCTAGGCAGCCAAGTACTAGAGTCCATGATATGAAAAAGAAGATCACAAAGAAATTTTATTTGACCTTCTGGTTTGGCCTCCCTTTCTCCCTCTAGCTGCTAAACAAAGTCAAGGCAAATTAGCAGGGTCCCTGAGGAGCGATCACCATGAGGTGGAGAGGGGACCGATTTTGAAGTCAGACATGTATGAGCAATCTCAAGTAAGATGCGTAATCCCACCAGGACTGAATTGCTTACCTGTGAAATGGTGGGGGCGGGCAGGGAATACTCACCTCTTAAAATTATTATAAGGATTTAGAACAATTCATGTTCAGTGTGTGGCACAGAGCCTAAATGAAAGCTATTAAAGATGAATTATCACAGTACTCGAGCAGTTCCATACCTTTCTCCCATTTACCAGCTGCCTGCTTTGTCTCATTTAGTGATGACACGAAGAAGAAGAAAGACTTAAGGAGATTGAATGCCAACCAAATCGGCAGTTAACGCTTGAATTTAAATCCCCTTTTCTGCTCTCCCCTCTCAAGAGTCTGATGATAACTCCCTTCCAGGGCTTCATTTCATAACCTGGGCCAATATGACTCATTATCTCCCTGTCAGCACGAAGAGAATAAAAACCAGTTGTCATTAGCAACTTATCCCTGCTCTGAATAGAAAATGGGATGGAGGAGAAGTGAATCCCCTGTATAGGTTGTTAACCCCCAAGAACAAATTCAAGGATTCTGGGACAAGCTCAGCCCTGGATCAGGCTGCAAATGTCCACAGGCTTCTGGGTAACCTCAGGTGATAACCTTGGAAAGAGGGGGATACAGGGATAAGAGCAGAGGAAGCACAGCTGGAGGAAGTAAACTTTGGCAAAACTGAATGGAGCATGGTGTTGAGAGCCACAAATCACACCAAACCAGAGCAGAAGTTCCAGACTCAGACTGACCTGGGCTTGAATCCAAGCTGCTGCCCTGTGGCTGTGGGCACGTTGCCTAATCTCGCTAAGCCTCAGTTTTCTTGCCAGTATAATGGAATAACACTAGGGGTGTGTGTGTGTGTGTGTGTGTGTGTGTGTGTGTGTGTGTGTATGCTAACTAAAATATGACTATCCTCTGAGAGCAGTTATTGTTTTTACCTCATGTGCCAAAAGTTGAGAAAGTGTCCCCCTTGCTTCACTTGGCTGCCTCTTGACAATTTGTTTTCCTTCCTGCTTCCAACATTTCAGTTTCTTGCAAGGCCATGCCAAACCTTCACCATCCACAATCCTGCTTTCAGAGTCTTCTGCTGATCTCCCAGACACTCACTCTTTCATTCCCTGAAGATTCCAGCACCTGGATCACTGCCTTCCTGTCCACTGCTATTCCTGTCTTCCATCCTCGTGACTCTAATATCCACATAAATTATCCATCCAATCCCCTCGCTTCTCAGGTCTTTTGCCCCCTACCTCCAAAAGTCTGATTTTCTGCCCCACCTCAGCCTCTTACTTACCTCATTACTCTGTAGGACTTTGAGTGCATCAGATCCAAGATCTCAAACCTAAACATTTCTTTCTCCAATTACACCCTCTTATTTTTCCCGCTCACCCTTGTGAGGCCCCTTCATCTGATCATTCTTCTCCACCAATGAGACATCTAATCCATGGTCCCCCATGACTACCTCATTACTCATCATCTCTTGTCTGCTGTTACTTTCTTCCCCACACAGTTTAGATTCAGAGTCAAGCACTATGTCATCTTACTTGGGGACACCTTTAACGCTCTTATCTCCTCTCCGTTTTGTTTCCCCAGGCAAGCCACGTCTAGATTAAACCCAGTACTTCACCTATTCTGCGCCTGAGGCCTAGGCAGCTCAGAATGATTGGAGAAAACATACACTAAGCTTCCTGGCCTCTCCTTACCCTTATGAACACAGTCCTGCTGAAAAGTTCCGCTGTTTCCCTAGAAAGTTTGCCTTTCTATTTTTCCAAGATGACTACTTGGTGTCTTCTCTCCCTACCTCCAATGCTTCTCCAATCCTTAGAAAATTGATGACCATCCTCTCGTATAAGGACCTCTTCATCACTCCACCCTCACCCCCAAATACACAAGCCTCTGTGGGGACTAATTGTTACCTTCCCTGTTGCATTGGCTGGACTGTCTATCTAAGGCCAACCCCTCCATTTATGCAAAGCCCCTTCTTCTTCAAGGATTTCACTGCTTCAATTGTCCCCCGTCTCTTCTGCATCAATTTCCCCCTCTTTGTGGATTATTTCTGTAAGTCTATATGCATGCTACGGTAACTTTCAATTTTCTTATTTTTTTGAGACAGAGTCTTGCTCTATCACCCAGGCTGGAGTGCAGTGGTGTGATCTCGGCTCACTGCAAACTCCGCCTCCTGGATTCACGCCATTCTCCTGCCTCAGCCTCCTGAGTAGCTAGGACTACAGGCGCCTGCCACGGCGCCCTGCTAATTTTTTGTATTTTTAGTAGAGACAAGGTTTCACCGTGTTAGCCAGGATGGTCTCGACCTCCTGACCTCGTGATCCACCCGCCTCAGCCTCCCAAAGTGCTGGGATTACAGGCGTGAGCCACCACACCCGGCCCACAGAATCTATTCTTATCAAGATGGCTAATAACTTCCAAGTTGCCAAAATTAATTATTAATTTTCAACCCTCTTCTTACAAGAATTGTCAGCAATCTTTGACACATTTGACCACATCTCCCTGTGTGAAAACGCTGTGCCCCTGACTTTAAAGATGCCACAGTCTTCTTCAGGGGAACTCTCCTTCAGTCTTTTTTGCTGGATCTTCCTCATATATCAACCTCTAAGTGCTGAAATGTTCCAAGGTGTAGTCATTAGCGTGACCTGTCTTCTCCCCTCTTCTCTTTTCCTTTCCTTTCTCCTCTCCCCTTATCTTTGCCTTCTAAAATCTTTCCCTAGATGACCACATCTATTCTTATTATTTTAATATCACCTATATGTTGATGATCCCAGAACTAATATTGCTTGCCAACCTTTCCACAATATTCTGCTTCCCGGCCGGGCGCAGTGGCTCCTGTTTGTAATCCCAGCACTTTCAGAGGCCGAGGCAGGTGGATCACTTGAGGTCAGGAGTTGGAAATCAGCCTGACCAACGTGGTAAAACCTCCCTCTCTACTGAAAATACAAAAATTAGCTCAGTATGGTTGTGCGTGCCTGTAATCCCAGCTACTCTGGAGGCTGAGGCAGGAGAATTGGTTGAACTCAGGAGGCAGAGGTTGCAGAGGGCAGAGATTGTGCCACTGCACTCCAGCCTGGGTAACAGAGCGAGACTCCGTCTTAAAAAATAAATAAATAAAATTCTGCTTCCCACTCAACTCTCCAATTCCTAAGTCAAAATCTTCATGTAGACATCTGATGAGCATCTTAAATTTCTTAGGTCAAAAATAGAAATCTTGATTTCTCGGAGAAAACCCACTCCATGTCCAAAATATATGCTCAATCTGGCCACTTATTACTCCCTTCATTATAACTCTTACAGCCTAAGCCAGGGACCCACAAACTGTGCTCATTGAGCCAAAGCCAGCCAGCAACCTGCTCTTGGAAAACAATCACCCTCGTTCATTTACTTATTCTCGACAGCTGTGTTTACACTATAATGGCAGGATTGAGTGGTTGTGACAGAAACCATTTGGCTCACAAAGTCTAAAATTCTTACTGTTTGGCTCCTTGCAGAAAAAGTTTGCTGCCCCCGGTCTAGGCCCCCTGTTGTTTCATGCCCATGAGGCTGTCCTGGCCTCCTTCTTGGTAGTCTTTATTCCATAATTTCCCCTCTGCTGCACCCAGAAGCCAGAATAATGTTCTTAGGACACAAATCATATCTTACAACTCTCTTAATCAAAAAGCTCTAATTGTTCCATCATATTTGCAATAAAATGCCCACTCTGGTTCACGGCCTGCAAGACCTAAAATACTCTGGATCTGCTAACTACAGCTTCACTTCCTATAACTTTTCTTCTTACTCACCAGACCCCAGGCACTGAGCCTTTGTACTGTTCCTCCAATAGGCCAAGAACTTTCATCCTTCAGGGACTTTGCATTTTTTTTATTTTATTTTTATTTTTATTTATTTATTTTTTGAAACGAAGTCTCACTCTGTCACCTAGGCTGGAGTTCAATGGTGCAGTCTCGGCTCACTGCAACCTCCGCTTCCCAGGATCAAGCAAATCTCCTGCCTCAGCCTCCCGAGTAGCTGGGACTACAGGCGCGTGCCACCACACCCAGGTAATTTTTGTATTTTTAGTAGAGACAGGGTTTCACTATGTTGGCCAGGCTGGTCTCGAATTCCTGACCTTGTGATCTGCCGGTCTCGGACTCCCAAAGTGCTGGGATTACAGGCGTAAGCCAGCGCACCTGGCCTGCGTTTGTTTTTCTATCTGCCTAAATAACTTTTCCTCTGCATATCCCTGTGGCTACTTTTCATTATTTAGATCTCTACTGCAGCATCCTCTCCTCCCCAGTGAGAATGGCATTTCTCCTTTGACAGGAATTTTATCTCTCTCATTGGCTGCCATGTCTATAGTACCCAGAACATTGTAGACTCTCAATATATCATTGTGGAGTATAAGAACAAACAAGTGAGCCCTAACATAGACATAAGCATAAAGAACTGTGAACACACAAAGCGAGGGCACCCAGCACATCTCGGCATTGCAGAATGATTAAAGCGACTAGCAAAGAAGAAGACACTGGAAGGGGAAGAAGGTGTTTCAGAAAGAAGAACAAAAATGTACAAAGACAGGAACCATGAGAGAAGCTTGCACCATGTGCAAGTACAAGGCACATAGAATATACCATAGATATAGCTACAGATATAGATCAGGATGTGGAGGTGGAAATAGACATAGTTAGATAATAAAAGATTTTAACTGTCAAACAGTTACGTCTTTTCTGAGGTCATTGAGAAGTTATTAATGGCTAAACAGAATAGTGGCGTGATCAGAAATGCTGGGATCCAACACTAATGTTGTCCTGCTACTCCAAATTCCACAGTCTTTCTCCTCTACTAGTTTCTCTGGACTTTCAGCATCAAGGATCTTAATTTGGTGTCTGGTTCTTGAGTCAAGTTTAACATGTTTCATAAGTCTGCCATACCAGCTCCACTTCTGGAATCTCATAATAAGGTAATGACCTAAAATCCTGGAAAACATATATGCACAAAAATGTTTAACATAGTATAATTTATACTAGAAAAAATAATTTAAGGGCCAGGTGTGGTGGCTCATGCCTGTAATCCCAGCACTTTGGGAGGCCTAGAGGGGCAAATCACTTTGAGGTCAGGAGTTGAAGACCAGCCTGGCCAACACGGTGAAACCCCATCTCTATTAAAAATACAAAAATTAGCCAGGCGTGGTGGCAGGTGCCTGTAATCCCGGCTGCTCAGAAGGCTGAGGCAGAAGAATCACTTAAACTTGGGAGGCGGAGGTTGCAGTGAGCCGAGATTACAACATTGCACTCCAGCCTAGGTGACAAGAATGAAACTTCACCTCAAAAAAAAAAAAGAAAAAGAAAAAAATTTTAAAAAGAAAAAATTGGAATAAACGAAATATTTTATAGGGGTGTAATGATTTGGAAAATTATGGTGTAACTACTTATTGTGGTATTATGCAGTCATTAACTGATGTATTCCTAGAGGAACAGAAGAAAGATTCGTGGTTACCAGGCACTGAGGATGAAGACGAGAGTTAATCACAAAGGTTTACGAGGGAAATTTTGGCGGCCATGGGACTATTCTGTATCTTGATTATGGTACACGTTTGTCAAAATTCATAAAACTATGCACCAAAAAGGATGAATTGTACCATATGTAAATTATATCTCAGAAACCTCAAGAAAACTTTAAACCTATGTTTCTGATTATGTTGAATGCCACGGGGAAATTTTAAAGTTATGCAATATGAAACAATATTAAGTAACATAAAAATTATGCAGAGAAAAAATACTAAAAGAAACTATGTCAAAATATTTTACCACTAGTAAATTATCTTTTGGACAGAGGAGAAAAATGGTGTTTTCTACTTTTTTCATCTTTTTTGTGTTTAATTTTGATGACGATAAAATAAGTAAATTTTGTTTTAAAAATATGTTAGACTGTTGAAGTTTCTCTAAACTTTCTTTCAATTGTTTTTGAGTTTAGGGTTCTTCAAACACCACAGACTGCTTTGCTTGTTTTCTGTGATCTACTAGAAAGAGTAGTGAAAACCAAGGACAGCTCCTGAATTTACTGGGGTGGCGTTAGCAGGGGCTTGGAATGGGACTAAAAAGCTGTCCCCTCTCATGGTCCCATGGCCTCAAAGCAATAGCTCAGGTCAGGAGACATGTTTTCTCTCAAATTGCTCTGTAATTGCGTGTCCTCTGCTGGTAAAATACACTTTCTAGTCCCTGCCTCTTTTCTCGGGCTTGTATAAACATGAGACATACAGAATACTTGGTAACAGTAAAAGAAAAATGGTATTATTATCCAAACACTTGAAGTAGACAATCTCTTCAAAGCCATTTCATAAATCACATCTTAGAGCTTGTCATAAAATACATACAGCAAAGAAAAATAACCATTGTGTCCTTTGGAAAATGGATTTTAAACTTTCAACTAAGTTCATCAGAACCTTTTTTCCAAAGGTGATGTCTGTTTTTGCTTCCTAGTCTAAATGGTTACGATGGACTGAAGTGTTGGTCAGGAGGCAACATTCTAATGAGGACAAGCAGAGAAACCAAGAAACGAGATGAAAAACTGTAATAAATTATGGATTTTGATAAATTGCCCCACACTGTAGCATTTCAATTACAGAAACACATAGTTTACACAAGTAATTACTGAAGAAATTACCACAGAAGCACATCCATTCATTGAATTATGAGGCATCAATTCTCTCCCCTTGATTGCATCTTCAGTTCTAAGAATGGCAATCACAGCTCCACACAAAACTTTAATAACACAATCTTTTTTGGATTAAAAAAACACTATTGGATGAGAAATATGTAAAGAGATGATAAGAAAAGGATGTAGATTCATATTGAGAAACAGAATGCCTTCAATGAGTTAATTGCAAAGCCAGAACTTTGACGATTGGAAGGTGATCACTCGAGGGGCCTGTTCTGAACATGAGTCCCAATGTTCTCTGAGGTCTTTGGCATCATGATGAGGGTCAGAAGAGATTATCTAGTGAGGATAAGGTCCAGCAACAAATGCAGTATTTTTCTATTTTTTTGAAATAAGAGTCTCACTCTGGCACCCAGCCTGGAGTGCAGTGGCATGATCACAGCTCACTGTAGCCTTGACCTCCCAAGCTCAAGAGATCCTCTTACCTCAGCCTCCCAAGTAGCTGGGACCACAGGCGTGTACCACCACACCCGGCTAAATTTTATATATATATAAAGACAGGATCTCACTGTGTTTTCCAAGCTGATCTTGAACTCCTGAACTCAAGCAAGCCTCCTGCTTTGGCCCTCCCAAAGTTCTAGGATTACAGGTGTGAACCACTATGCTTGGCCCTAACCAATACATTCTGTTGATGTTAGCATGTCATGTGATAAGTCTCACCGGAAATTTAAGGGCTTTTAATCTAATATTTTTTGCTATTATTTTGAATAAAATCATGATTTGCTTTGATTTGACTTTCCAACTTTTATTTTAGGTTCAAGGGGTATGTGTGCAATCTACATGGGTAAATCGCATATCACAGGGGTTTGGTGTACAGATTATTTTGTCACCCAGGTAATAAGCATGGAACCCAATAGACTGTTTTTGAATCCTCATCCTCCTCCCACCTTCCACCCTCAAGATGGCCCTGGTGTCTATCATTCACTTCTTTTTGTCCATGTGTACTCAGTGTTTGGGCACTTATAAATGAGAACATGCCGTGTTTGGTTTTCTGTTCTTGTGTTAATTCGCTTAGGATAATGGCCACCAACTTCATCCATGTTGCTGCAAACAACATGATCCTACTCTTTTTTATGGTTGCATAGTATTCCATGGTGTCTATGTACCATATTTTCTTTATCCAGTCCACTGTTGATGGACATTTTAGGTGGATTCCATGTCTTTACTATTGTGAATAGAATACTGTGATCAACATACATGTGCATATGTCTGCCTTCATGACAAAGACTCCAAAAGCAACAGTCTTACTTTCAGTCCAGCGCTTAAATCCTTTCAACTCATGTCCAGTGTATACGTATACACACTGTGTGTATGTATACAGACATATGCATGTGCATACATGCATATACACACACACACACACACACATAAACCTCCTTATAGCAGACATTCTTGGTGCTCCCTCGTATTCCCTCACTCTTATAACTTCAATGCAGACCAACCTAATTTGCAACTCCAAATTCAATGCCTGAGGACTTTCTTTGGCACCAAAGCAATTTGTCCACCCATCTGGCAGGCTAGAAGTGCAGCCCTCAGCCAAGGACTATCGTGAGTTGATATATAAATACCCCAGCTCTCTTTCCTATCACAGGGATAGCTCTGAGGTTTAGGGCCTACACTGTTTCTCAGAAATTTTCCCAGTGGAATTAAGCTTCAGGTGCTCTCAATTGCAATGAGTTTTAAAATATACTCTTTATTTCTGCCTCTTCTTTACTGTCTCATTCTCCACTCCCCTACTGATTTTTCCTGGAATCATCTCTAAAATACCTGACTTGAATCCTTATCTTAGGATTTTCTTCTGAACCCAAGTTTGGGGAGCCCAAAGTAAGACATTCCTCATCCTTAAATTTAGGGTAATGATGCTCCCATAGTGAGCATTAAGTGAGAAAAATGCATGTAAAGTGTCAATCACAGTGCCTGGTTCAAGTAGGTGGTCATTAATACTTATTACTGCTATCCCCATTTTTGTTAAAATATATTTCCTCACTATCTTCTGCTCTTACCAGGTTCTCGCCATCT